>NC_090888.1:40872292-40887292 GCF_036669925.1 Montipora capricornis | reverse complement strand
GCCGGGAGTTCCTACTTGTGCACAGATGTGATAACCAAACTTAACTTGAAACCTGTGAGGAAAGAGAAACACTGCATAGAACAGATGTATGGGACAATGCGGAAAATCATAGAAGTATACGGTGTCACTGTACATTCACTTGCTGTTGAAGGGTTTTCAATTGGCGTGGAATGTATTAATGCCGAAAAACACGTACTGAAACACCTGCCCAATCCAAACATCAAGGCCCTAAAGAAACAGTACGGCAGATTCAGATTGGCCTTCAGTGAGGAAGCGACACTTTGCCTGTTCATATCATTCTGGGGGCAGCAGACTACCAGCAGGTTCGTACTACAGAACCATTAATCCTGGGGGTGGATCCTAATCTGGGCGCTGAATTCACAATGCTTGGTTGGACTGTCTATGGACGTCGATCGGTGACAGAAAAGCAATTTCTTCTCACAACCGGTCAAGAAGAGTTTGAGAAGCTGTGCTCGCTGGACGTTTTAGGGCTCAGAGATACAAGGTCAACAAAGAACAAGAACATACACGAAGATTTTCTCCAGCAGCTAAATAAGACGCAAGGGGGCTTCTATGAAACAAGGTTGCCGTGGAAAGAGGATCATGTACCACTTCTGACAAACAAGAAATTGTCAGTAGCTCGACTGAACAGTACAATCAGGAAGCTGGAGAGAATGGGGAAGTTGGAGGACTACGATCAGATAATGCAGGAACAAGTGGCCGCTGGAATTATGGAACCTGTACCCCCTCATCAAACGGGCGAGGTAGTGCACTACATTCCCTACCAGGCAGTCATTCCAGAGCAAGCAGAAACGACCAAGATGAGAACTGTCTAAGATTGTTCATCAAGGGCCGACATGCAGACCCCCTCTCTCAATGATTGTTTGGAGACTGGACCGCCACTACAGCCTCTCCTGAACTGGATACGGAAACTGTGTGTTACTGGAGACATTCAGAAAGCGTTCCTCCAAATTCGGGTACACGAACAAGATAGAGATGCACAGCGGGTCCAATGGTACGACAACCTAACAGACAGAAACATAGCGGAGTACCGTTTTACACAAGTGATATTTGGAGCCACGTCAAGTCCATACATCCTTGGGGCGACTCTCCAGAAGCACATTAAGGGTTACAACGAAACGTTCAAGACCACAGCGCAGGCGCTTTTAGAAGACACCTATTTTGATGACATTCAGGGGGGAGGCGATGTGGAAAAAGATGTGGCTACATTTAAAGAAGAGGCTTCCAATATAATGTCAGAGGGCGGTTTTACCCTACACAAGTAACGTGGAACAATTAAATTCTGTTGAGAAAGTGACAGAAGGAGAAGAGACGTACGCCAAGAGTCTGGTGGGAAACAGAGGAAACAGAGAAACTAAAATCCTGGGCACACTGTGGAACAAGGCGCACGACACGCTGAGTATTGACTTCAAAATGTGCTTAAAGGCGGACAAGCCTCTAACAAAGAGAAAAATGATCTCAGCCATTAACAGCATTTATGATGTACTGGGATGGAGCTCTCCAGTCGCTATCACTGCCAAGCTCATTTTTAGTGAAGTATGCCTTGCAAATCCTGCAATTGCAGCCGATTTTCTACAACCTCTCTTCAACACAATCTGGAATAAAACCACGGTTCCTGATGACTGGACTAATGGACTGGAGTTGGTTTCCGCACACACGTTGGCAAAACTTGAAAACAAGGTAAGCCGAGCATTGGTGTCCTTTCCCATTACAACCTACCATAACTGGGTAGACAGCATTACAGTACTCGAGTGAAGATAATTGGCGAGTTCAAAGGGTCAGGAACTTGGAGGTACGTTCATACAACGGAGAATCCCAGTGACCTTGGTACACGAGGATCAGAGTCAAACAAGCTCAAAGAGTTTTGGGTAAAGGGACCAAGCTGGCTATCCGATGAGTCCGCAAGACCTGAGCAACCAGCCATTTTGGAAACGGATGGGGCTAAAGCGGAGAGACACAAGAAAGAAATGTTGCTACTGGCTGAGGTCAAAGCGCATGGAGCAGTCAAGGACTGGGCAGAAGGCCTGTTAAACAAGTTCCATTACTGGAAGTTACTGCACATAAAAGCATACGTGAATTGATTCATAGATGGCTGCAAGAAATCTATACGGGTTGAACCAATCAAGTCTGAAATTGGATTCAGATCACACAAGAAACATGTAACATGAAAACTGACCTCAGACTGGCCAAAGATGAAGATGGATTATTTAGGTGCAACAAAAGAATCCAAGGCTACACTCCTCATTCCGAGAGAATCAGCGTTAGCACGTCGCATCATCGAACACTGCCATGTACAAACCTTGCATGGGGGAGAGGCGGCAACCATGAACAAAGTGCGAGAGAAGTATTGGGTTCCAAGACTGAGATCCATGGTTAAGAGTGTTCGACGTGACTGTAACTATTGCAAGAAATACTGCATGACAGTCCTAAATGCTCCACCGACCTCAGCCTTCCCGAAGTTCAGAACAGAATTCAGCGAACTGTTTAACGTCACTGGGGTAGACTTTGCTGGGCCACTCCTGTACAGATCTGGAAGCGGGACTGGAAAGGCTTACGTTGCACTGTTCACATGCGCAAGTACAAGGGCGGTGCACTTGAACCTTTGTAAAGACATGACAGATGAAGAGTTCAGACGAGGCTTAAAGGAGATCTGTAGTCAGTGAGAACGCCAAAACCTTCCAAGCGATGAAAAAGTGGCTATCAACCCTACAGAAAGACGAGAACCTTTTTAACTATCTAATCATAAAGGAGATCGGATGGATATTTAACATGTCCCGCGGGCTGATGATGATGATGCTAGAGATGATGAGGACCTGGATCCCCATTGGTTACCTGGTGAAGAAAAATTTACACATGACGACAATTTATTGTCTGAAGATGAAAATGACGGGGACTGTACATGTAGCACTCCTGGCTGTGAAAAAAAATACCTGGTATTTGATTCATGTCTCAATAAGTTGCTAAAATGGTGTCCGAACTGTGGAGATGTCATCATCCAAATTGAGAGGAAAACAATTGGTAGTATACTGTCAATTGAGTTAACCTGCCACAGTGGCCACACCACTTACTGGGATTCACAACCAGTGGTGAAAAGAAACCCTTGGGTAACCTGTTGATGGCAGCATCCATTCTGTTCACTGGTAACACCTTTGCTGCTATCAGTCGCTATTTGTTCCCTGTTGTTAATGAGGCATGGGAGGCTGCAAGTAGACGCCAAATTGAAAAGCTTAATGGGAAGGCAGTTGTCAACCTTGATGACGATGGCTGTTGTGACACTCCAGGACACTGTGCAAAATATGGCACCTACACACTAATGGATGATGACACTGGGGATGTGGTAGCATTTAATGTTGTTCAGGTTTCAGAGGTAACATCGTCTAATGCTATGGAAAAAGAAGTCTTTTGCAGGTGCATAGAAATGCTGGAAAACAAAAATGTCACCATTGTTAGGATTGCAACAGACCGTCATGTGTCCATCAGCAGTTCCATGAACAAAGACCACCCAACTATTAATCACCAGTATGATGTTTGGCACCTCTCTAAGTGGGTGGTAAAGAAGCTCACAAACAAAGCAAAACAAAAGGGCTGTCAGGAACTGTCGCCATGGATACAGTCTATTGCTAATCACCTCTGGTGGTCTGCTGCAACCTGCAATGGTAGTGTGGATCTTTTGCGTGAAAAATGAAAATCAGTGTTGAATCACACTACCAACCAACATAATTGGTCAGGAAACACCCATTTTTACAAGTGCAGTCACAAGCGCATTTCATCCTCTGAAGCTAAGCGAATCTGCTGGCTCAAACCAGGTACCCGGGCTCACTTAGCTTTGGAGGAAGTGGTCCTAAACACTAAGCTCCTAAAAGATCTGGCTAAGCTTAATGACTTCTGCCACACTGGCAGACTCGAGGTCTACCACGCAATGATGCGCAAGTACTGCTCAAAACGAGAACATCTTCCTGTGTTCCTGTGAAAACACTGAGAACGTTTCAGACGGTTAGGGTTTACAAAGGCTATAAATTCTCCACATTTTTTCAACAGAAAACTTTTTTTTTCTGAAAAATTTGCCAATTTTATTGAGAATTTTTTTCTCAAATATTTAAAAATGTTGCCCTGCTAAAAAATAGGGAATAGGAATTTCTTGAAAAAATAGGGGAAAATAGGTTGCAGGCCAAAACAAAATGGGAAAAAGATCACCTTGCCCTCCTCAGATTGGGGAGTGTAGGGTTTCTGGACAAGGTTTGAGTTGTTTCAGTTATGGTCAAACAATGAGTTGCAACCTGCACTTTACAATTTGAGATAATTATTGCGCAGGAGATAAAGCTTTGAATAAAAACGTTGAAATGTCAGAATTACTCGCTTCAGGGCGTCAAGTGACAAATGACACTCAGAAAATAGCCACGACAGTCGTCAAAAAATAGAAAGCTTTTCTTGAATTCTATACTCTACAAAGCCAACAGCAGGTCTGTTCCTCAACCCAATGCGTTATTAAATAGCAGGGAAGATGGCATTAATCCTTCCCAGAAACGAGTGTTAAAACTTGTTACTAGGGAAACTTGTCCTTCACCTACCAAATAACCAAAAAAAAACCCATGCTTATGGCACTTTTAGCAGACTGAGTAACCTTAGCTTTGCAGTGATTTACTGTGGGCAGTGCTTGTCGTTGATGACAAGGCCTTGTCTAACAGTTAATGCTGCTTTCCAGTCAAGAATTCCTTTTTCCTCCTGTCTCCTATTTTCTCTATTTCATTGCATCATATCGCTTGCTCTTAGCAGGGTCAAGCATCATTGTGGCTACATTAGTACTTTAGTACAGCTGATACATATCCCAGTGTTAAATACATAGCTGATTTTATAGCTACAGGTATCCCAGAAACAACGTTTTACAAAAGCGCAATGAGGTTGCATTATGCAACATCAATGGAGGGTAAGAAAAATAATTTTCCAAGTCTATTTCTCCACATACAATGTTATACCTTTCCCTATCTGGTTTGGAGAGCCAGTCAATAACATGGTTGTTGATGGAAAACAGAGGACAACATTTTGGGCTCCAATCACCGTGGCAGTTGATGTTAGTGCCATCGTTGAAAAATATTTTGGCTGCTTCCCCTACATCTTTTGGCTTTGAAGGATCATCGACCACAAAACCCATGGTTGTCTGACTGGCAACTTTTCCAACTACCTGTAAACAATATATGTAGCATCTTAGCAAGCACAATTTGAATTTTTTTCGCAGATCAACAACTGGATCAAATATAAACTAACTAATGGATGGCTCAACAAAAACTTATTTCAGTAAGTAAACACAACCTTTTCACATAACAGAGTTAAGGAGTACTGTCAAAAAATGGCTACTGATGTAAGTTAACAGCAAGAAGTATTCTGGTCTTAATTCCATATGACCAAACCTTTTCAGACACAGAGGCAAAGAAATTATTTCTCCATCCTCCAGTAGCTGCTAGGGCCAGCTTACATGCAGTGGATTTTCCACTATCTGGCTGTCCCAGAGCGGTGGGCAGTGGACATGATCCAGCTAGCATCTGCCACTGTCAAGATAAGGAAACATGGGTCAATTTAGACAAAACCTATTGCAACAATTCTTTCTAGGATTAACTGATATGAAAATTCTACTTTCTCTAATAGTCTTCGTTGACAATCGGGTTACAAAACCACAGATTATAACAACGCCTTCAAAAGATAACAAGCCGAATACGAAGGAAACCTCCTACAATGACTGCCAGGACAGCAGTCGAGCCCGTTTACCTCTAGTACCGTAAAGACTTGGAGATAAGCCGCACATGCAGATAAGCCTCACCCCGAGTTTAGCAACTCAAATTTTGGAAAAAAAGTTTTTCATGAAAAAAACTCGAAAGAAATCCAAAGTCGAGACCATGAAGTGTTCTGTCATCATCCAAGGCAAACTCGCCAACAGTGGATCGAAAAATAGTTTAAAGTCTTACCCGTAATTTTAGCTCTTAAGTAGAATAAACATCATGTCCACCACTTATGACATATGATTGATATTATTCTGGTATTTGTTCACATGTATTTCTCCATTCAAGGCAGTTTTTCCATAGAATTTTGTTCAGGAAGATGTGGAGCCCATCACTACTGACACCACCGAAGCCCACACCTGTTATCTCTTTCTGGTGAGTTCCCATTATTGACTATTTTGAACATCCCGCATATCACAAAAGACACTGTACTAACTCTCTTTCTCTCTTGCTCTCTCTGTTTCTAGAATGCAAGAGGACAGCCATTCTCCGCTGCTGCCTTCTCAAAACACATCCAAGGGATATTCTACAAGCTCACTGGAACCGGCATTGGCATTTATGTCTTAAGATCATCATTTATAACCTGGGCATACAGTTCAAGGTGGGTTAATCTGAATCCTTGCGATGCTTTTATTTATTTCAGGCTCATTTTTGCATTTGCTCCTCATACTTTTTTTCCAAACTGGCAATTTCTTTTTTTGTTAAATCATCATTTCAAATCTTCCCAAAGACAAGACCTTTCTAACTGAAAATTGATACTTCTTTCAACCCACTAACATCTTCTTTCTTTCTGCTTGCCTGCAGTCACTGTGATGACACCATGAAGGATAGTCTTGTGGCTGCCTTGTGGCATTCACGACAAACAGCGCAGACCACATATGACCGTAGGACCGCCCTGGATAAAAAGAACGCTGCTGTCACATTGGCACAGCAAAAGGCCGAGTCTGTTATGGGACGAGAAGGAGGAGACAAAGAAGAAGAAGAAGAAGAAGAAGAAGAGGAAGAAGAAGACAAAGAAGGAGAAGAAGAAGGAGAAGAAGAAGTAGAAGTAGGAGGAGAAAAAGAAGGAGAAAAACTTCATGCTGGACAGTTTGTGGGCCTGGTAGAGACTGGTAGCACATTGAATGCACCCCGTGTTTTGATTGGACGTGTACATGCCTTTTGGCCAAGGAAACAGGTCTCCCTGTTGTGGTACAAACACGAGGGACGTTCTAGCTATGGTCTTCCCCTGGATGGAAAACAGTGGATTGAGGACATCAACTCACTCATTCCTGTCAAGATGCAACTGGTCGTATGCAAACAAGCAAAGGAAAGTGCTTATCATCTGTGCACAAGCGTCAGGACAATACACAAGGCCGTCCATGGCCATTCCTCTAAGAGTTAGGGTTTGGGTTTGCTGTCTCAAAGACATTAAAACCAAATAATTCTTACATTTCAACAATTTATTCTTAAAGAGCTACTGTGACCAAAAAATCAAATTTCATTTTCCTTGGAATTTCAAAACTGTTAACTAAACAGAGAGTGACCCAAGTTTTAAGCCTTTATTTGAAAAAGAAACCTGTTTATTTTAACTGGAATTTTCCTATTTAATGGGCCGCCGTTACTAACTTTTAAATCTTGAGGGAGCTGGATCGAGGAGAAAATGATGTCTAAGACTCAATAGTTTAAGAATGCAATGCATGTGTATGCGACTGAATTAATATGCAGCACAGGAGTTTTGGGCTTTCAGACTTTGAAACTTGTGTTTTGTATATATAATAAACTTTGTCCTGTGTTCTCAGGACTCAACTTGCTGCACTTGACAACAATGCAAACATTGGCTGTAATCAAGCTCAAGTACAGGTAGGAGAACATGCAGGCGAGGCACCGTACCAGATGTGCTTTCCGAAGGCCCATAAGCAATGGGAAGCCAAGCCAATCAGTGAGAAGAAATCATACCATTATTTGTCAGGTATGATTTCAGACGTCATCAAGCCATGTGAGGAAGGAAATGCAGTTGCCCAGCCTTTGCCTGTTCAGCTACCAAAGAACATTGCCTCAGAGCCAGCACCACTTAAGGCAGACTTGATACAACAACACGGTCAAGATTTAACTAATGAAAATAATGTGTAGCTTTACAAGTAACAATTATTTTGCCTGCATAATAATTTTGAAGAATCTTGATATAGTTTGAAGAAACATTGAATCGTTACTCTTTCACCCTAACTGATAAACACAAGTCATAAACTACGTATATATCAGTGCTGAAAGTGAAGTAAAAAATACTTTTGAACAAAGTAGTCAGTAATTTTACCAATGACAGTAATATAATTATACTACACATTGAGAAAATGAACACATGAATAATATGACACCCATTCAGAGGAAACAAAAAACAAATATAGATGGTACAGTATATATGAAATAGGTCTAAGTAAGTAATAATGAAGTTTTTATATATCATTTCAATATTTTGAACTTGTAAATAGTTTTATGGTCAAACCAGATCGCTCATCCACATATCGAAACCCTTCAAAGGCAAACTCTTCTTCTGGCCCAGGTGGGGGATAAAAGTTACGTATGCACATAACAGCACAAGATGGAAGAACGAAACTTATCAGCACCATCGGGCCAGTTGCCTGTAGGCTATATGTCTAAATACTTTATGCTCTGGCCCATCACAAGGGTCTTTGTACTGCTGCTTGTATTGATACCAAGCAGTCTATAATACCCATCTATTGATACAGACTGGATGAAACCCTGGGTGTTGGGTTATACATGTGGGCTCCTCTTGGCATTTGCCACTTGTGACTGCCTCAATATTTTTATTTTTGACCGCCTTTGAATTTAAAACAAAAATGCAGTATCACATTGCGTTGTGTTCGCCAAAAGAAAGGATTTACTGCATAAACCAAATTAGCAGTGTATGAGTTGGTGAGGCCAGCAGCACAGTAAACAATTCGTAGTATTGACAAGTTAAACATGTATTGCAGTAACATTCCCGATCTGCGAAGCATATTATAAAAGTTATAATTGATCTAGGTTATGTTGTACTCACAGGAATGATTAAAATCGGCAACATAAACAGTTGTCACAACCAGACCAAGAAGGAAATTAATTTGTGCTCCCAGAGTTTTGTCCGCTTGATCTACCATATAAAACATAAGCAGAAAGTGACACCTCCGTAAACAAAGACGCTTAGATTTTTGTACTTTCATCCTGGGTTCCATGGATCTTGTTTAGTTCTTGCTGTAGACTTGCCACAAGTCTGTTTTAAGTAATTAATTGATCAAAGCTCGGGTTTTCTAAACTCAATTTCGCCTGAGAAAAAGTAGAATTGCTCACTGAAAAAAGGAACACCTTCGAGTACATTGTGAAATCACAAATATGTAATTTTCTTCATGCTATTTATTTAAGCTTAAAACGCTTAATACAATCGACCTAAACCGACAAATGACATAAATATGATCACCACATCCTGCGTGAAGTTCATTTTATTTCACATTAAAGTCATTCAACTTAGTACAATGAATCAATCGATTAGAACAACGCTACATACCAGTCTCAATTCTCAATTTGCACCTTCTTGATCACTTTCCATGGACTCCTCACCTAACAGGCTTTCAGCTTCATCTGAATTGATACACGGCTCAAACCGATATGGCTGAATAGTAAACCTGTTAGTATCTTTCTCATCGTCAATTATTGAGGGAAAACCCAGCTTCGGACATAATTCAGACCTGAATTCAGTAATATTTCGAAGCAAAACCGCGCTAAATGTAAAGTACACAACTGGAAGGATCAAATTACTTTGACGACTTGACGTCATACGATGATACGCTGACCAAATTCTGAGCAGTCAATCCATTGCCAAGATGGTGGATTTCTAATTGCATTTTAAGCCAACTTCAATAGCAGAATTACTAGTTAATTTGTAAGAGAGAGCAAAAAGAATAGGAAAATTTGTAGGCAATGATGTTTGGCGTTTCTTTTGCAAAATTTGTATTTTTGCACCAAAGTTCCCCTTTAACCCGACTAAGGCACTGCAGCACCAGCCATTCTACTCAATTCACTCTATCTGACGCGAATCGTGTGAAACCCACTTTCGCTCACTTCGGCACTGCGGCTAGCGTCGCAAACGTAAATGCTCCTTTGTGGACAGGTATTCAGCAATCGCTCCAATTGCGAAATCGAGTAAGCAAGATATGTAAGACCATGTAATCATGCATCGTTGTACGAGACTGCAAGCACTCACTTTTCCAGTTGTCCCTGAAACCAACGGTTATTGTTTTCTTACTAATTGCTTTTAAAGGTGTTTTTGGGATGGATGATACAATTTTGGGTACGACGATTTGCCCATGGCATCATGATCGATTTGGAATCCAATGGAGATGTAATAAGAAAAAGTGCGCCTGCCTACATGAATGGGCATCACACATGGCAGTGAAAGGGGAGCGTGGATTAACCCTTGCTCAGACAACGGTCCACCATATTTATCTGCTGAGTTCCAAGAGTTTGCACGCGCTTACTCATTTGATCATGTGACGAGCTCACTTTGGACGTCGAACCAAACCCCTCTTCCCAACATCAACACAGCTGCTCAAGCCCACGATACCTGACAACATCCAGCAGAAACTCAGAGAGCAGAAAGCCAAACAGACCTTTTACTACAACCATGGTACCAAAGAATTGCAAGGACTCCATCCAGGTGACAGTGCGCATTGCGCAACCCAAGAGTCTAGGCAACAGAAAGGCTTGGACAAAAGCAGAAGTTGAAAGACAAGTTGACATACGATCGTACGAAGTACGCACAGAAGATGGGAGAGTATTCCGCAGAAACCAGGGACAACCTCGGCTGACTAAAGAACCAATGAAGCCAGAGGTTGACGGACCACCTCCACCTCCACCTCCACCTAAGCGACAACCATAGGATCTGGTGAATATGTCAGAACCACAAACTGCCAGAGGAAGTGCCCAAGAACATTCCTGACAAGGACAGCACTGGGACCTGCCCAGTTACAGCAAAGGAAGAACAACAGGAACATGCAAAGCCACTAGGTGCACCAGTCATCACAAGGAGCAGAAGAGTTGTAAGGCCACCTGTACGCTTCCAGTGACTTATAAACACTATACCGGATAGAGACATCGACCGATACCTGATTAGTACAGATTCATTAATAGGACAGTGACATTTAGTTATTTGCCATTCTTCCTTTTTGCCCTGTAATGTAATACCGACCATGTTAGTTCTCTTAACGTAATTATCTCTAGTGTTAGACTTCCCGTTTTTAGCCTGCATGGGTTAACTTCGGTTTCTGTTGCTATCAGTTTATCCAACACTTTAATTAACTCGAATTTAGCTAGGCTGAAGTACCTACTGCAAGTATTTACCCCCAACTTTTTTGACTTTTTTGCTGAAAGACATTGATCACAAGAAACTAAGATTACGATAATAATCAATTGCATACGAGCTTCTAAAACCGACACATTTAGTTTAAAAAACGTGTAAGGTTCCACGTCATAATTAAAGGCAAGGCCAACAGTTGCTTTAACAATCGTACCCCCTAAATCAATGTATACTATTTTCCAAATAAGCACTTATTGTGCTACTCTGGCTTTAGAAACAGGGGCATTTATTGGGATCATTGCAAACAGTATTGCAGTTCTTGCTTACTTTCCAGTCCCTGTTAGGAGCAAATCTAAAACTACCATCACAAATTTTCCACACTATACTTCTATTTACAATTTCACGGGCAATATGACCGAAATAATCGATATTTTGCTGGTTTTTTTAACTTTAAAATGTGAGCGAACAAGGTTTTTTTACTCCGCTTGCCTAACTGCCTCGACAGTAACAAGAAAAGTTTGCAGTTATGTTCTAAACATGTAATCGCAATGAGTTCTTGTAAAAGTAAGGAGAAATATCACCAGCTTGTGTTTTCAGAAGTTTGTGTAGAGCATGTACAGGTAATTTGTTGGATATTCTCACTGGGGCCATCTTGCACAAACGACCCAAATCCTTTGGGGATCCAAGGATAAAAATTCCCATGCGCTCATAGTCTCCTGCGTGCTCTGTTTTTACACAGGTTTTGCATAAATAGGCCTGTTCTGGCCTGATTAAGTCTCTTTTCATTAAACGTTCGCCAGTCGAAAGCTCAGCGTTTTTTCCTCTCTTACCCGGTCATCGCTGCACCATCTTCTAAGACTTCGTTCGTTCTTCGTTCTCCAAGTCCCTGTTGCTCCCGCGGATGGGGCTGTTGCAGTGGCCGTTAACCCTCCAGTCGTCGTGCCTCCAGCCCCAGCCAACACTGCCGGTGACAACAACGCACAGAACGCTAACGGTTCCTGTGCCCCAACCTGTGGCTCCAGAGGTTGGTGTTTCCCTTGTCCTTGTGTTCGTTTAGCTCAGTTCCCACCTCGATGTTATTAGTTTTTAGTTTTCGCGTTTGTGCTGCCAGTTTACTTTTCGCATCTGTGTCAAGGGTTACAGTTTCCATGTGTGTCTTAATGTTTTCACATCTGTGTTACAACTTAAGGTTAGGCGTCGGTGTACAAGTTTAGTTTTTGCGTCTGTGGTACAACTTTTGTTTTTCCATCTCTGTGGCAAGTCTGTTTCGCGTCTGTGTGACAAATTTTGTTTTCCGTCTATGTGACACGTCTGTGTTACAAACTTGGTTTTCCGTCTGTGTGGCAAGTTTGGATTTCGCGTGTTTGTGACGGGTTTAATTTTCTTGTCTGCGTAACGGCTTAAGTTCCCGTCTGTCTTACAAATTTAGTCTTCGCTGTTGACACACTTCCCTTTTCAACTGACACCCTTTCAACTCCCTCAGCTCAAGAGCAGTCTCATCCTTCAAACCAAACTGCATGCCCAAGTGACACACAATATGCAAAACTAACCGAGGATGACAAAGCTAAGGTAGAAAGCAAATTGTATCTCATTGATAAGTTTGGGGTTGGAGATGAGTTTATCCATGAGTTGTCCATGACAGTTGATGGAATGCCTAAGTCCTACCTTATTAAGCAGTGTCGAAAGGACCTCAACAGTGGCTGTGTCATCAAGTCTACTCCAGGAAAGGCCCCAGGAGCACAGTACTCATTCAAAGAGTTACTAGTTGAACAAATAAAACACATGGTATGTGTAACATGATTTCTCTTATTGCATGTCATGGCTTGTACAAAGAAGGAATTTTGAGTTTGTTTGTTACAGAAGCAAATTTATCCATGACTCATATTTTTATAACATGAGGTTCACACACTTTTTTAAAAAAATGTATTCACATAAGTTTTGAGTTGCATTCTGAATTTAACACTTACAGAGACAAACCAATTTGAATCAAGAGGGAGGGACAGTCAAGGTAAAGTTGAGTGGTGATGGTGCTAGGATGAGCAGAGTGAGCAATTTCATTCTCTTAAGCATTTCAAGATTTGCTATCATCAAAAGGTAAATAACAAAAACAAACAAAACATAGACATCAACATAGATGCAGGAATTTGTGTTTTCAATATTATACTTTTCATTATCAATCAAGACATTTCAGAAAATAACAATTTCTGCATTTTCTTGTGTTCTTTTCTAATTACAAATTTTTCTTTGCCTTCTTATTCCTCCAGGGATTTGGCGATATGTATTTTAATTTCATCTCTTCTTTTCAACCATCAAGTGTTGATGAAGACCATCAAAAGGTAGCCCCAAGAAAAGCAGTGTTGTCACTTTCACACAGTTGCATTTTTGTTCAGACAGAACTTTGTGTGGTATGTCTTTTAATCTTTGTTTTCTCTTTAGATAAAAGCCTGGATTGATACATTCTCTGCCCTAGGGGAAAAGAGAGTTGGTTATGCAAAAGAACGTGTCACATGCTACCTGCATGCTGCAGCATACCACATTCCCAACATAGTAACTCAAAATGGAAACCTCAAGCAGTTCAGTGGTCAAGGTAAACTTATAACTGGACATTTTGAAAAAAAATTGGAACAACATTAAATAAATTATTGATGATGACAACAAACAAGTAACTACATGATAGTGCTATTAATTATATTTTTTTAGGTGTGGAGAAAAACAACGATGATGCAAGAAGAATCCTTCAGCGCAAAACAAATCACACTGATAACCCTGCTGACATACTCCGAGCAGAACATCCTAACCCTAACCCAAACAAATGAAAAGGGGAAGACGGAAACAGCCCGCAAGCAGCAGTAAATCTAGTGTGAATAACAAATCGAAAAGACGCAAAAAATGATTCAAGCAGGGAGTGTGTGTCCAGTGGTTAGTCGACAACCAGTCCACGACCTCCTGTGACCACTCGTTGAATTTGTTCCTCGTAGTCCCCGGTTCAACTTCCCAGCTGCTCTTGTCAACTGGTTTGCCTACGGCCAGTTGGGATTCTTAACAGTTGTTTTGTTGTTCTTTGTCATAGTTTTGTTAATTGTGTTTCATTGGCCCTGAAAAGCCCCTATGGGGAGCAGTTCATTAAGTATGTATTGTATTGTATTGTATTGTATTGTATTCAAGCCTTTTTTCATGCATTCTGTCAATACTAGTTCAACTTAGAAATAATATCATGTCAATCTATTATGAGGTATCCCCAAGAGCTACTCTTATAAATGAGAAGGTCATTTTCTCTTGGAAAGCTCTTGGGGATGGCTGATGGCCTTCTCCAACAGAATATTTTTTGGTGACCAGGCGATTGATGGCCTGGCCTTCATAGGATAGAAGACTTTTATCCCCTGGCCATGTGAATCAGCACAATGGTCCCAAAATTGAGGAAAAAACTTTTTAGGGAAGGCTCCTCTGTCCAACAATTGCCAGTTATTGTCCTGGATCCCTTTATCTTTAAAAAGGATCCTGTAAACATCTCCCCTAAAGTTGATGGTGACAGGCAGTCTACTCTTTGATTTGAGGTGCCGCTCTACAGCAACTCGCAGAGTGGTCACCTCACTAAAAATAATCATTTCATTGACCACTGGATTCTTGAACAATCTGAAAGAAAATTATAAAGAATATATTCAAGATTTCAATTTTTCACAAGTATGAGAAGTCATTGACAGGGTAATCAGCCTATCAGACTATACTAGTGACTCAGAGAACAAAAATAATTATGATTTGACTCTTAGTTGTGCATAAAAGATAACAGCTAGAATAAGTAAGCATTCACTGTTGATTACTACAGTACACTCTCAACACATAATGCACCATAAACAACAAAATAATAATTTTTGTATCAAAACA
>NC_090888.1:40854792-40864792 GCF_036669925.1 Montipora capricornis | reverse complement strand
GTGACCATCCACCACTTTCACCAGAGCAGCAGCGCAAGAAGAAGTGGCTCAAGCCTGGTAGTGCAGCACATACAGCACTTGTAAACATTGTTAACGATAAGCTTCTCCTGAAAGACATCATCCACCTCACACAGTTTGTGCACACCACAGCTCTAGAAGTGTATCATTCAATGTACCTGAAGTACTTGCCAAAGCTGCAACACTTCACCCATGATGTCATGAAAGTTGGTACTATGTTGGCAGCACTTGACCACAACAACAACGTTAACAGACCACAGGTAAGCTTCTTGAGATTTTCCCCCTTCTGCAGTGGATAAATTAATAGATGGCTTGTGAAAGAGCAGAAATTATATTTTGTGTAACTCATACTCCAAATCAGTTAATTAATAAAAGAAAGGTTTATTAATATACATACTTTACTTCAAACTAGGCCATCATCCAAGCTGGCAAATGTCACGGGGAGCCTAGATTTAAAATCTCCTGGAACAAGGTGTCCAAGAGATTTGGAGCTGAACCAGTCCCGGAAGAGAAGTCCTATGAATATCTTGAGGACATGCTGCAAACAGCATTTTTGTTGGCAGCATCAGGAAAGAAGCCAGCCCCTAAGCACAAAGATAGGTTTGGGGTTATGGCACCACTACAAAGGCCTAATCGGAATGACATTATTGAAGCAAGAGTCCGGTTATCTAGATTTAAGAAGAATTAGCTCCTCTGCTAGCTATAGTTTAACCTACAACTAGACTCCATGTGCAAATTTATTAATACAGGGTCACTTATAAATATATTTATTGAGCAATTTTCATTTCAGTGTGGGAAAACCAAAACCCTAAGTTCTTACCTGGCTAATCTCAAATGACAAAGACGATCCAATGAACCAATCATAAGATAGAGCAACATAATATGTCAATGTTCTTTGTAAACTATCATAGACTCTTGCTTAAAATTTACAAAATCGTTTCTCTTTGTTAAAAGAAATATAATTAAGTTCCTTGAAGATACATGTTATCTGATTAAAATATTGTTTTACAGTGAAAATATTTTATATATTTAAAAAGTCTCTCCAGGCTTCATCAAGCTCACTGTCAAATGAGCTGTCATCATCATCTCCTGCTATGTATCCTGTGTACATGCCATCTAGTGTGGGAAATGTAGCTCTGATTTTTTTTACAGCACAAGATTGTATTACACGGCGAATGTTTTTACCAAGGTAGCCATGGGCCCACCAGGTAAACTGCCTGTATGCAGCATACCGCAATGACCTGAATAAGAAAATTTTCCAAAATGAGGAGAAAAATATTGTAAGCTATGTTTGCCAATAAATAAAAGCTTAATTTTAAGCTTAACTTGAGTGAAGGTACAGCAATGTGTTGACCAGATTTCATTTTTAGTTTTTCTTTTGTAATGAATATCACTTATAAATATATTGCAGTAGTGTCCTGTTAATAACAGTTGTCTGAAGCATTTTCTGGAACATCATTTATCATCCCAAATAAAAATATTACTTTTGTTTATGTTGTTGAATTTGCTGCATGAGCAATCTGTCTTCTCACTAAAAAGCAAAAACCGATTAAGTCGTTTGATAAACTAGATTTTTACACAAGATAACACACCTGTTAGATACTTGTTCCCTATCAGGAAGGCCAGCACTTTCACAATCGTGCAAGCTGACCAAAGCGGTCCATAGTACATCTCTGTTGAGGCACACCGCCTCAAAACTATCGTGTGAAGTAATGCAAGACAGGTCTAGGACGGAATGTCCGGGACAACAGTTAAGTTAGTTCGATCTTTCTGACGAATTTTATACTATAATGGGATCAGGCCACAAATGGTTATTTCTAACAGTACAGAAAACGTTCTCTGTACATTAAATTTCTAAAGAATCAAATGGCCTTTATGAACGAGCAATCTCAAAACAAAGAAATTAACAACAGTTTAATTCCATTACCACAGATTTATTACCACCTCATTTGTTTATACAAAAATAGCTTAAGAAACATGGCTTTTTGGAAAAAAAAAGCATCGATGACCTCTTTACATATACATTGCAGTGTACCTTCAACAATTTTGGACAAAAATGTCAGCTCTTTACAGCAAACGCATTCTTTTTCACTCGGCATTGCAACACATCGTTCACATGAGCACCAACACGTGTTTGACCGGCGATTCTCGTTTCCTTCATTTGAAACTGAATCTTCTTCTTCTTCTCCTTCTTCTTCTTCTGTGGCACTTTGTGGTTGTTCTTCGCTAGAAGAATACTCCGGCTCAAACTGATACGGCGAAATCTACGACATGTTTACAATAAACACAGCATGGATCAGGTCAGCAGATTGCAGCGAGCGACCACGATACGTCATCAGCCCACAGTGCACTGCGCGCTATTCAAGATGGCTGCCGCCGGAAGTTCAAAGTGGCTGAAAGGCTGTTCTTTGAAAATCGAAAAGAAAATCAGTTTGCTAGGTATATGAGGGGTGATTACCGCCAAAATTAAGTTTGGAATTTTATTATGCTGTTTGCCGATGTGGTTTTTAATATTTTCACTGGTGTTTTGGATGTTACGAATTGTATTTAACATGTTCTCAATGATGTTCGCCAAAATGTCGCTGCTGTTTTGTAGTTTCTGTATTCGATTATTCAGAACGAATAATGTTTGTGTCGTTCCATATGGTGTTATGCGAAACCTCGATGCTATTATTCGTGTCCGTATGGTGTTACGCAAAACCTCGATGCTATTATTCATGTTTCGAATTATGTTAGTCTTAATCCGGGTCTTCAGAGAGATCAACCGCTATGGTCTGGGGCGAGTCATAATTTAATTATGCATGTTTTTTTCCCTCGGAAAGAGAATTTATGCAACCCTCGCAAAGCTGCAAGATGGCGGAAGGCAGCAGTTCTTCTCGCACGCCTCGTGAGAGGGTGGTCAGCCTTCTTCGCGTTGTGCAAAATTTACTTGAAGAATCCAACGAAGTTTCGGTAACAGGTGCTTCAAATGAGCCAAATCATGGATCTTCAATGCAGCAAGGAGTACAAAATGCAAACAATGGTGGTTCCAGTCGGCAGAATATAAACGACTCTGCACGACAGATTGATAACAGCAACAGGCAAGGGCTTATCATGCAGAATTTTAGAAATCTCTTTGCCAGGTATTCGGCTTCATCACGGAATCAGTCACGACCATCACGGCCTCCACCAGCGAAGCGCCAAAAGAGTGGCTTTTATGTCCCAAAGGAAACTTGGACGCACGAGTTCTTCTGTCTGGCTGATTGTGCAGCTGAAAGTGCTCCATCACGTAGTGAAAAGTTCGAGTTACAGTTGGCCGGTCTCGGTAGAAAGAAGATCGTGTTCGGTTCTAGAGATAATGCTGTACAAGTAAAAGAGAAGCTTGAGCAAGCGTACCCAAAACTGGATAAAGGAGGCGGATTTGAAATTTTAAGAAGTGGTAATTCGACTTCCGTGCGCGGTTTGTGCGTCCTAAAGCCTCCAACGTCGACTGGTTACAGTGTAAATTTTTTAAGAAATGAATCTGGCCTAGGCCAAGCTCTTGCTTACATACGCCCCCTGCAGAGAAGTTTAGATACTTCACCGTCAGAGGTACGTGCAGTTAATAGGCTTAAATGTGCTGTAAATTATAGACTGACCTAAAGTATTGAATGCTTATTTTCTAACGCTTTTTGATGAATGAAAAATAAAAACAGCTGGTGAAAGTGTTAATGCAAGGAGGAACCATAAAATCATTCGGAACTTCCCCCCCCCCTCCCCCGTCTCCCCCTCCAGACAGGGAGAGTGTGTACCCTGTAAATTTAGTCTGTAATTGCTTACACTACGAGAAAAGTTGCTTTGTTAGTTTCCAAAACTGTTGACACAAGTACCCTGCACACCCCCAACTTTTCTGTATAATTTATTTGCATTTGGGGGGGGGGGGGGAGGTGCCAGTCAGGTTTAGGAAAGGAAGTTGAAAGGTCTATATTGTGTCTCAAGATTGTAAACCTCGCCTATTACTTTTCCTGAAAATTGCATCTTTCTATATCTTGAATAGCGATGCACCACTTGCTGTTGTCTTTCATTTCTGGCCTTGTGTATTTGAAACCCCTGTAGACTTAGGTTAAGTGCTATCCATTTTACTCTACATAATCATTGTATTTTGATGTCCAGTTTTTGTCCCTATCCTTTTGCATATAATTCATGAGAACTTAAGATATTACTAAAGGAGAACTGAATGTTTTGGTGCAAGATTTAATCAGGATGAAATATCTAGCCATCAATTTTCGTTGTTTGTAACGCATAAACATTTTTCCAATCTTACCAATTCTAAAATAAAGAGAACCTACAATGTACTCCACCCACCTCAATTTTGAAGTCAAAATTTAATAAGACTTGCTCTGTATTAGGAAAGTGGTGTTCAGGATTCACATCACGTGGGAGATAATATACCTCAAGTGGAATGTGTGAAGTGCAAAGTCATGATGCCTGTTACAGCCATTAAACAGCACATGCTTGTCTGCCCTGCAGATGACTTACATGACATCCCCTTGGAGGTGCCATCTACATCTAGTCAGGTACAGTTTAGTCGTTACACAATGTGTTTTGAGTTGAAGAATGTAGGTGTTCTGAGTATTGTAACATCCTCAACCTAGCGGCTAAGGTAAATGTTTCAGGTGCCGAAATTCTACAATAGTTTACATCGTAATGATATTAAGAAATTAGTGGTCTATTAATAATTGAATTATATTTCCATTTTTAGTAGGAAAATCTTTTTTTTTTTTTCTCAATGCACTTTTATTTACAGGATTAATGCTTACACTACTTACAGCGCTTCTATTATACTTACAAATTTACTATGCTATACTTCTTACACTACTTATACTTAATACACCACTTACTTAGCAGGATGATCTTGAAGACCAGTGTTACTTCCCATCAATGGCCAATACTAGCTCACAGGATAAATTGCCTTCTGAGAGCAATCAAGATTCTCTCCAGGTATTTCCACTTCAACTTTAAAAAACATTGTTTCCCGTAAAATTGCAAATGTGTTGACATCAACAATTAACAGATCGACAATTTTTTGTTTTCTCTTCAGATATTTGAATGGACCATTACAATTTATTTGAGTAACATAAAATAATGATTATGTTAAATGTTGTGACTGACCCTCATACTACGTTAAATGTCAATAATGCAGTAATTTTTATTTTGTAATTCAGTGATGCAGGTTTTGAAATCTAGCATAACAATCATTACCACTTGTCTATCAGATGTAAATGTTTTGAAAGTAGTAAGTCATTCAATCAGTCAGCCAGTAAGTGAACAATTTATGTAGTAAAGGTGACACTAAATTATAGCAAAAAGGTAATAAATAGGTGAACGATACTGCTGCTGTTGGATTCTGGAATGAGGGATATTACTTCATAGGTTTCCGTAAGAAGTATTAATTTTTAACCTAGTGACAAATGTGGCTGGGAGTTCTTCACTGGTATTCCTGCAGAATATGGATGCCCTTACTATTTTAATATTTTTTGTAGGAATCTGATGCTCTGGCTGAATTAAGTGCACTTTTTCCAGACAAAAGTATAGACACTATCCGAGCAATCTTGGCAGACAGTGGAGGAGATAAAAGTGTGGCTGCATCAAGGCTTATCCAGTGGTCTGCTGGGACATGTAAGCTACCTATACAAGTTTATTACTTAAATGTGAATAATGGTAGATCTCTGAACTTTACCTGTCTCTAATGTTATTACAACAAAGCAGAGGTCCTTGGTATTGTGTAGTGGTAAGGTTGCTTGCATTTTTTTGCTCCAACATAATTATTTTTCTGATTACCATGGAATCCTTCATTGGAGACAGTTATACTTATCTGTTCTTTCATTTGGTTTTGAAATTGTTATTTCATTTCATTTGAAATAAGAGCCTTTCATTCGATTTAGAGGTGCATACTTAGCACATGACCTAAGCTTTACAGAGTCTCATAACAGATAATTGACTGAACTTCCCTTTTTTGCAATTTCTTCTGCAAGGTGCCCTAATGAACAGTGGGGACTCAGGTAATGAATACTGTACAGAAGAAGACAGTGACCTCATGCAATCACCATTTGAAGCACATGTATCCTCAAGTACTGTCAGTACCTGTACTGACCCTGTTGCACGGTACAAACAAGAAACTCTGGATGAAAATGGCCCGCCACTGAGAATCTATGTAAATCGGATGACGGAGGAGTTCACTGCAGATGTTTTATCCATTTATAAGAAAGCCAACCCATGTTTTCGCTCAAACCTTGGAGTGCAATTTGAAAATGAAAGAGCAGTTGGCGAGGGACCTGTCAGAGAGTTCTTTAGCATATTAATGGGATTTGTTCAAAATGGTCTTTACCTGGATGATCCTGGGCGGCCGACTATGTTATTTGTGGGCGAGACTGACCACAAAATTCCAGTCCCAAATGCGTTACTGTGTAATTCTGGACTGTACACTAGTGTTGGACGGATGATTGCACATTCTTTCTTGCATGGAGGACCACCACTTTATGGACTTTCCCCAGCAGTGCTTGAATTTTGGACTCGTGAAAGCATCAGTGAAGCTGTTACCATTGAGGACATCTCAGATTACGACCTTCGACAAGCCTTGAAGGAGGTACTCGCATTGCTGCTGTTGTTTTGTACAGACATTACTTACATATTTTTGTGTAATGTTTCAGCAACATGTTAGTGTTACTAACAATATTTATTATGGTTAATTTTTGTTTCATATGGCACTTGTACTGTCCTGTTTATATTTGAAAAAAAGGCACAAGTGTGTTCCAAATAGGTGTATACATCTATAATGACACTATAAGTTTATAATTTGTAGTAAGAAGCATTTCATTGTTCAGTCACAACACCATAGTAATTTACCGGTTTTCCAGTTATCAAGTCTAGATAAGGATGAAGAACCCTCAGATGCACTTAAAGAATTCCTCTTGCCTTATCGTGATGAAGCGTCAGTACTTCAAGTGCCGCTAACGGGAGAGAAACGGCACTTGGTTCTCCAGCAGATAATGCTGCACAATGTGATCGAAAAGCGCCACCGTGAACTGAAAGATCTTGCTGCAGGAATGAATGAGCTTTCCCTTGTTAATTACCTAAAGGCACACAAGGAAATGGCCGCAGCCGTGTTTCCCAGGGAATGCGAGTCAGTAATTGACAAAGAAGAACTCAAGGGTAGGATTTCCATTGAGGATGAAAACCACCCCCAAGGGCAAGTTATCATAGGATTCTTGCATCACTTCATCGATGAAGTTAGCAGAGAAGCAGAAGGTAAGTGATTACCTCAGCTATGTCTACTATATGTTTTCTATTCTTCTTCCAGTACCTCTTTTTTCCCCAGTGAATTTAACCCATTTATCCTTGAGCATTTCATTCCTCAAACACTGTATGGGGGATTGATAATTCCATTAGCAGGATTTTCATTGCTCTATGTAATTTCAGTTGTAGGGTAACAGTGGTTAAGCACCTCGTGTCTTTACTGCTAAAGAAAAGTAAACATTCCGAACATCTAAAAGTGAAAGCATTGAAAGTTATATTTGCCATTACGAATATTGTTGCCTTGGAGGAATTTCATGTTGAGATGCTTTTTAAAAAGCAACTATAGTGATGCCTTTGTTATGTTTTCTCATTGCAGCTGGTTCTGGTCTGCGTGATCTAATGTCGTTTTGGACGGGATGGGAGGTTTTGCCACCATATGGACAGCGACTTTGGCTACAGCTGGATGACACACGGGAAGTAACAAGCCTGGCTGAAAGTAAAGCTTGTTTTCACAGGCTTATTCTTCAGTCATCGCATACTGACTACGTCTCTTTCAAGAGTAATCTTGCTAAAGCATTAAAATATGGTGCAAGGGGATATTTCTCTTTAAATGGGCATGATAGGTTACCAAGAGAAAATGAGGGGACAGAGAAGGAGGCTCCCGGTCCAGCCCTTGGGATATGTCATGTCCACGAAAGTTATTTTTAGACGAGCGGAAGTCTTCCGAGACATCCGCATGCAGGCCAACCTCGGTCCGATGTTTGAAAGAAAATATATATTCATCAGCCTTCCACAAGCGCCATCATTTTCTCTTTTCACTAAGAACCTGAGAGCGAAGAAAGACTGCATGCGGACGTCTCAGAAGACAGACTTCCCCTAGAACAAAGACTTCCGCTCATCTAAAAATAACTTTCGTGGACATATATTCCGGCCAACGCCTTGAGCCTCCCTCTCTGTCCCCTCATTTTCTCTTGAGGTTACTTAAAACATCACAGACTCAGGGAAGAGTAAAAAGTCGGAACCTTTTCTTGTAGGCGGTTTTATTAACACATTTATTGAAGTTACACCTCTGTCACTGTTCTGTTACTGTTGTTTTTTCACCCATGCATATTTTGCATGCTATCTCGAAAATGTTTCAAGTCTGTTTTTACAGGCTTATTCTTCAGTTAGTGCATGCTGACTATGTCCCTTTAAAGAGTAACCTGACTATAGAGTTCAAATAATTATGATGCAAGGGCATTTCCATGATAGGTTAACTTCTAACATCTCAGACTCAGGGAGGAGCAAAAAATCGAAACTCCTTTCCTTGTTTTATTAACAGTGAATATTTTTTAATGACATTACACTTCTGTTACCGTTCAGTTATTGTTGATTTGCACCTATGCATATTTTGCATGCTATCTCGAAAATGTTTCAAGCAGTATTTGTAGCAACATGAAGATCACATGATTTAATTAAAAGTTGAATTGTAGCTTGACCCTAATGATTTTGATTAGGAATCTGTTGGCTATAGAGGTTTTGCACGGCAGCCATGTTGTATGGCAGGAACAATAGATTCTTTTTCCTATGGGGAAAAATGTTCTTTCTAATGCAAAACATTTGCATTGTTCCTGCCATGCAACATGACCGCCGTGCAAAACCTCTTTATCATGTTTTGAATGAGCCTGATTGTTTCCAGGTATATGTCCACGCCATGGACATCTGAGATGCTCAATGGATCAATAGTAGCTGATAGTAATTCCCATGTTTCGTTTACTAGTGGACATTCTGTAGAAGGCACTTCAACAGTTCCTACATCATCATTAATTGGACCATCCCATTCCTCGGAAGGTGCAGGTCCATCCAGATCAATGCCATATGCATCAATTCCACTCTGAAAATTAACAACATGAATAAAAACAACAATAAAACAACAGTAATATTACGTGAAGTGGTGACGTGACTGTGTTGTAGCCTTCACGTACTACCTATAACTATGGAGGGAATGTTCAGACAACATTTTTGCCAAAACAACAACAAAAGTACCTAATATTTGTTCCCTATCAAACATAACATGAAACATTTTGCGAAAGAGAAATAGTTTTACCTGATTAGCGAATTCAATTGCTGTTCTCTGCTCCCTGTTTGCTACTGATAACATGCCTTGAATAAACAACTGCTCAGGTGAGGCGTTGTGCTCCGTGCTCAGTGGGCCCCTGTTGTGACCAACAGTAAACAGATCCAAATTTCTTTGTATTCGTGGTAAGTAGACATAATGCAAGGCAAATAGGTGAACTTCATTATCAGGGTCTAGAATACCACAGTTCTCCATATAATAAAACAGATAGTAAAACAGGTATGTACAACCCAAGAACACATCCCTCCACAAACGCTCGATTCGTTGGTTATGCACACTTCTTCCTGTTATGTGGCTGCCACGATTTGGGCCACGCAAAGGATGGTTTAACATGAACCATGCTACTTCCACATTCTCGCCACCTTTGTCCGTTCTTACACGTGATGGAAGCCCGTAAGTTTGCACTGCTGACTGGAACCACTGAAAAACAGTCAAGGATTTGTTGTAGGTGGCAGCTTGAAGAAAAACAATCATTCTGGAGTATCCATCGATGCCGCCGTGAATGACAATTCTCCATCTGGGGAGTATACATGCAGCATAGGAAAGTTTTAATACTTAAACTTATTTACTTTTTTTTTTTGTTTAGGGACATCGAGTTTGTTTTTAATTTTG
>NC_090888.1:40819792-40849792 GCF_036669925.1 Montipora capricornis | reverse complement strand
TCACTTGCGAGATGTGTATTTCCAAAGCGTTTTGAAGACCTTGTGGAAAAAATAATATTTCCGGAGTGCCGCGAAATTTCGCTCGAATTTACGCACATTGCAGCGAAATATTGTTCTCGCTCAAACAATAGGGCTCGAGAAATATCGTTGAAAAAAAACTGCGAACTTTTGTGTTCAGACAATATTACCGCAATAAACTGTTCGCTGTAGTTACTAAAACATGGAATGACTTACAACCACCTCAAAAAATTGAACAACCACCTCGACAACATTATTATTATTTTACCTCGACGTTTCTCGTGGTTGATTGTGGTTGACAATAAGATTCTAGGGGGAGCTGGAGGTTTTATTCAGGTCACGTATTTCATATGCGTGACGTATTGTCATCTCGCTTGTTTAAAGAGGCATTCAATTGTTTGTGAGTGGTTGTTGAATCTTTTGAGGTGGTTGCAGGTCGTTCCATGTTCTCATAACTACGAACTATTCGCAGTTAATTAGAAAATTAAACGAGCCTTACCTGTAAGGTGAAGTTTGATTGTGATTCTGCCAAATCCCTGGTGACTCGGTGAGGGTTAACATGAGATGCACACGTGCCGCCGTGGATAATCAAACTTTCAAAGGTTGTGGACACGGTTATCAAGATACAAATGAATACAGAGAAAAATGGAAGAACAAGGGTCGGGAAGTAGAAAAAGTGTGAGGGAGGGCATGTTAACCCTCACCGAGTCACCAGGGATTTGGCAGAATCACAATCAAACTTCACCTTACAGGTAAGGCTCGTTTAATTTTCTAATTCTACCAAATCCCGGTGACGTCACTTCCGGTTAACATGAGATTTTACAGCAATAAACGTGGACACAACTATTCCAATCCAGAAAGCAAACTTATCGACCTGGCACAGCTCCAGCAAAGCTGTTTCCAGCAATAACGGGTTGGTTTAGAACTCCTGAAAAGCAGATTCTCTAGATCATTCGATGTGTTTCAGGATTTCATCTGCTGGAATCACCTGCCTGCTCTCGATATAGCTGCTCATTTGGCGCTGTGAGCACTAAACCTTGCTGTATCTACTACACTTGCTTCCATAACAGCTTTAATTCATCGCCCATTTGCATTCGTACCAATGTGCCGAAAAGGTATGACATATGAAAGGAGAAGACGGCCATTGCCATGGTGACGAAACAAGCTGGGATTTTACCAAGATAGCGTTCTAGAGTAGAGTAAGTGGTTCTTTAGGGTACTTTAGGGTTCTTCCCAACCAAACTATGACATGAGGATTTTTCCCAGGTCTGTCCTGCTTTACATGATCCTGTATGTAGAACATAAATAATAATCAGGAGTTTTCTGTATAGCATCGATCCTCAGAAAATGACAGTGTTTGACACCGCTGCCCAGATGTTAAAGCTCGCGGTTTAAGGGTCAGTTCCTCCGAGACACAGCTTGCTTAGAGGATACAATAGTCCTATATACTTTAGGACAAGCATAAGATCCCATGTTACCTGATATCGAGGAGTAAGCTTGCAAGAGTTGAACACACCCTACAGGTAGCGCACTATAAAAGGATGGTCAGTCACAGCGTAGTGACAATCAGGAAATTCAATCCCTTTAAACAGCTTGCAAGTGCTGAGCAAGCCGTACTAATCGTTGAGTATGATATTCGGTTAATATGACAGGCATGGAGAAACGTTAACACGTTGTTCACACTCGGATGTAGTGGATCAGTTTTCTCTTGTGGACCAGATGCACGCCATGCATTTGCGGATGTGAACATCTTACTCCTTTGCTGCCGCTAATTATTCAAGAGGACATTAGTAAGTTGGCAACCTCGCCCGGAATGTTGCCCTAATGAACTGTCGCCTGACACCTTGCATGTCAGGGGTTGCCGTTCTGGGCTCAGAGGGTGAGCATCCCCATGAGAAAATGTAATTGTTAGTGAATTGTGACCAATTCACAGGGAAAGCATCCACCTATGATGCTTTCATGTCTTGCTTCCAGGAAGCATAGGCACTAGTTGGATGGTTGATTCTACTTGCAAACAGGTCAATCTGGGGAACAACAAAATCCCATATACATACAAGTAAATACCGCGATTCAGTTCCCATTATGATCCCATCTCCAAAACGGCGCGATAGAGAATCTGCAGTTACATTAAACCGCACCGGTTGACGCGCAGCAGAAACGCCGACTATGCTTCTCAAAGGGCCTATAATCAAATTACCTTAGCAATCGTATTGCATTCCTTGTTCCTGCATCCCCGATGCCACTGATGTAGGAAATAGCAATCATGTTGTAAGGCATGTTCCTGATGCGCAGAATGGACACTGACCCGAATAGGGGCATAGTCCCCTGCCCCACGGAAGGCGGTTCAAGAATACTCAGTTTGCGTTTAGTGCATTATGGCACCCCGACCCATGCGTGATGCAACCACTGTAAAAGCGATATTTGGGGAACAACGGTCAATAACCCGGAAACCTGTGAATACAGAGATGACTCACCACTCTAACAGCACCAATGCTGTCAGCAGACGGAGGCATGTTTACAACGAAAAACCTTATGAGAGGTGTGCCAATTCTTTGACCCATTCCAAGTGTCTATACTACAAAGGACCAAACTCCACCCCAGGGAAAGTAGACGCTAAAGTTCCTATCAGTGTGGCAATTTCATGGATTGAGAACTACTGGGCGCACAAAGCTTAGTGGCACAAAACAACGACCTTGTCAGCCTTCGTTAAGGCTAAGAATATATGAATATTTTTACAGGAATCCTAAGCACTCTAGGCACTGCGTAGGGTGAAAAACAGACTGGGTTGGGTAAAACACAAAACGCAAGCGCGTAAATAATTGGGCAGTATGTAAGGTAGCCTCAAGGCAGGCCTCCTCAGAATCCTCCATGTAAAAAGAATTATCAATATAACCCAAACAATTAAGTCTGTATAGGGTGCGTAGGGTGGAAAAAAAAAACTGATTTTAACACCCTGGTAAAGATGCAAGGACTCCCTATCAGTCCCTTGGGTAGGGCCCAAAAACGGAACAGAAGAACCTTCGATGCAAACTTGAGATATTTTCTGAAGGTTGGCAATATAGGGATGAAATTGAAGAAATTGGGAAGGTCTATAGGACATAAAACACCCAGGTTTCATCAACCTTATGGTACATCTTGAACTTACAGTAGGTCAATGTTTGATTTAAAGACTTCAAACTGAAAATAACTCTATGAGCCCCAGGTTCCTCTTTTGGTCATAGAAATATCGGAGAAACAATTTCCCCTGTTTCCGACTGACACCGTTCATAGATCATTAATTCCTGCATCAATAGCTTCTTGCTCAATAACAGAAAATTTGAGTTCACGTTCACAGCTAGATACACACTGCAAGATAAACGGCTCGGAAGTCAACCTTGCTATTCGCAATTGGCCAGCATGCAATGGTGCAACTGACCTAATAACGGTATCAACGCTACTCATGTAACCAACCTGAGAATTACAGTTTAGCAGTTTGTCTTCTTATTGGACTGGGATCATGGTTGACGGCCTTGCTTATTCTTGGTTGTGGTAGGAGCCCCTTCTCCCCTAACAAAGGCATTGCAGAATATGACTTACCACCTCTCGAGAAGCAAACTGGGCGTTCAGATCTGGTTTCAGAGATTCTCGGCCACGAAGATTCAGTTCCCGGGTTCCTGCCAATGCTAGAACAAGGGAATGTGGGAGAATAGCCTAGAGCCGGCTCGCCTGATGCTTTATCACAGGCATTGATGGTGGCACAAAATGAGAAAACAAAAAAACTGTCGAGCTTTCTGAAGAGCCCTGTCTGAGGATTTGGTATAGCGAATATAACGTTGACGTCACCTATTGTAATTAATATGCCAACCAGAGCCTCATTGGCTGTCCCAAAGGGTCTTAAGTTTCTGTGGTTGGCACACTTGAATAACAAAAACAATGTTTGTAAACAGAGATCATCCCTACTTGGAGACAACCTATTACAAATAGTTCTGTTCACTTTGAGGAGACTAGCAATTAGCAATTTTCTGGTCTTAAGTATTTTTCCACCAGCCCCTTTAGCTTTGTTTTAGGGAGATCGCCTTTGATAAGGTCTTCTAGCACAGTGGTCAGCTTGGCGTTAACTGGCGCACCTGTTTTGTCAGTCGCCGAGAACTCCTCTGCTAAGTTGTCAAAACTTGACCTAGGGGACTCCCCTAAGTAACTTGCAAGACACCAGTGAGCACAGGCGAAACCTCTGAGTGTTAGTCATCACCATCAGAGGGCTTATCCTGATCAGAGCTCATTCGGAGCCCTAAATTTAGCTTAAATCTCTTACTAAGCTCTTGTTTCAGGGAAGCGACTATCCCTGTAGCTCTGCTTTCCTCGAGGAAGGAAGCGGTGGGGAGGCCCCTCATCTAAGTTTTATGTGGTTGCTAAAATGTAAACAACCGAAAAATATTGAGCTCTGAAGGACCAAGAACCTCAAATTCGGGAAAAAAAAATTTTATGTTTCCCTTCATATAGCCATTTCGCTAAACTAGAAGCGGCTCCAACCAGGAGAAGCGATTGCCAAGCACAGTTCTCGGGCATCCACGTGTCCATTGAAGTACACGTCAACTCGCGAGGTAAACTGTAACCTTCTTTCCCTCAACTGTTGAAAACATTAGGACTCAAAGGGAAAACTATAGCTTAAAGTTTCTTACCCTAACAACCGCCTCCACATTGGATAGGGTGGCAAAAAGCGAGGCAAAAGGCTCTCGACCAAGTTCAGTCTTAAATGACAACTTGTTGCAAAGCACTGTTCTCCGGCATCCACGTGTCTGTTGTGGTCCATTTCAACTCGGGAAACTATAACTTTCTTTCCCTCAAATGTTGAAAATGTTAGGACTCGAAGGGAAACTATAACTTTCTTTCCCTTAATAACCGCTTCCATTTTGGATAGGACGGCGAAAAGCGAGGCACATAAGGCTCTCGACATAGCTTAACAGCTTCTAAACGACAACATGTGAAACGTCAATTTTTCGTCATTGCACTTTCCTTCCTCAGGCTTAGTTTTCGAGATAAACTGAATAAAACAACAAGAAGAAGTTAATTGAAGCGACATTATTTTCTTACCTGCAATAGTAAGGACAAATAAAGAGAATAAAAACCCGGAGACCACAATAGTTCTGAACTCCACGGCTTCGCAATGTGTACTGATTATCCACGGCGGCATGTGTGCATCTCATGTTAACCGGAAGTGACGTCACCGGGATTTGGTAGAATGACAATTCGAAAACTGCAAAATATGATATGATACATGCGTATTTATGTTCAAGACCTACATCTGTAGGCCAAGATCAGGGCAGCCATCACACTACCAACGTCGAAACTTACTGTAGCTCTCTCTGGCAAAACGAAATTTCGCACGCATTTTGAATGAAGATTCGTCTCACTTTTTGAAATTTCGTATGCATTTTAAACGAAATTTTCGTCTCTCCTTTTGAAATTTCGCACACCTCCAGAGCGAAGATTCGGCGAAATTTCGCCAAAGCAAAACGAGATTTCGCACTTCTCCTGAGCGAGAATTCGGCGAAATTTCGTTAGACCTTTCGAAATTTCACTCAACCTAGAGGAAATTTCGCATGTCTCCAAAGAGAACAACGCACGAAATTCGACGAAATTCTCTATCATTACTTTTGCACAGTACTGTAAGTTCACTGTGTAAGTTGCGTGGGATGCATAGCACTGAATTTCGCGTGACCGTAATTTTTATTTCCCCTTGTTTTAATCACGGAGCTTTCGTCAAAGAAGTGCATATTCCTAGGATCACATGCACTGCAAACAGTTAAATATTCGTCAAGTCTCTCTTGAGCGTTGTCAGTCAAGCTCTCTTTTGGAACTATTGTCATCTTTTTGTACGAGTAGCCCAAATCGCTTGTCAATACACGACTTATCGAAGCTTGAGATGGCACGTTAGCCGGCAAGACAACCTGATTTTCGATTAACTGCTTTTGTACTTCGATCTGTAGCATACATACTTGGCCTTTGACGTTTACAAAACTCCGTGTACAAGACAACATCATCTGTTCTTGCTGTTTGTAACCTGTTCCCACCAATTCCTGGTTGAACGCTTCCTGTACGTACGAATCGATCAACAATATTTGAAACTGTCTTTCTCGGTAAATTTAACTGCAGCCCTATTTGGAATGGTTTGGAACCCTCTAACCACTTTTCTAGGATTATGTCACGGACCTCAAACGACAATGCCTTTCCCTGTTTAGTAAAAGGATTAGGTTCCATATCTTCACAAATAAATTACCGTTTGCAGAAAGATTCAAAGATGTGAAATTGCGCAGTTTAGTGCGGCTGAAGTTACAAACTTCAATTCGAAGTTCGCAATTTGATTGTCTAATTCGCCACGTAATTGGCTACTTCGTAAGCTAGTACCCAACTTCCCAACGAACTTGGCAACGCGGCGTGGAAAAGCAATGTGAAATCAACAGTAAAATAGATGGTATGATTGGAATATTACTTACTTATGACCAAAACACCAGGCAATCGGGATCCAGATGAACTTTGTGGACTGGCACTTGGTGACGGTGATAGATCGATGTGTTTGTTACCTGCATTAGATAAACAGCCCATTTTAACACTTTTCACATCTGTTTTCAGCTTGCCTTCTACGACTTGAATACTTAATTGTATTTCGAAAGCATTTATACCTATGTTTTGGTTTTGTATTAAAGTAGCCGGGGGAAATCCCCAGCCCCTGGCCCTTAGTGACAGCCCTGCAACTGTTGTCTGCCTTACATACGTAGTTCTAGCCATGCAACCACGTCAACTGGGCCTTTTCTGAACTAGAAACCTTTGAGTCGCCATTTTCGTCGAGGGTTGAGAGTAAATTGTTGCGGGTCCCTTTTTACACAAACAGTTCGTAAGAAGGAATTCAATTGCAATGAAAGAGAGTCAATAAATTTTCTTAACTGATATCAATAGTGAAATTCTAACACGTTTGATCATGCTTCTTCTCTGCTTTTTTTGTTTTTGTTTAATCGACTTGACCAACACTTCCTGTTGGCATGCATTCCTATCTCCTTTGGTGTGATATCCTGAACCATGGAACAAAACTGCACTCGTCTCTCATATGCCCTATGCTCACACGTAGAAGACTTCTGACAACCCACTGATAAGATATGAACCGTATTTAAGGGAAATAGGAGCTATTCGTATGTAATTTCTGGGCAACTTTCTGAAGATTTAGTCTCCAAACTAATATCACTTAAATGATTGCCAATAAGTTTTAGATCTTTCTCACCAATGTCATAACCATGTAACTTTGCTAGGAGTATGTCATGATTTATTAGATCAAATGCTTTCTTGTAATCTATGAAAACGAGCACAGTTACTTTGTTTTCATCAAGATCGAAAAAGAGCTGATCCACCAGACGTATCAACGCAGTTTCTGTTGAATGTGATTTCCTCAATCCAGACTGGAGTTTATGAAGCATGTCGTTGCTCTTTAAATGTTCGTAAAAAGATTTACAGATATGCTTCTCAAATACTTTGGAAAGAATAGGCAAAACAGAAATCGGTCTATAATTGCATTTCTCATCCTTACTTCCTTGCCCTTTAAAAATCAGAGTCACTTTAGCGATTTTCCATTTAAAAGGGAAAGGCACAGTAAGTATACAATGGTTGATCAGCCTACGTAAAGAGTTTGATACAGAGTTTGCCGCAATCCTTAATAGCTTAGCACTGATCCCGTCATCTCCTGTAGCCTTGTGTGGTGGTATAGATACTAGGATCTCAGCAACTTCTTTATTAGTTATATATGGAATATTAAGCGCACTTTCACTTGATAAGCTGTTAGGATCAATCGATTCAGGATCAGGATCGCTGCCAAGATCATGCTCATGTAACAGATCTTTTGGCTGATTAACAAAAAATTATTTAATTCATTAGCAATGTCCAGTTTTTCTATCAAAAACCCGTCTCCTTCTTTAAGACGTTTAATGCAATCACGACTAGATTCAGTACCATTAGTTAGACAGTTGATTAGGTTCCACAACTTTTTTGAATCGTGCTTATTTTCCTTCATCTTTTTATTGAAATAAGTCTCTTTAGTTGTCCTTATCAATTTAGATACTCGATTTCTTGCTTGTTTATACTTAAGCCAGTCATTGGCAGATTTGGTTTGTCTTGCGTTTCGCAGTAGCTTATCTCTTTGCTTTATTTCTTGGGCTACTTCACTTGTGAACCATTTCGGTAGAATTTTCCTTTTTAACCTGTTTGTGTTTAAGTGGCAGATGTGTGTTTACAACATCTTCAAAGATTTTAAACCATGCATCAAGGACATCATTAGAGTCTTCAAAGATGAAAGCAGAATGCCAAGGGGCATCTTTCAAAGCATTATTCAACTGCTCGTTGTTGAGCTTTTTAAAGTCCCTGTAGGTTATAGTCTTATGTTCTTTTTCCATTTTTAGTCTCACGCTTAAACGTCCTTATTCCAACAATAGGAAGATGATCAGACAAACCGGATGATATTGTTCTGATGGTGTTCATTCGTTCAGGATGACTGCTCCAAATGTGATCTAAACAAGTGTCTGAGAAAGGCCTGGTAATTGCATTAATGAGCTGGACAGTGTTTTTATAAGTGGGTGTTTCTTGAATTAAGTGGAGGTTAAGTAGTGGAGGTTAAGTAGTCGACATTAAAATCACCCAATAAAATAATTTCCTTATTGTTGAGATAGACATTCTCAATATTTTTTGCTAATCTCTCCTCATCCGCACTTTGGAACGAGGGTGGTTGATAGATGCCTCCAATAAAAGTGAACGCTTAGACTTGTAGGGGCAAACTTCTTACGAAAGTGATTCAATGCCGTCAGCTTCAAGTTTAGGCCTTCTTTCCCTTGTGAACTAAATTCCCAGTGAACTTGGAATTCCTAGGAATTCCTAGGAATTCCTAAGAATTCCAAAGATTTCCAAGACATGCAAATTAGAGCAAATGCACAACCTTGGAATTATTTGGAATATCTGGGAATTATAAAAATGCTACTTAGAATTACTGGGAATTTCTAGGAATTGTTGCGAATTTCTGAGAATTTCTGAGAATGCTCAATCTGAAGGCTTATGAGCTTGAAGACAGGACTTGGAATTCTTGGGAATCTATGGGAATCAGAATTTTGTTACTGACAGAGAGAAATTGCCTGAGAAACTTAATAGAACGGCCTAGTACACTTCTAAAGTCTTAATGTAAATTTACTAAGTATATTACCCCAAACATAGCCCAGCAATCCCACGAACAAACCAATACCAAAAGAACTAAAAGTATAACCAATGTAATTCAAGAACTATGATGTTATAGTGAGGACACTTCGACCGTGAACACTTGATTTTTTGTACATTTTTTAAAGATTCAAAGAAGAAGAAGAAGAGTATGGCAAGGTTGATAACACATTTAGGCATTAACTGTTAGTGCAATATTTTGACACCAAAAGTTGTGGGGTATACATGTAGTATAAGCTATAACAAAATTAAATTGTGTTTATTTTAACAACTTCAACACCTAAGTGAAACTTCAATTTTTCAAGTGTAAATACACCCTTTGTTGTGTTGGGATTTTACTATTTAGAATACATTGTACTCCATCCTAATGTTTTTTATGCTTGCAATGTCTCCAATTGCTTTAGCCACACACTCCATTGAAATTTGGCAGGCGTACGAGGCATGGTTGGTCAGAGTTCCCTTCCAAATAGAACACCTTTTCTTTAATTTCAGCAACTTCTGCCAGTTGAAGTTCAGTTTCATTGCTAGAAGATCATAAAATTATTATACATGACATTAGACAACCCTTGATCATGAATAATAAATACAATATAAATACACAAAAGATTTTTTAATACAGTGAATAGTGCACTAATTTCATAAAGCAATGATCAAAAGCATATTACATAAGAATGAAAATAAAACATAAAAATACATTTCAACAATAATATTCAAAATCCTATTTGAATAAAAAGTTGAAATTACAATTTAAAATAATTCATGATGGAGTAAAAGAAAGCCCAAAATATTGAGTTTTCAACAAACACTTGAATATACTAAATTTATCCTCTTTCTGAATGTTGGTTGGTAAAAATTTGTTTCACAGTTTATATAATTATTATGTGCAAGCTCGTATAGTTTTAGAGACTTTTTTTAGAGTTAGGTCTTCAACTGAAATATTTGTTTATTGTTAACAGAAGTAAACTTATTTATTGTACTTGCGTGACTCTGATAAATAAGTATTGAGGTTAATGGAGTACCTTTGAGACTTCATTCGTAGAATGTGACAACCAGCATCATCAAAGAAGAATGGGTTGTCCAGGCTGGGCTCTATTACTTTATATACCACAAGTATTCTTCCTGACACCTTGTTCCAAATAAAGAAATTTATGTCTCCCACTATCCCACTTGACAGCAAGACCACAGAGGCATTTCTCTTGATCATCCGAGTGTATTCCCGACTGAAAAAAACCTGCCCATTCCTCACAATTCTCAAGACTTTGAAGTTGTCAGGTCCACACTTGCAAAGGACTTCATTCACCAAATGTACTGGAAGCCCTGCCAGCTTTTTTGCTCCTCCAGCAACCTGACAATCCTTAGCATCTTTAAGGTTCTTCAACCTGTAAACAAGTTAATTAATAAATTAATCATGTCATAATACCCATGAAGAGTTCAGATGTAGATTAAGCCATTATCTACCTTGCTGTGAAGCAGTCACCAGGAATATATTTCAGAGGCCTAACTGTTTAGCATTCTGAGCCCCTCTCAAATGAGTTATTTGACAAGACATGATTTCACATTGCCTCTTTTCACCAATTAGCATATTTCTATACTTTCAAATTGTCATGGAAACCTGTCATAAGTTTGGAAGTAGCCTGTGATGGACTAGCTTCCCATCCAGCTGGGGAGACAAACAATACTCAAGTCCCTTCATTGTTGCAGAAATGGAAGTTAAGAACCAAACTGCTAAGTTACAATGGCTTATGTAGAGACTTTAATTCAGCATAGAGACCATTATTAAATGCTTCTGCAAGTAAAATATCATATCATTATTTCTAATTGCTTGTTAAAAACTAGAGAGCAATACAATTAAAACCCAATCATGGTTGATATACCCTCTTTTCGTGATCAGCATTCTTGTTATAAACTCCTTGGTTGCTCCAGCTGTGATTAGCTCAACATCACTCATAAGACGGCTCTGGGCATGCAACATCCAAATCAGCTGAGATTATAAACAACATAGTGTCAGTCAATAATTTAGAAAAAAAAGTCTCTCCTTTACTGTGTAATTTTTCATTGTATGTCACTCTGTGGTAAAAATTTTTATTATTAAAACAAAAAATGTCAAAAGATGGACCTATTAAGCTTAATTTGACAAGGTCATAATTAAAGGAGAAAAAAGAAGTATTTTCAGGCACGCAAAAAGTAAATGTACAACCTTGAGGTAAGCAGGTGAGTCCATGCCAAAGTGAATTTTAAATTGCTTATACCATCACAGTACTGTTAAGTAAGGCAAGCACATAACATAATTGACTATTTGATTTATAAGCAAAGTGAATATTTGAAATGTAAGTTGTATTTATATGGCACATACTGGCTATTGTTTAACTAAAGAATATGAATGGCATTTTTTACCTGTCTACAAACATTCCCAGTGCCGTGGCAAAAATCCATGAGTGTCCCATTCATATCTTCGAAGCCAAAGGTGGACCAAGCCCAAAGTGGCCCCCAGCCTTCAACATAGTCAACCAGGTGGGCACCTGCGTTGTGCACGTTGAGACCACAACTTCCATTTCCTACAAATGATGATTACATTTATATTAATTAAGGATTTCTAAGGAACAGAGCAACATGTTTTGCAGTTGTTTTAGATTTTTCACATGCCTTCAGAAACCGGTCTGACATTTGTCCCTTTGATTTAGCTTTCATCTTGAGCGACTGCGTGCATCTCATCTTAAGGAAATCATATTTATTGACTATGAACAGTGTACACACAAAAATACACACTATGACATTTACAAGTTCTTCAAATGACCAAATAGTTCTTTGCAACCCTTACTACAGCTATGACGAGACTCATGAGGCCGATGGAAAAGAAATCTTTTTAATCAACAAAGTTAAAAAGAAGTACAACTGTGAATTTGAGTTGTGGCACCTGGTCATCGCACAAGTAAACTATATAGTTCATTGTGAGCATTATTTATGACAACCACAAGATTTGACAATAAAAATCTGCGATAAAATATTATAAAACAACATGGCACGACGTTTTGACGTTTCCAGAACGTCATTATCAAGTAAAAATGAAGTAATGAAATAGAGTATATATATAAAGTGAAGATATGAATAAATTAAAAGGCATTAAAAGTTAAACAAAGAGTTTGGCCCTAATGGAGTCCACAAGATAAAGTTAACTTAAAACCTTACTGAACAATATCAGGGACATGTAACGATGTTCACTTGTACAGGGAAGTACATGTAGTGGCCTTGGACATAATCTCAATTACCTCTGATTTAAATCATGAAATTTCATAGGAATTATGGGCACATGCTATGCACTTTAGCATTTGTTAGCTGAGATATACGTGTACATGAAGCCTATCATTATAAGGAAGATGGAAGTGAAATGCACTTCATACCATAGAGAGCCTGAAAGTCCTTGTAGAATCTGTCTAGTAGATCTCTTGCTCGCTTCAACTGGCTTGGAGTGATTTCACTACCAAGAAGTATATAAATTGCTTCTGAGAAGCGGGCAAAATGTTGGAGGTATTTATCTGGCAGATAACCAACCAAACATGGCAAAGCATAATAAAGAAGCCATGACTGCAACTCGGAGGCTAGAAAAACAAAAGACAAGTCATACATTTTCTGTGAAAGGCACCGCATAAATACCAGTTAATAATGCAACGTTTTCAAGTGGTACACCATGGAAATACCATCAGTCAGTTGAATTTTCTCAGTTATGTATACACAAAGTGAGTGTGTATACCAAGAAAATACAAGTGGCAAGTGGGATATTCCATGGTATAGGTCCACAAGATAGAATTGCATTTTGAACTAGTTTATACCATGCCATAGAAAAAAAATGTGGCCAACACAATCAATGCAACACACAGTACGCTCATCACAATGGGAAGGTTGGGTGTTAAAAACCGTCGAATATACAACGGCTTTCTGTATTACAATTGGCTGTATTTCCTATTGCAGGGTATAAAAGTTAATACTGTGGCTTTATGACTTCTACAATTGTAATTGCAGCCGTACCTTTAAAGTTCTTGAAATGTTTCTCCAGGTCTCTTGGAAGTCGGGCTAATACATCTGGGGGTCGCATTTGAAGTATGCGTTTGTTAATCTTTTTTATCTACAAGTGCATAAAAGATTATGTATCTTAAAAAAAGTCTTGACATTTCCCTTGACAAAATATTGACTGTGAATGGAAATCACTTGTAGGATATTAAAAAAAAAAAAAAAAAAAACCTTCAAAGGCAGGTGACATCAAACAATCCTGCAACTTACATGTACCAAATTGTACTCAAAGCATTTAAAGTCGTCTGTTAAGTGCGTCTCAACGACACACTTAAAACAAGACATGAAAGTTGTCAGACGTTAAATGCGTCTGTCTTATTTCTCGTTTTTATACTAGACGTTAAAGTTGTCTTGAGACGACTTTAACGTCTCTAGCATAAAAACGGCCATTTTTTAAAAGTACTCACAATATGTACATGTACATCCAACATTCACAATTATATGCAAAACAAGAGCAAAAAATTTGTATCTTAAAATAAAGTCTTGACATTTGCTCTGACTAAAATTTGACTGTAAACTGAAATCAATTGTGGGATATTGAAAAAAAAAAAAGCAACATTTAAAAGCAAAAGCATTGAATTTCTAGTATAAATATCCAACAAATAATTCTTTTTATTCCCTAATCAAATCATACCTGACCACCAATAAAAAATTCCTTCTTATGGTTGGTTGAAGAGAACCATTTGTACAGAAGAGTCTTTGTTACACCCAACAAACATCCATGCATGTAGTCAGGAACCATCCCAAGAACAATGTCAAACCAGGGCATTAGGGCCAAGCAGGAGACATCAAACAATCCTGCAACCTACATGTAACAAATTGTACTCAAAGCTAGGTGAATGGCTGCCATAAACAACATTTAAATTTTACGTAAATTTAAACTTAACATCACATTTATTTTTTATAAGTACTCATAATATGTACATCTAATGTTCACAATTATATGCAAAGCAAGAGTAAAGTGCATGCTAGAATACTTGTAAAATATGCTAGTCATAATAAGAAAAAACAGACTTATAAACAGAAACAGCTTGCTAGTATGCAAATAAGATCATGTCCCATGGTACTCTTGTTTTTCTTTGGTACCAAAGGTTGAATGAGATAAATAATTATTTTTGGGGTAAAAATAATGGTTTAAGTAAATTTTCATGAATGGCTAAAACATAATATGCTCTATCCATACAAGATTCCAAACTAAAGTTACAGTAGTCACCTTTTTTTGGCTCTGATTTGCTTTAATACCATTTTCCAGAAATGTTGTCATAGTCCTGTTGGGAGCCCTCTCAGTTGCAGGCCTGTATGGGTAACATCGGGTATGCCCCTTTCCTTGGGCAGCTACAAATCCACTTTCCTCACATGTCAGACAACCACCCTCACCATTATGTTGAGTCATATATAAAAGGTATGCCTTCCCTTGTAAATCAGTTGAGCCAAGCAGTACAGCAGCTTTGACATTTACTGTTGAAGGTTCTTGTGGCAACTCAATGGTTACTCCTAAAATGGAAAGTGAAAAATGTACCCTAGGTGAATATGTGAATTAATGTACTGTAATGGACTTTTATCACTATTGAGCAGTACCTGCAAAATTGAGATACAATTATTTACATAACATTAACATATTTTATTCACACTCGATGACCTGGAGCTTGTTAGGCTCCTGGCTTAGGTAGCTAATGAGTCCAGTTTAAATTACAACAATACCATGTAGATTAAACTATAACAATAAGAGCACTTGAATAAACACTTAGGTTGCCATAGGATGCTTTAAATACTGTTTGAAGGCATGTCTCAAACACCCACCTTCCTTGTACAGTTTGTTCATTTGAGTGGCAAATGGCTCAAAGAATGCATTGAATGGTGGTTTTCCCTTTCCCTGCCAAATACCCCATAGCATCATATTTGTCTTTGAAAACCTACGATGTAAAAAAGTTAAATAAGTAAAAAGAAACATTTCTTCTTGGTTCATACAATAAAAAAGAATTGTCTTTTGATGAGGCTCCACTCAAATATAGTTTTAGGTAACTTAGGATATAAGGTAGATTAAATATTTACGTTTTCAGGAAATGATAGATTTCAATAATTTTTTTCTACCTGTCTGGAGATGGAAGTTCATTGATAGCTAAAAACACAGGCCAAAGGGATACGCTTGAGGAGGAATATAAAGGGGCACCATCTGTGTTGAAGATGAAACTTATGTTGGATATATCACTCAGGAACTGTCCAGGTCCACACAATCTTGTATAATATTTCCCATCAATGATGTCTGTGATTATTTCTTTTCCACGTTGCTCACTTCTCGCCTGAATAATTTGCCATATCCCTTCTCCTTAAAGAAAAAATTAATAATTGCTTATTTACTAAGTTGTGAATCATACGTCTTCCAATTTTTTTTTTTTAAATTTGATATATCTATCTATCTAGTCTACTTTGATACATAATTTATTCAAAGTATTCAATTCGCAAGTTACGAATCGTATTAATTTTATAATTGCTTGGGTTTTTTTTAATTATTTGGTAGTTTACTGACTAAATCAAATTAGCCCCCCCCCCCCCACTGCGAAATAAATTATTTCAACAGTCATTTTGATCTTACGAGGGCAATGCCATAAAAATAAATGCCTCGTTCACTCAGATATTGCATGTTAATTATTGTAAAACAAATCAGAATTAAGACTGCCGAGGTTCTACTTACGTTCTAACAAACACTTCAGTTGACTGAAGATGTCAACAGTTACAAAACTATTTTTGTGCAGCTTCTTCCCTTGCTGGTGGATACTTCCCTTATACCTCAGACTGCAAGAAAAAAATTAAGTTTCTCAGATAAGCAAAGTGTACCAAAATTCAGCTCAAAATCCATGAAATCATGCAATGACAAGCCAGTGATATCAAATTTATGTACCGTAGCTATTCGGTTATAAGGCGCACTCGGTTATAAGGCGCACCCCAAACTTAGCAATTTAATCAATCTAAGTTCTCTAACTGAAAATTACGCGAAAATACTCGGTTATAAGACGCACCATAAAATTGAGAGTTATCAAAAGGATGTGATGAATTTGAGAGCAATTATCCTTACACAATTGGCATGCAAACTCTTTTTGTTAACGTAAACAAAGTGAAAAAGTCACGCATTTAATGATATATGTAAAAACAAAAGCTAAAAGTTGACACCAGAAATGATAAACATACAACCCATACACTTTTATTTGAACCTTCCGACTTAATAAATAGTCAGAGTTCAGACTTCAGACTTCAAGCGAAAGCGAACGGCGAAAAACTCCCACCGAAAGTCATATTCAAAGGCGTTCGACTGAATATCAACACACCACCAAGGATGCAAATTTCAGTGCACAAGAAAGGCTGGATGAACGAAGAAGGTATGTTTTATCTCCACACTGTGTGTTCAGAGAAGAAACTTTTCATGCCAGCGACAAACATGATTCTCGGAATTCGAAACAAGTTTCGAACGATTGTGTTGTTGTCATCAGTATCACGTTACTGAGCACATGCTTTTAAGCATGTATGCAAATTTCCATTTGTTTGCTTTTCTCTTGAAGTCGTTTTTTTAATTGACAACTAGTGTCCTTTTCTTGTGTTGTTTAAACTGCAAGTTCTTCTCAAATTGTGATCTTAAGATTTTGTTGCGCGAAAATACTTGGCTATAAGACGCACCCCAATTTTAGCACTAACTTGCCACCCAAAGACAGATTTTTCTTGAAAAAACCGTGCGCCTTATAACCGAATAACTACGGTATATAATTGTACCTTTTTGGTATGTTTCAGTGGCACATCAGGTGAGTTTTGTGGAGCCAAGGTTCATATTTTGGAGATGCAGTGGAGCCAAAACTACTCTATAGCTAGACAAAACAATTCTGATAAGCTACCTAAGCGTAACAATAAGGTACAATTAGTTATTTACCATACCCAAATTCAGCCCAAAATCCTTGCTATTGTGCAGTATCAGGTCAGTGACTTGATATCATAGGATACCAGTGCAGTCAACAATAGGCTTCTGATTGGCTAATTGTGAATTTGGGTACAGTTAAAGACTAAATTATACATGCCCACAAAGTGCTGATATGTACATACCCATTGCAGCCTGGCGTTGAACAGACCACTTGATCCTCCACGTTTGTTGGAAACAGACGGAGACAATTTTCACAAATGTCATAGGTGAAAACAGTACAATTTCCACACACTTTCTGCACATTTGAGTAAGTTAAAGATTGCAATAGCTCGTTTGCTGGGCAGAGCAATTTCAACAAATCAATGATATCTTTTGCAGCCTCTGTCGTGATGCAGTGTCTTGCAATTAACGAAAGAATAGACATGCATGCTTCTTCTTGGGCTGAAAATGATTTTTGTGGGAGGTTGTCATTCGGTGCTTCATCATCAGGCAAATCGACTGAATCTTGGCAATCGGTATCTGAGTCCCCAGACTCTGAGAAAAACCCAGAAGCTACTGAATCAGAGTCACTGTCGGACGAAATTTCCCCACACTCGCTGTCAGTGTCTCCTGAACAACATGTAAATGTTTCACAAGAAGGTAGTGTTTCGGCTTCGTTTTCATTTACAGTGCTCGTGCTCTGGATTTCCTCCAAGCTGGTTTGGGACTCCGCATATGCGTTCTCTATTTCCTGCAATGTGCCTTCATATTCACATGAAGTCGAATGATCTTGTTCCCTTTCGATTGCTTGTTGAGCAAAAAAGTAAGACTGAAGGGTCAACGAAGAAGATGAGTTGGACGGTGAAGACAAGTTTGAATTTTTCGTGAGGTCATATTTGGTCGACTTTGGTACTGGAACACTGGGATCATCAAGGTATTTCTTATACTTTCGTTTGCTATATTCCACTATTAGAGAACAAAGAGATCAAATAAAGACTTAATGAAAATAACTTTAAAACCCCTTGAATGCAAGAACTGTTCGAAAGTATGGATCAATTTCTTAATTTTGCCGTGGACAGAACTTAAGTGACTTTCGATCCTTTGTTTCCTCGACAACGATCGGCAACAAATCGAGCATCTAAAAGATGTTCCATTCTCGTGATTTATCTCTGTATAGAGTAGGTTTCCCGCACAATTACCAACACAACTTGGATCCATCCTCGAGACCATCTCACATGGATCGTCCAGGACGCCACGCATTATTGATTTATTGATACTGCAATCGGTTAATCCAGCGGATTCTCTCATGTGAAACCAATCACAGTCACGAAGCATGATTTCACGTGACTTTGGCGCCTTTTTCCAATCTTCTCGGTTGGTCGCTTGTGCGTGGAAGAGCGTGGAATACTCGATTGTTAACTTAAGCATAAACTTGCTTTCTTCAATCTGCAATTAACTTAAGATGGTTTTCATTGTTGTGCAATGGGTGAACGCAAATAGCGTAAGTGTCGTTAATGAAAAAAAAGTTGTTGGCGAGAACGTCGAACTTAAAGAAGGCAGTACGGTAGATGTATCGGCGGGTATTAGTAAAGGAAGGATTGCCATTTACAAGGCGGAAATTTTGAAAGTATGCGGTAAGTGCTAAGTAGTACATATATCTTAAACTCTTTAATGGTTGAGGCTTTAAGCTGCACTTGTCCAGTCACTGAAATTCAAAACATTGAAAGCATCACATGCACGTAAATGCGGCAGCCGCCATTGCGGCCCGGATTACGGTGAGAAATCAATCCTTTGTACGCAGCACAAGTCCGTTTAGCCTTTCTCCGTTATTAAGTGAAAACAATTTTGTTTCGATTACCTTTTTAAATCTTCTCTTTAGACTCCCGGTCGAATTTTCTTAAACTAATAGAACTTTCAAACCGAGATGATTTTAAGTTTAACCGAGCGTGAGCTTTAGATGGTCGTTTAAATCGGCTCACAGACCAAAGTCCACGTTCCAAAAAATCTAAGCGGCCTTTCTTCAAATTAACTGGCCGGTGTAAAACAGGGCTACATTGCGGGAGTTTCAAAGCTAATTGAGAAATTTTATCCACTTAAAGTTGCTTAATTAAGTCTTTTTATTCTTTATTGTTAGGAACAAAGGCAAAGGCTCTGGAGTTTGAGGCAAGTTTGGTTAAGAAAGTTGCTGACGCTCACGGTGATGTCAACGGTAAAGTTTCAATTTTTGATGTTTATAGACTCACTTGTAAAAATAAATAATGCAACATACAACTACATTTATAATCAGAAGCAATTTTATTATTTTCCCAGGTAATAAAAGCAGTAAAAGAAAACGGAACCCATCCCAGAAAGTGAGGGAAAATGTATTGGAGCAAGGTAAATTAAAGAAAAGCATAAGAATGTAAACCAGTTTCACAAAAATACTATTTTGATTCAATCAAAGTGCATTTAAACAAATCTCATATTAATTTCAGTATACTCATTCAATCGAATGAAATAAAACCTAAAACCACTTGAACAATAAAATGTTGTTCAGTTGGGTTTGACTGCTGCATGTTTGATTGGCTACCCTGGGCATTAACTGTATTACAAGTTCTTTTATTTTTGTGTTCCTAAATTGTATTAATGGCTAACCGCTTGGCTTGTCTCAAATTGACCTAATGTAGATAATAGCGAGGACAGAGAGGAGGCAGAGACATCCAGAAATCAAGGGAAGGGTGATAACGGTAAGTTTTTTACCCATTATTATTTTTCATGCTGTTGTTTTTACTTTTAAAAATATACATAGGACCCTCCTCATGCTCTGATTGGTTAAAAGTCCATGTTTTATCAGAGTGTTTTATTGTTTTTCATTAACCTCTATATCATAAAGCAAATGAAGGAGTCAAAGCCGTGTATTACACTGTGACAAAACACTCCGGACATTTGTGAACACTCAAGAAGTGTAGAAAACATGAGCCGCAGGCTCGTGTTTTCTACTCAACAAATAGATTCCATGTTGCCGTGCGTCTGTTCAGTAATAGATCGCAGATGACGTCAAAATGTGGTAAGAACAAAAAAGTGGCACACGAGGCGATAGCCGAGTGTGTCACTGATGTTCTTTCCACATTTTGGCGTCTTCTGTGATCTATTACTGAACAGACCCACAGCAACATGGAATCTATTTGTTTTATATAATGAAGAATTAAACTTTATTCGCATAAAAGCTGATGGTGACGTCAATCGTGCGTCTGTCCTCTAATAGATCATAGGCAAGAAGCAATCAAAATCCGTCAATAACTTGGGTTATTATATTATAATATAACAGTATAATACTTATACATGGCTTAGGCTTCTTTGTTTGTTAAGTAACTAAGTGATTTGGTTTAGATTTCATTTTACCGTGTGGTGTTATGTCTTGGATTTTAATAACCATTGAAGAAATAATATTATGTGCACATTGTTGTGCGTTTTGTTCTTATTGCAAAAGACTACAAAGGTGTATGATTGATATGTAATTAATGGGATTTATTTTTCAGCTGATCAGCAACCCCCTAAGAAAAAAAGAAAGACAAATGACAAGAAAGCGAAAGGTAACCCTTAATCATCAATCAATTTCATGTTGCAATCCACAGTCACAGTGATCAACTGATCAGTACTCTTTTCACACTTGCATTGGTGAGTTAGTGAGTACTAATTTTCAACACTGTAGTACCCATTTTTTTAGCCACCTTTGACTGTTTTATTTTTCAAATTTTATTTTGTAGGTGACAACGAAGATAAAGAAAATGAGCTGGAAAGAAAAAAGGTAATTGGGTGGGCATTTAGTGCTGTTGATTAAGACTCATTACCTTTCAGTGCCTAATTTTAGTGGTGTTTATGCTTAATTTGAAATGTGCAGTCAATTTCCCTCATTTTCCAAATTGTGAACTTTTCATTCACTCACTCAATCACTGCCTATGATTCTTGCACTGGCACACAGGGCAGCAACAAAGAAACTGACCACAGCTGTCTGTCCCCAGCCAGCTTTTGGATGAAGCTCCAGCTGTGACCCAAGCCCCTCATCTCTGTCTCAACTGTGCATCCCCATCTATTTTTGGGTGAACTTTTTATACCAGCATATGTTTTACATGTATCATGTATCCAAGTAGTGAACTTTTAACACCAGAATATATTTTGCATATAATATGTGATGGTTTATATGAACTACTTTTCATTAAAGAAAATTCACTATTTTCTTTTCAAAGTTGCAACAATCTGTACAGCAAGAGAGGATAAACCGCATTTTGCAACAGCGCAGAACACCTACAAGTACAGTTGTAATTCCTGATGAAACTACCGACACATCAGTACAGTCAAAGCCACAAGCACTTCCTGTCACACCCAACACTATCCCAAACAACCCCCATAAACAGTCACCATCACCATCAGCTACTGTATCAACACAATCTTTGTCACATGACACACCTCATGCCACACACACAATCACTTCCATCCCTCACACTTTCACACCATCACAACCACCCTCATCTATACACAAGCCATCTCTCATTCCAAACACTCCTACTTCCAACCCTCATATCATTACACCAACACAATCCATACCACCCACTTATAATCCATCCACAGTAACACCCACTGCCAATCGCCGTCCCATCACACCATTAAATACACAACGTACATCACCTATGCAAAACACTTTTACCACATCACCTTTTCACATTCCACCCCAGCCACAAACCCATTACACAAATTCATCTCTTTCACACCATGACCATTCCTCCAGCTACAGTTCACTGCTGGAGGATGATCTAGAACTACAGGACTTTGGCATGAGGCATGATCAGGGACCATTACCATCAAGTGAAGTGAATAGTGAATGGACCTCATTCACTACTCATTTTACTCAACAGTTTGAAGAATTGAAGGGAAAAGTTGAGGGGCTTCGTTCAGAAGTGAAACATCTCAAAAGAATTGTGAGGGAATTGAAGGTAAGGATAAAAATATGATTAATTATTCCTTCAAGAAAGGGGTAATAAAGTTGCTAATGCCACTCATGACAACTGCATAAAGGAGGAATAAACAACTGGCCTGACCAGTGTAGTTGGAAGCAATTTGAGTTTCCTTTTGGGCCTTTTTACTTGAGTTAAGTCTAATATTACAGCTGGCTAATTTGATTGATTCAGGCTGGCGGGTCTAAAACACAGGTCATTGCTTTACCAATACTGGAACAACCCTAACCCCCTACTAATACATTGTCTTAGTGTAGTATTTAGGCCTAAAACACTGTCTTAGTGTAGTGCTTCCGAGAAACTTTGGCAGTCTTTTCTGTTATTTGTATTCCCAGTTGCGTCTGCTCTAGTAGTCTATCAAGGAAGCAGTCAAGCGACCAGCTCATTAAATTCTCGATTCCTTTCACTCGATTCTCGACTCCTTTCTCGATTGTCTTTCCTCGATCCTCGGTTCAGGCAGCTCGATTCAGGCAGTTTAAGTATGTTACTTATTTCAAACTCTTATAGGACTGTATCAATACTAGTAATGGTTTATATTCTCTCAGAACAATTTTACAAATTAATAATGAGCTCTTTATTTCTTAAGGCCAACCCAAACTATTCAAGTGCTCCAGCTGATAGAGCAACCAGTACAGGAGATCCTGAGGTACTTAATGAGAAATGACTAAATTTCTTATTTGTATTGAACCAGTGTACAAATAAACAAGCAGACAAAAGGCCTAACTCGCTAATGTGGAATTTTTTTTTCTTACAGTTGACTTATCTTGCCATGATAAAGAATACAACTAAGCCACTCGAGGGATTGAAAGTCTTACTTTACAAGATGTTTACTGTTGATGAAGTAAGACTATCATCTCTCAAGGGAAGAGTAACAGCATCTGGTGGTGAGGGTATTGCTCTGGACAGGGAGAAGCTGGACTTGATCTACTGTAAGTTAGGGTTTGTTGGAGGTTAAAGTTATGTTGTGTAAGTGTTCTGGAAATCTGAGAAGTAAAATGCTGTGCTTGAGTGAGGTGAATCCAAGGAAAAAACCCTTTTGCACTGAATATATAGGAAGTAGAGTCTTGAGAAACTGATTGGTTTGAAAGTAATAATTTAAGTTGTACCATTGTTCCAATGAACTATCAGAATGATTCTGATAGTTCATTTTGATAACAAAATAAGAGGTGAAAGAAAAATACTTTCTGGTTGAAAAACTCCTGAAAGGAGGTCATTATACCACCAAGCAATAATTATCAGCACTTTAAGTGTAATTAAAAACATTGAACAAAGTGCTTATTAATTTGCAACCTTTATTTATTCATTTTTAGGTGCTATGGAAAAGAGATACGAGTGTAAGAGGGCAGCGGTGGACAATTTTATTCGAGGGCAACAGCGAAAGCTCCGGGGACAATTTTTGAAAAAGCAGAGCTAAGTCCCATTGGACTTCAATATTGTTTTTCCTTTTTTTTTTTTTTTTTTTTCAGTTCTACATGTAAATGTTCTTATTTTTTGGTTTATGGAAAATTATTAACCAAAAAAATATATATTATCTAAAAAAGTTCTCTTTAAACAAGGAAATATAGTATTCGTTTTGTTTTATTTGACCTTCATATCTGTTTTCAGTTTTACTTTTGATACTTGATGTAAAAAAAAAAAACAAACAAACAAGATAATTATTCTTATTTTAACATTCATGAAAGCCAGTGTAATTAAACTATTGATTTGAAACCTGTTTGATGTGACCTCAGTATTACTTTATTTGTTATTTTAAAGCTGTGCATTTCAACAAAATTTGTCTGGCCTACAAATCATGAGAAATTCCCAGTTTTTCTCAGATTTTCCAAAAAATTCCAAGCTATTCTTAAAAAATCCTACAAATTCCAAGTTATTCTCAGAAATTCCTGCAAATTTTGGGAAAATTTCAAGGTGGGTATCTTTGAGTTGGAATTTTTAGGAATTCCTAGGAATTCCGAGTCAGCTCTATGTAAACTTGGAATTCCTAGGAATTCCTAGGAATTCCCAGTCCGAATTACCGTGAAAATTCACACCTTGGATTCCTAGGAATTCCTAGGAATTCTTAGGAATTTCTAGGAATTTTTTCCTAGGAATTCTTAAGAAATTCTTAGGAATTCCTAGGAATTCTTAAAGTTATCTCACAAGGGTTTGGCAACTACCATGTTGTTTACAAAAGCCAAAATCCCTCTGCCCTATCTACGAAGTCTGTCTTTTCTGTAAAGTGCATAGCCTGGAATATAATAAAATGAGTCCGGTATTTTGCTGGTACAAAAAGTCTCAGTGAGATAAACTACATTGAAGTCTTTGAATTCCTTCGAGAACATGACTTTTATCTCCTCGAACTTGATGTCAGTGAGATGCATGTTGAATATTCCAATGACAAAGTTTCAATCCCTGACATATACAGTACTGTGCAAAAAGAATGCAAACGAATTTCGCTATTTTTCGACGAAATATAACGAAATTTCAGGCGAAATGAATTCTTGTGCGAACTTCCTCGAATTTTCGAAATGCCTATTGTTTCAGTAAAAGCGAAAATTCGCGTAACTTTCGCAACGGCAGCGCGAATTTTCGAGCGAAATTTAGTTGCGACATAGCGAAATTTCAAGTGCTTATCGAAAATTCGCAGTGAGCATTTGCCTTTTACATGTAAGTTAACGTTTGAAAAAGGCCCGTTGAAGCGTTCATAAGTAATCACCGAGAGCCGATTTCCGTATTAAAGCGACCAAAATTTAGTATAAACAATCGAGGGTGGTCGCTAACTAGAGCTTTCAGCGAAAGTCTGTGGGATTTTTAAATTATTATTGATGGTAGAAAAGATTACGTTCGGGAATGCACCTATTAAAAATTGGAAACTTCTTACTTCGTTTACCGGAATGGTTGCTTATTTGTTGACTTAATTTGTTGAATAGTAAACGACTTTATTTTTTATTTGTGTGATACTTGCGTGACTTGAGCAGTTTCATTCACGTCATGTTTACACGTAAGGTTGAGAGAAGAGTACAGTTGTTGATTCCATTCATTTATTAAAATGCGAAATGCTAACTGACACATTTTCAAGATTACGATATTTCGATTAGGTTCTTGAGTTTTCGTTTCAGTACGTATGAACTCCAACCGATATTTCGTTGTCAGATTAGCGAATTTTCGTCCTGTGTTCGAACCTTTGTGCGGCTCAGCGAAATTTCTTTGAAATTTCGGCCGAAAAATCACACTTCTTCCTCCGAAATTTCGAGAGAACAATAACCGAATTTCGACGAAATTCGCTTGCATTCTTTTTGCACTGTAGATGTTGTTAAGGAAGAGGGCGCTTTTGACTTACTTCTGGTTAGGACAGGACCAGGATTTACTTTAACATCATCTGATACAAGAAGGCTTAACAATGTAAGGTGGAAAGGCTTTTCCAGCAAAAAGAGTAAAGCGTATCTGTAGTAAGAAGGATAACTTGCTTTGTGAAGAACAGCATCCTTGGTTGAGACCCACATAAGACTCGAATGAAGTAATATATCGGCTAAAGATTTGCTACTAGTAACTAGTATCTGCCCAAAACCCTGTTGAGAATAATTATGCTTTTCGGTAGGATGATGTTGAAGCAAAAATGAAACCAAGACACGGAGCACAAATAACGTGACCACACACCGTGACCGCATTACTTCGCCATTCAACGTCCACTGGAGTTCTGCCAATGTGAATACCATACTTGACAAAGGAGATGAAAGTCCCTCGGAAACGTTCGTCGATTCATATGATGCTAAGCAGGTTGTTTGTCCCAACGATAAACATAATAAAACGTGGACACTGTGCGAATATCAAGATCACACTTATGAGCAGTCATCAAATAATGCCATCACTCCTATGAGTCACCTGTTTTTAAAGACAGAGCAAACACATCGCGAAATCAAATGCAATAAGGATGTCTGTGCCAATAAATCTGATGGGTTGTTCAGGTCGTATGCAAGGGAGGAGAGAACGATTCATCTAAAGAGGACAGGACAAGAAATAAGAGTTCTTAGGCTATCGTTATATGAAAATGAAACCGTTTTGTTTTGTTTTGTTGTTATATTTGATGACGCTTCCCCACTTGGATAGGCACTTTCGTGACCCCAGCCCTGGAAAACTTAAAACGTCATTTGTGTTCATCGTGGACAATGGGTGGATATGCCATGGAGTCTGTTTGTCCAGATGTTACTTGTGCAACTACCGGTACTTAGGTTTCTTGGGCTAAAGAAAATTTGTCAAGTGTCCTTTGCCGAATACCACAGCAAGCGGAATCTGGTGCAACGCGTACATGCCTCAGAAGAGAAGGTCCTTGCCAAACATGGACCATTCAAGACTCCTAAGCACGATAGTTACACGGAGGAGCATAAGAGGGAAATGGAGGAAAGGGCAGAGGAAGTCCGCATCGTTTTTGGCCAAGCAAAATTTGCAGGGAATCCAATACTGTGCGTGAGGGGTTTAAAAGGAGAAGATTATATTTTTGATGATGAAGAGGAGATGCACAATTTTCTTGCCATGAACGAGCAACAGAAAGTGGAATGTCCGCTTAGCTATGAGGTAAAAATAAAATAAAGTCAGTCAGGAATTAAGTTTGCTATGGGGCTTAAACGCTTCATTTCAAGGACAGTATGCAGAAGATTATCAAATTCTAGAGAACGATACTGGCTCCTCTTCCCAAACAGCCTGGAGAGACAAATATACAACAGCAATTTTCGATGACTCATTTTCACAGCATGAAAAAAGGCATTTACGGACAATTAAAGTTACGTAAATCTGCGTAAAGTTGGGTCAACTACTTTACGCCACTTTTACATCTCTTATAAAGTCTTGTAAAGGTACGTTTACGCCTTAAAACGTAAAGCTTGCGTAAAGGTGGTTTAAAGTCGATGAGCCTAATTTACTTTTCTTTACGCACATTATAAAGTTTGCGTAAAGTTGAACTTTACTAGACCGCAAGTAAAGTTGCTGTAAAGCTAGGGTAAATGTGTTCAGTCAGATTACGCTTGTTTTTGTTTTACGTGATGGTTTTAAACCGCATCTTTCGCAAAATTACGAAGCTTTCATAATAGTCTAGCACAAATGCACTCTGCCCGCAGGGTAGTGCAGACGACATGATGTGTTTCTCTCAGGCCCAGTTCAAACGTCGCAATTCACATGTGCCGAATACAACTCAAGAATTATCTGCATGTGAAATGCGACGTTTGAATAAATTAAACTCGACAGAATTGAATTATATTCGACTGAAGTTCCGCAGTGGTTTCAAACGTCGCATTTCACATGTGCCGAATAAAAAACAAGCAGTTCTCATTGGCTTACACTAAATCAACATTTATGAAATATGATCCGTCCAGTCGCGAAGGAAGGTTAAAATTCTAGTCAAAAATGGGCCAAATTAAGAAAGACTCCAGACGTTTCTCCGTGTCGTGTTGTGTAGTCAAGCCGCCATTTTGCATTCTTAGCGCCAGTTCCTCTCGGACTCGTCTCGTGTTCATCCATCCCTGATCCCGCCGCGCCAATCTCCACGATCATGGACCCAGATGAAGTGAAAATCTAGGCCATCTTTGTCAGTGAATTTGTATCCGTCCACCAAATTGATAGTTTTAGTAATTAAGAATGTATATATTTGCTTATTTTTCATGGCAGTCTTGTTTCCAACCATTTTGGACTGAAATCCCTTGTCGTCAAGGAGGCCAAATTTTGCTTAATGATTAGCTAAATCTATCAACTTCCTGTTCTCCAAATTAGAAGCCAACAGGAAGTAAAGCGAATTTCCGCGAACAGAAATGGGTTATGATTGTAAGTATCAATTTGGTGGACGGATACAAATTCACTGACAAACCTTAACCCTAGATTTTACCTTCTCGTGGAGATTGACGCGGCGGGATCAGGGATGGATGAACACGAGACGAGTCCGAGAGGAAGTGGCACTAAGAATGCAAAATGACGGCTGGTCAACACGGAGAAACCTCTCGAGTCTTTCTTAATTTGGCCCATTTTTGACTGGAATTTTAACCTTCAAATGGGTAAAAGTTTCATTTTCATTTAATTTTATGTTTTTTTCATGATCCCCGGCGATCCGAGTTGATCCGACCCGGACTGGCGGTCCGAGTTGATCCGGTCCGACTTTGTACCTGAAATATAGTGTTTTGACTGGTTGACAATTCGACTGGGCTTTTCGCACATGGCTCTTCCTGGCGATTTTCTGATTTCCGTTTGTGTGAAAATCAGCGCAGCGTGCAACGTCTTTTACGTGTACATGGGCCTTTAAGTACGTACAGTACTGTCTTTCTAAAAGATATCTTGCACTGTAGACACTATATCATATGACAACACTGAAGATAGAAACACAATTTTCAATGTGACATGTTTGACATTTGTATCCGTCCACCAAATTGATAGTTTTAGTAATTAAGAATGTATATATTTGCTTATTTTTCATGGCAGTCTTGTTTCCAACCATTTTGGACTGAAATCCCTTGTCGTCAAGGAGGCCAAATTTTGCTTAATGATTAGCTAAATCTATCAACTTCCTGTTCTCCAAATTAGAAGCCAACAGGAAGTAAAGCGAATTTCCGCGAACAGAAATGGGTTATGATTGTAAGTATCAATTTGGTGGACGGATACAAATTCACTGACAAACCTTAACCCTAGATTTTACCTTCTCGTGGAGATTGACGCGGCGGGATCAGGGATGGATGAACACGAGACGAGTCCGAGAGGAAGTGGCACTAAGAATGCAAAATGACGGCTGGTCGACACGGAGAAACCTCTCGAGTCTTTCTTAATTTGGCCCATTTTTGACTGGAATTTTAACCTTCAAATGGGTAAAAGTTTCATTTTCATTTAATTTTATGTTTTTTTCATGATCCCCGGCGATCCGAGTTGATCCGACCCGGACTGGCGGTCCGAGTTGATCCGGTCCGACTTTGTACCTGAAATATAGTGTTTTGACTGGTTGACAATTCGACTGGGCTTTTCGCACATGGCTCTTCCTGGCGATTTTCTGATTTCCGTTTGTGTGAAAATCAGCGCAGCGTGCAACGTCTTTTACGTGTACATGGGCCTTTAAGTACGTACAGTACTGTCTTTCTAAAAGATATCTTGCACTGTAGACACTATATCATATGACAACACTGAAGATAGAAACACAATTTTCAATGTGACATGTTTTTATTTCAAAAATTTACCACTAATTGAACAACTCGTTACCAGAGGTGTGTTGCATTAAGTTGGCTGAGTGCGACGCAATTGAGAGATTTAAATAGTGATATAGATACATGTATTTCAGCAAGGATCCACAGTACATGTACATTTACACCACAGAAACTGGTTGCAGTGATTCCTCTGTTGCCTAACCAGACCTGTGTAACACTGTGAGTCAGATGTAATCTAAATAGCATGATGTACAGCCTTTAGAATCTCTATGCGGTGGCCAATTTACATTATCAACTCTGTTGATAAAACAAATTTTTTGATATACATGTATTTTGTTTTCTTTAAAGACCAAACATTACTTACAACTAGGACTTCCCTAAGTCCATTAAGTCCATAACTTAAAGTACCCCATTCACACCAACAAGACATGTTTAATGAACCTAGGTTTGACAAAATGAAAACCACTCACAGAAAAATGTACGACTGGCTTCTATATGAGATTCAGGTGACTTTCAATACATACTTTGATATGTGCTAAATTTGTAGTCAACAAAAACCAGTATTCATGATTTAAAAAGAAAACACTCTGAAACCGTGTTTAACTAAACACCTTCAAAACATGTTCAAGGTTTGGTGTGAATGGGGCATTAGTCCTGAAGAATACTATAAGTT
>NC_090888.1:40812292-40814792 GCF_036669925.1 Montipora capricornis | reverse complement strand
ACATGCGTCAGCTGAATGAATCAAATTTGTATCGAAAGGTTGAACGCGCAACACACTCGAAGTGAAAATACGGCATAAAATCACGCAAACCGGACAAAGAACCAGTGGAAAAAAATTGTCTTTATCTTGAAATTTTGCTGGGTGACCTATCTTGATTTTTTGCATGCACGTATCATTCACAATGGCACTTCAAATAAAAGAGGTTTCAGGTAAAGTTATCTAGTAGAATTTTCTGTAAACTATATGAAACGCCCTTTTTCGATGTACCTTAAAGTCTACTGCATAACTTTTTGTCATACTCTCTAAGAAGTTAAAGAGTTTAGGAAGATTTCCAACAAAGAAATAAAAACGGTGGGTCACCGACGTAGTTTTTCGGATAATTTTCAAAAACTGAAATTTAGAGGGCCTTTTTGTGGACCTGGCGTGTTGCCATGGTAACCGATATGACGTGATAAAAGCCCTTAAAGTATTACCCAACAATAGAGTTGCAAAGATATTTATAGTTTGCCTACACTATGAAATATATACACCTATCTACACCATGAAATGTATCTTTCATCGCTTCACAAACACTATAGCAACGAAAAACCCTTTCGAGCCTCATTAAGCAAACAAAGAAATCAGTTATATGTGCTTACAAATGTAAATACATGTACAAGGGCATTTCACATTCCAAATTGTTTTAAAGCATTTTGCATCCAACCACTGAGGTTACAGGTAATCTGTTTTAATCTGAATGAGTTCATTCAGTATCAATCCTCTTCAAACTTTTGACATAAAATGGAGAAGAAACCACTCTATCTATCTTTTTTAGTTTTGCAATGTTACACAGAATTGTAATAGAAACTGATCAAGATTAACAAAATGTTGGAATCAAGTTAACCTGAAACATGGAGCCAGAGACCTACCTCATCATTTCCTTCCATATGACTGCTCACTCCATTGAAACACCCTGTGTCATTGCCCAAAATATCCTCACAGTCATTAACTCGGGTGAAACCTGTCAGAGCAAAAAGATCATGAGTCACAAAACTCTTATTATGCAATTTACTGTCAACTCAGAAAACCGTGAACACCCTGAAATATTTCAGGAATGTTACTGTAAAATCCTGATATATTTTGCTGTTCACAAACATTTCGGATTTTATTTCCCACTTTCTATATGAGCCTGTATCTATCAATCAAGACTACTCTATAAACTCTACATACCGTGATTAGACATAGCTGCCTCAAGATCCTCATCACCAGAAGAATCAGATGACCACATATCTTCGCAGGGCTCATGATCAGGATGATATTTTGGTTTCTTTGCCTCATGTTCCAAATCCTCAGCGCCATCTTTGGTCATCCAACGCTCTTTCTGCACATCGTAATAAGCCCTCCGATGTTTCCAAAAAGCAGCCCTGGACAAGTATTCATTGCAATGCCCACAAAACAGTCTAGTTTGCTTTCGCAAGCGGGAAGACATCTTAGCAGCATAAGAAGCATTAACATTAAATCGGAAACAGACTTGACGTGAACGGATGTGGAATTGTGAAAACCGGTTACCGTGTTGCCGCCATCTTGATTTGCTTGTTTTAGCTTAGCCAATCACGTACCAGCTGATAGAAAAAAGCCAATTAGAAACTTATATTCATGGCGGGAACTTTCGCAACTAGCGTCATGAAATCAGCGTCATGAGCGAATTTTATCTGCTAGTTGAGTTGTGTCGACACGTCGGTTGTGTCGCTGTGTGAAAGTTTCTACCTTCGTGACCTGATTCCTAACCTTTTCTACCTGCAAAATGGAAGATCAGTATGTTGTATTGCTTGAAAAGGTTCTTACGGAAAATAGACGCCTCAGAGAAGCAATAGAAGCGCGAGATAATGAGCAGCGAAACATGCTTCAGGAACTAGCATCTAAAATGGAGAGCGGCTTACCACAAGAAAGAGCGAGCAGAAAAAGAACTAGGAAGATCCCAATCCCGCAACCGTGCCGAGTAAGTATATTCTATCGTTAGTTTTTTAAAACGGCTTGTTGTACGATGAATGTATACATAATGCCTATGACTTCATGCGGTTCATTTGGGGAATCGCGTATGGACTGCGTGCGTGAATCCTGATTTCTCTGCGCCTCTGGCTAGTTTCGGTATTTTTTTCCTTTGAGCAGTGTTTGTTTAGCTGAACTTCTTTGCTATTCCTCTATTCCGAGTATTGAGACGATTCCACCGAGTTTTCGTGGGTGTTTACATGTGAAAACTCCACCAATACGAATTTCATGTCATGTGCTATGACCATAGGCAACCCAAACTCTGAGTGCTGAGTGCTTTTCAAATGAATAGATGGGAATTGATATTTTAAAGGGTAAATAACTGGATGTTATATGGGTAATTCAATAGAATAACCTTACATTTAAGAAATCCTTGTGTCCTGTCACTTTTTTATGCTATCACTGGGGCCATTTACATGTAGATGTTTTTTGCCACCCTTTTGAACTATAAAATGGCCCCTGGGAGACTATA
>NC_090888.1:40782292-40807292 GCF_036669925.1 Montipora capricornis | reverse complement strand
TAAGTTTGCCTTTTCATGCTGTGTTTTGTTCCAGAGCTATATCCTCCAGCCAGTTCCTGATTACGTGAGATGGTACTTGACAGGTGGAGAGATGCACTATATGCCATTTGAACAGAGGTGTGACTTTGTTACTGGACCATGGGACTGCACTCCTGAATTGTTTTTACCGAATGGGACTGCACTCCTGAATTGTTTTTACCGACCCGTATTCTTGACCTTGTTTTCTTATGTATATCATGTACGCCCTCTTGCATACTTAGAGCTGTTGGCCTCTTTCCAGAACATGTAGTAGAAAAATACCTCAGGAAAAAGGCAGATGAAATGGAAGCAAGCTACAATGATTGCCTGGAAAGAGAACGTTGGAGGCAACATCCCCTATTTGATGAAAAAAGGGAGGGCCTTGAAGCTAAATGCAAGCAGCACAGGCTAGATTGCATTGGTAGCAAGCACGAGCTTGTCAAACGCCTTGCATGCAAGCAGTCGTCAAGTCCACTACCCCAACTCGACCAGTATTCTGGTGATATTTCATCTATACCGTTAACTGTGAAAGACATATTTAAGCAAACGATTAGTACCCTCAAGCAAGTACTTCACTTTCACAACATACCAACAATTGGTACCAAAGATCAACTCATATTGCGCGTTTTGGCTATAAGGATGGAAACAGAGCACCTGCTATTCGCGAGGGGGTTGACATCACTAGAAGACTTAATAGGAGTAGCCGAGCGGTTGATTAGGGAGCAAATAAAAGCCTTTGTTATGGAGGAAAAGGTCCTTTATCGTGAAAGAGAATATCAGCGAGGGACAAATGCCACTGTTTCTATCGCGAGACCACGGGAAAGTGCCTCCAGATCAAATAAAGAAAGGAAAGGAAACAATGAACTAGAACTACCACCGTTCCTCATCCGGCTCGATCTAAGCTTGTTTTTGTGACTGTGTATGACGCCCCGTACGAGTTACCGGAGAGTTCAGCTCTGGACCATGGTCTGAAGAAGTATGGCTGTATCTACTCTTCCTGCCGTGGAAGGGTCCAGGGTTTTCCCAAAGTCTTCAATGGCATGCGCCATTACCGTATGGATATGACTTCCCCTATCCCTTGTTATCTCCGCTTCAGGAAGTTCCTCCTCAGTGTCCAGTATGACAACCAGCCAAAGACCTGCCGCCGATGTAATGGCCTTGATCATCTGGCCAAAAATTGCCAAAACCTGGTCTGTTTCAACTGTGATTCCATTGGTGATGTCTCCAGATCCTGTCCTGATTCGATGAAGTGTTGTATTTGTAAGCAACATGATCACGGGGCCATTGATTGTCCTTTCTCCTGGTTTCGGCGACCGCACTCCTACCGTGACACTGTTGATCCTTCTGTTGCAGAGAATGTTCGTGCTGGAGAGACACTTTCTGATACTGATGATAATGATGATGATAATGATGATAATGGTGATGATGATAATGGAGATGCTGCTGTGAATGGTAATGATGATAGTGATGCTGCTTCTATGAGTGCTTCCCTCTCTGCGGATCCGGAAGTTCCTTCTGTTACGCTGCCAGATGCTCCTGTCTTGTGCTGTGACGCTGTAGATGATGCTGATGATCCCAATGACATTTCAGAAGAACCTGAGGTATCAGCAAGTGAACAGGTTGATCTAGATAGCGCTTCTGCTATTGAGGTATCCCCGCCCGCTGGTGTGCTTCCTTTTTGAGAAAGCGCCCTCGGTCAGATCGGGATGTCAGGATTTTGATGTAGATTTGTTTGAGCCCTCGTAGCCCCTTTGCCTTCAGTGCTGCACGATCAATGTGAGAGGCTTGAGCGATAGGAAGTTTATTTCGATCATTGATTATTTTGATAGCGCGAATCTTGATTTTTGCTGTATTCACGATGGTTTCTAATGTGACTATCCAGTCCTCCTTTTCTTCCGCTGGTGTGGCCCTAGCTTTTGGGCCCCGGCGGTTGCGATTTTGTGTTCTGACTGTTTTCGAGATAGACTTTCAGTTTGGCAAAGGAACTCGGATGGGCGTGTCCTCAGTCTTTTAATCAGATTTGGTGACATCAATGTCAACCTTGTTAATCTTTATGTGCCTACGATTCCAGCTGAGAGAAGAACTTTTCTTCAGTCGGCCCATGCATATTTTTTCCCAACTCTCGGCTTGTTCTAGCGGGAGATTTCAACTGTTACGATTCCAGTTTAGACAAAATGGGAGGTAACATTTCTGTCGATTCGGGTTTATCCGATTTCAAATCATCTTGCAGTATTAGAGATGCATGGCGTTTCAAGCATCCTAGAGAGCGTCAGTTCACGTGGTTTAACCACGATTTGAGTATTGCAAGCAGACTAGACACCTTTTTTGTCTCCCGTGTTCTTTGCGATGCGATAAGTGAGTGTCGCATCCTCCCATGTGTCTATTCTGACCATGACTTTGTTGTTTTAGAGCTTGATCTGACAGATCCAGCTAGATCTGGGCCGGCTGTTTGGAAGTTTAATAATTCCCTTCTCCAAGATGAGGCTTTTTGCTCCAAGATCTCTGATTTGATAGATGCATATCTATCCTTTCGCCACGTTTTTCCTTCGACTAAGGAAATGTGGGAGTTGTTAAAGAAGGATTTCAAGTCGACTGATCGTGCTAAAGCGGTGTTTAGCTTCAAGGATTTCGGCAGTTTCATCAGAGATATTGGAGTTAGAAGCCTCTTTAAAATCTATCTCTGACAGAGAGTTAGAGGGTTCTAAAATCAGAAGTCGTGCTAAGTGGTTGGAGGAAGGTGAGGCCCCCACTAAGGTTTTTCTTTAGGTTAGAAAATCAACGACACGAAAAATCCTTAATATCGTCAGTTTTGACCCCAGAGGGGGATGAGGTCTCATCTCTTCCTGAGATGACGAAGGCTCATGAGCACTTTTATTCTGCCCTCTTCGCTGAGGAGGAGATTGATCTTGATCTTCGACATGAGCTTCTTTCTCACGTGTCGAGCCGTTTGTCGGATTGCGATCGAGAAACTTGTGAGGGCCTCCTTTCCTTAGATGAAGCTACACAGGCCCTTAACCTCACTAATAGGAATAAGACTCCTGGATCAGACGGTTTGACAGTTGAATTTTATTCCAATTTTTGGTCGGGGCTTGGCCCCCTTTTAGTCAACGTTTTCAATGAAAGTTTAAGTGATGGCGAACTGTGCGAATCTATGAAATCTAGTGTTACTCGCCTAGTATACAAGAGGGATGATCGTAAGGACTTGAAGAACTGGCGTCCAATCTCCCTCCTTGATGTAGATTATAAAATTTGCTCTAAGGCTTTCTCTTTACGGTTAGTTAGGGTTTTGAGTTCTATTATCAGCCCTGATCAAACTTGCTCTATTCCAGGAAGGTCTATCACTTCTAATTTAGCTTTATTGGGTGATACTTTAGATTACATTGACCGCACTGGGGAAACGGGGATTCTAGTTTCTTTAGACCAAGAGAAAGCCTTCGATCGGGTTAATAGGTCTTTTCTGATGACTCTTCTTGACTCTTCATTATGGCTTTGGTCCTTCCTTTTGCAATTGCATTCGTACGCTTTACAATGGTGCTTACATTCGCATTCTCGTTAATGACTTTCTTTCAAATCCTGTCCCTTTGCATCGAGGTGTACGGCAGGGCGACGCTTTGTCGCCTATGTGTTTCGCTCTTCCGCGCAATATCCTTATATGAGAAAGACACCGGAGCAAAGCTGAATGTCTCTAAGACTAAGGGCATGTGGCTTGGTGCTTGGAAAGACCGCCAGGAAAAGCCGCTTGGCCTCAGATGGGTGCAAAAAATGAAAATTCTTGAGGTTGTTTTCGGTACAGTTGATGTGAATTGCGATAATTGGGAACCTCATTTGTCAAAACTTGACAAGTCCTTATCCCTGTGGAAGTAGCAGTCTCTACCCTTGATTGGAAAAGTTCTGATCGTGAACATTCTCGGTTTAAGGAAACTTCTCGATGTTAGTCGTGTTTTGAATTCTCCCAGATGGGTCTATGACAAGGTAAACCGTTTGATTTGGCCTTTTTTGTGGGGCGCCAGGTTAGAGACTGTGGCCCGTAAGACTATTGCTTGCCCTACGTCTGAGGGAGGTTTGGGTTTGAAAGACTTTTTATGCCAGGGGAAGGCTTTACGCCTCGTAGCCTTAGTTAACGTTCTTGGCGAGTCGTGTCACAAGTGTTCTTATATGGCTAAGTATTTTTGCGGTGCCCGCTTGACGCCCCTGCGGCCTGAGTGGTCAACGTTGCGCGACAATCTGACGCCCAGCGCTGCCCAGCCCACTAGTTTTTACGTCTCGGTTTTGAGCTCCCTTCAGTCTGTGAATATCCCCCGCACCTTTATTTTTTCGTCGAACTCCCTTCATCCGCTTTTTCTAAAGAAGGCTACACCATTCCGATTCTTCCAGCTTTTTGGTCTTCCTTCGTATCTGCGCGTTTTTCCTGGTCTCGCCATTGGCGTTTAGTCCGCGATGATTTCACCAAAAACTTCAAAAACGACTTAGTCTGGTTAATTACTCTTCGTGCGATTAAAGTGCGTCGCTCCCTTCGTGATTGGGGTTATATAGGATCCTCCCGCTGTGTGTCTTGCCCTAGGGAGGAAACTATTGACCATTGTTTTTTACACTGCCAGCGCGTTAAATTGGTTTGGTTCCACTTTTTACCCCTCCTAACTAGTCTCCTGACTTCGCCTTTTAGGCCGAATTGCGCTTTTGTCTTCTTTTATGAGTTCCCCACTCCTCATGCAAAGAACCTCCGCCTTATCTTATACTTAATCAAGTCTATTTTATATGGTGTTTGGAAATTTCGAAATAAGGCTGTATTTCACAACGGTAGAGAAAACTCCACAGCCATAATTAAGTATATTACATCATCTGTAAAGGGTAGAACCCTTATCGACAAACACCGGTTTTCCCCGAATAAGTTTCGCTCCCTGTGGGTCCATCCTGCAATTTGCCTTTTCCGAGATAATGATAATCTTCTTTTCACTTTCTAGCTGCTTGTAAATTTCGCTCTAACTTGTAATTCCTGGTTATTTTATTCTCCTGAGTAAGGTTTTATAATACTACTGTCTGCAGTTAGATATAGCTCTTTGGCATTACAAAGCTTTTGCTTTCATGTCCAAATTGAGCACTCTACTGGTATGAGTCATTGCCGCTAGCAATTGCTCATGCTCACTAGCTCGCTAGTTTGAGCACTCTGGCATGGCTTAGATGTACCACATGTGTGGGACATTTGGGGTGGCTTTATAAGCTTAACCTCCATCCCAGACATCAGCACTGCACTGATGAGGCCCAATAGGCCGAAGCAGTACTGTCTGCAGTTAGATATAGGTCTTTGGCATTACAAAGCTTTTGCTTTCATGTCCAAATTGAGCACTCTACTGGGATGAGTCATTGCCGCTAGCAATTGCGCATGCTCACTAGCTCGCTAGTTTAAGCACTCTGGCATGGCTTAGATGTACCACATGTGTGGGACATTTGGGGTGGCTTTATAAGCTTAACCTCCATCCCAGACAGCAGCACTGCACTGATGAGGCCCAGAAGCCCATCATAGCACGTTTCATACCAGATTTGTGGTAGAATAATTGGCTTTTTCTTTTGTACCTGCCGGGAGGGATTGGCGTGGGTCCTACCCTAAATTGTTTTCGGTATGTCTCAGCCTACGCCTGTATCCCCTCTGTGGTCTGATATTGTTGAGAATACGCCTGTGCCTCCCTCTGTTTCTGGAGCTGGCCAATCTGATTTGCCATCCCACATGGATACCAGTCCTGGTGGCTCTTATACTAATAGAGTGACTCTTGGTGCTGTTGATTCTCGTCCAAAAGTTTCCAGTGTAGCTCCGCGTCGCAGGTCTTATTTGTCTTCTTTTCAAAGAGAGAATTTTGATGTTTTGAATGTCATGCCTGATCGTCCTGCTTCTGCAGAGCCTTGTCTTATGTTGTTGTGTACAACGCTCCTTTTGAGTTACCTGACTCGGCCTTGACCTTCCGTTTGTCGAAGTATGGCACTGTTTACTCCCAGCGTCGCTTCTCCGTCCAGGGCTTCCCCCAGGTCCAGAATGGTATTCGTACTCTTCGCATGTGTATCGATGACCCCATCCCGTCATACCTTCGTTTTGGTAAGTACCTTCTCTGTGTACAGTACGAAGGCCAGGTGAAGACCTGTAGAAGATGCAACGAGCCAGGTCATTTGGCCCAAGAGTGTCGTCAGATGCTCTGCTTTAACTGTGAAATGATTGGCCATCATGCCCGTGATTGTCCTGCTGGGGTTTGATGCTGTATTTTTAAAGAACCTGGCCACATGGCCATTGACTGCCGCCACTCTTGGTATCGCCGCCCGCTTTCGCATCGTGATGCCGTTGATGCTGAGCCCCCGAGCCAGCCTGCTGCTGACCCCCTTCCCGTGGATGTGCCCCCCACTCTTCTAGATGCTGAGAATGCTGATTCAAGTGACGTGGATCTTGATAGCCCCCAGTGGAGAATGCAGAGGAAGATTCGGCAGGGTCTGAGGACGATTCCCTGGAAGCTGAGTTTGACCAGCCCTTGGCCTCGGCCCTTTCTTCTGAGCCTGCGCCTGACCTTTTAACTTACTCAAGGCCTCATCAAGGATGCCCCTGATGTTCAAGTTCCCGGAGTGCAGGAATTTCCCATTTCTTCCCTGACCGATACGAGTGTTGAGAGTGACAAGTCTGAGCCTGAGAGTATTGCCACATCTGAACTGATGGATTCCGACGCTGTGCCTGATAATATGGTTTATGTGTCTGAGCGGCCCTCTCGCCGAAGGAAGAGATCTCGACATGGCTCGTCCCCACGCGCTGCTTTGGGCAAGTCGTCTCGTCTGTCTGTAGTAAGTGCGGATGCCCCCACTTAGTTCAGCCTTCTCAAAGTGCGCTACGATTTATCTTAGGGGTTTAAGTCAAGGTACGTTTTCTGGTCTCTGATTTCTTTCGTGCTTTCTGCCTAGACTTTTGTTTCATTCAAGAAACTATGATTTCGAATGACGCTTTTCTGCGCTCCTTCTCCTCTTTGTGGCCGGGCCCCAGCTTCAGGGCCCCTGCTCTTCTGATGTTTTTCGTAATAATGTTTCTGTTTGGCAGAAGGATCAAAGTGGGCGCATTCTCAGCTTACTTGTTAAGTTTGACGATTTCAATCTTAATCTAGTTAACCTTTATGTGCCGACGATTCCGGCTGAGAGAAAGATTTTCTTTCAGTCTGTCCCGTCCTTTTTTCTTCCAAACTCCCGGCTCCTGATTAGGGGGGATATGAATTGTTTTGACTCTGCGCTTGACAAATTGGGTAGGTCGGTTTCCCTCGACTCCGGCCTCTTGGACCTAAAATCTTGCTGTAACCTCCGTGACGCTTGGCGTCTTTTGCATCCCCGAGACAGGCAGTTCACCTGGTTCAGCCCAGACCATTCAATTGCCAGCCGACTGGATACATTTTTGGTCCCGTGGCTTCTGTGTAATCAAGTCACTAGGTGCGATATTCTCCCATGCGTTTCCTCAGATCATGACTTTGTTATTTTAGACTATGATATTGCAGCTCTCCCCCTGCAAGGCCCGGGAGCTTGGAAGTTTGACAATTCTCTCCTCGATGACGAATCCTTTTGTTTAGAGATTTCGGATTTAATTGAGCAGTTTCTGGCCTTTCAACATTGCTTTGCTTCTCACTGCGATTTTTGGGAGTCTTTAAAGTCTGACATTAAGCTCCCTGCGATCGCCTTTTCTCGTCGTAAACATCGTTTACTCTCGTCCCAAAAGGTTTTTCTAACCAATCGCTTAATTGCCCTGAAGAATCGTTTGGCTTCGGGCGATGTTTCTGCTAGTCCTGAAATTCTGACTTCAGAGGCTGCTCTGGGGTCGCTTTTAGATTCCGAGCTCGAGGGTTCTAAGATTCGCAGCAGGGTTAAGTGGGCAGAAGAGGGGGAGTCTCTCTGTGGTTTCTTTCTCGGTCTTGAAAATGAGAGACACGAGAAAGGCTCCGTCTCCTCTGTCTTTGATTCTGAGGGGCAAGAGGTTTTTTCCCTCCCTGACATGATTCAAGCTCACGAGAGTTTTTATTCGTCCCTATTTTCTGAAGAGCCAATTGAGCCTGTAGCCCAATCCCATTTGTTTGAGCACGTTACCCGCCGGTTATCAGATGCTGAGTGCGAATCATGCAAGGGTCTTCTTTCTTTGAACGAGGCATCCGAGGCCCTTCGCCTCTCTAATAGAAACAAAACGCCCAGTTCTGACTGCTCAACTGTTGAGTTTTATTCGGCGTTCTGGTCCCTCTTGGGGCCCCTTTTAGTTCATATGTTTAATGAGTCTCTCGCCAATCGTGAGCTGTGTGAATCTATGAAATTGAGTGCCCTTTCCCTCCGTTTGAAAAAAGTGTTGGGGTCTATTGTAGACCCTGATCAGACATGTTCTGTTCCAGGTAGATCTATTTCTTCTAATTTGGCTCTTCTTCGCAACACACTCGATTTTATTGAGAGAACTGGCGAGACAGGTACTCTCGTCTCTTTAAACCAAGAGAAAGCCTTTGATCGCGTTAATCGGTCCTTTCTGATGAATCTTTTAGAACACTTCGGTTTTGGGCCCTCCTTGTGTAGCTGGATTTTCACTTTGTATAACGGCGCTTATATGCGTATCCTAGTGACTGATTTCCTTTCCGATCCTGTTCCTTTGCTACGGAGGGTCAGGCAGGGCGACGCCCTGTCCCCCATGCTTTATGTTCTCTGCGTTGAAGTTTTAGCCTGCCGTATTAGGGACTCTCCCGCGATCGAAGGCTTTCTCTTGCCGGGGGCTGGTGGTGTCCAGTTTAAGGTCGGTCAGTATGCTGACGATACTACGACCTTTGTCAAAAACGATTCTTCCCTTTTCTCACTTTTTGACGCGATCGTGGTTTACGAACGTGGCTCTGGTGCGAAGCTTAATTTGTCCAAGACTGAGGCCATGTGGCTTGGTGCCTGGAAAGACCGCCTTGACGAGCCACTTGGTCTCACTTGGGCTAGGAAAATGAAGATTTTAGGCGTATTATTCGGTACTGTTGACGTTGAGCGCGATAATTGGGAATCGCAGTTGTCCAAACTTGACAAAACTCTTTCTAGATGGAAGTTGCGATCTTTGTCCTTTATTGGGAAGGTCCTTATTTTGAACATATTAGCGTTAAGTAAGTTGCTCTATGTGTCGCGCGTTTTAGTACCCCCTAAATGGGTTTATAGTAAACTTAATAGTCTGATATGGCCCTTTTTGTGGCCCGCTTGATTAGAGACTGTAGCTCGAAAAATCGCTTATTTGTTCTGTTGATAGTGGAGGTTTGGGTTTAAAGGATTTTTCTTGCCAGGCCCACGCCTTGCGGCTTTAGTTACTTCCGTGTCCGATTCTAGTTCTAAGGGTTTTTACCTTGCTAAGTATTTTTGTGGCTCTGTGTTAGCTCCTTTGCGGCCGGAGTGGGCCGGGCTGTGCGTTAACCTAACCCCAAGCGCTGCCCGCCCCACTGCCTTTTATGCAAGTGTCCTTTCTTCCTTTCAGGCCACTGATTTACCTCCTGGGTTTACTTACACGTCTCACGCCTTTTACAAGGTTTTGCTAGCGAATTTCTGCACCATCCCGATTTTCCCTGCCCTCTGGTCAGGTTTCGCCCTCTCTCGGTTTTCCCTTTCTTGGCATTGGGGTCTGATCCGCGATTCATTTACTGAAAACTATAAAAATGATCTTGCATGGTTGATTACCCTCCGTGCCGTTAAGGGGCGACATTCTATCCACACCTGGGGCTATATTCGCTTGCCTCGCTGTGCTTTATGCGCCCGTCTAGAAACCATTGATCATTGTTTCTTGGCTTGTCGTAGGGTTAAATTGGTCTGGTCTCGTTTTGTCCCTATGTTATCTGCACTTTTGTCAGCCCTCTTCGTTCCCAATTGCCCCTTCGTGTTTTTTTACCAATTCCCGGTGCTCGAAGGGAAGTGCCTGTGTCTGCTTTTGTACATCATCAAGTTGATTCTGTGCGGTATTTGGAAATTTCGTAATAAGGCTACCTTTCACAAGGGTATGGAGGACTCTAGAGCTATCGCTAAGTTTATTATTGCTGATGTTAAACGTAGGATCCAAGTTGACTTTCATCGCTTTTCTCAGGCTAAGTTTAATTCCATCTGGGTTCATCCAGCTGTATGTATAGTCCGTGCTGATAAGCTTGTATTTCTCTTTAAGCTGTAGCCTCTTCTCTTGAGTAATCTTGTAAATATTTTTTATTTGGTTCTTGAATAAAGTTTTACGATATCACTGTCTGCAGTTAAATATATATATATATATATATATATATAAACTAACTGCAGACAGTACTGTTTCGGCCTTCTGGGCCTCATATATATATACATATGGAAATTGAGACAATGAAGTCGTCTTCTATTGTGATCGACCATTTTGGTTGGGATTTTTCATGCTATATTGGGGGCAAACATTTCTGACTGGTTTACTTGACCAATACTTTGGTTTACCTTTACTTTGGTTGAAATTGTTAAATACGGTGGGTATCTTCTGCTGATCTGTTAGCAGGCATGGAGTTTTTGTGTTTGGTGTAAATTCCCCCGAAAAACTTCTTAGCTAGACTTTTCCAAAAAAATCAATGAGACCTGAGAATTACTGCGAACTTAAAACAAATCTATAAATACTGCGAACTTCAACAAAATCAACCAAAACCGCTTCGGGTGAAACGGTTGATCCCAATAGAACACGACTTAAGTCTACCGACCTTTCAAAGCTGTGGTAGCATCATAATGCCCAGCACCATAATAATGAAATGCCACATAAATGTATCTGCTCGTTTTTGGATCATCAGGTAGAAATCGCACATAACGATAGTTCTCATTTCACGTCACAACCATGATAGGGAGCTTGAGGATATAAGCACAGGCTTTCATTATTACATCGCCTAGTGACCAGTCAAATACGCCGGTTTGCCTGAATTCTTCAGCTGTCAGAGATCGGAAACAAATGCCATGAATTCATCATTTTCTTTCAAAATTTCATCTGCAAAGAGATTACGTAGTATCTTAATGTCTTCCTCTTCATTTTTGAGAAGACCAAGTGTTATAAGATGCTGCCATATTTCTTTATCCTCACTGGAAAAGGTGCTCCTTAGCATCCTTGCTACGCTGCGAAATGCGCAGTCACCGTCCTTAGCTATAGCGTCGATCTTCAGATTAAAACCAGCTAAGTTTCTATCAAGGCGCGTCCTGTGTTCCGTTATTGTGGGGTTCGTTTTGCCGTTATTGCTTTTGTTATCATAGAAAATGTGATGCACATTTAAACTTTGAGGTTTGTCTGCAATCAACAAAAGATCATCAGTGTGAAAAAATCTATTAACATTGTCATTTGATAGACTTGTCATTATCCGCGAAGCCAAAATTGCGGCCTTAAGTACGGATTCTGCAACAGTTTCAGAACAAACATCTTTGATGGACTCTGCAATCAGCAAGTGGTCGAGACCTTTACCTGTTCCTGTGTCCGTTGGTGCTCCCTTGTCGCATACATTTTCCTCAGTATTGTGATTTGCTTTTGTTTTAAATGCCGACCAATGCGAACTTAAGTCATTATCAGTAAGGAAAGGTCTTCTTCGTACAGGCTTTACGCATTTTATTTTAGAGTTACACTGGTGTTGCAAACAAGAAGACGCTTTGTTGCTATAACTGTAAAAAAGCATTGTTAATAATGCGACAGCTAATTCTATACTGATTCTTGTCACACCTGTTAATAGTGATCTGTTTAATAGTCTATGCAGTTGCTCATTTCGTTCGGTTCCAAATCCGGGTGGTATTCCAGAAAGGCATCCTTTTTTAACGTGTTCACGGATGTACTCAATTTGTTTAAATGTCGCCTCTGTTAAACAGGAAGAAGGGACATTCCTCCATCTTTCAAGTAAGCGATCTAGATTGGCTTCAATTTCCAGTGGATCAGGAGTAACCATCAGCCGATTTTCCCCAAGATCGGTGCTCTGTCTGAAAACTAATCCAAATTTCTTTCCCAATTGGTGTCTAAGAACGGACTGACAGTTTCAAGTGTTCTAAGTACACGCTGGCATGCGTGAAAAATATCCAATTTAATTTGAGCTTTTGGAAAAAACAGATTGATACTTTTTTCTGTTCTTACAACAGTCGTCGATAGCTATCAAGGCAATTGAATGTTTTTTTTACTCAATCTCTCAATCTCTCAAAAGAAGATCAACGATTTCTTGAAATGCAGTCGACTTTGTCAATCTCCAGTCCAGAATTTGACCGTTTTCGTTTAAAACGATGAACAAGTTTTTAAAGTTTGTTAGAAATTTCTGCTCTTCTCCTTCAGTAACGACTCCTATATTTTTACTTATTTTAAACGTGTGGTCACATCAAACTGATGTTGCAGAAATCCCTAACACTTCGCTAGCGTAGAAACCTTTGTACCACTTGAAATCGTCGAAAAGTATCCTTGTAAGTTGATCATTGCTAGGAAATGCAAACAAGTCGTTTGAATAGAAGTCTTCAAAATCAAACCTTTTGCCTTTCGCTAGTCCATCTCTTACGGCTGCATTGAAAGTTTCTCCAAGTCTTGTATGATGTTCATGATTTAGACCTACAATTCCTTCGCTGATTTTCAGAAAGTTCACACCCTGTGTGATCATGTTCTTTATGTAAGAAATAAGTCGTTTAGAGCATCCACTTCTTTGATATAATTTCACGGGAAATAGCTCTCTTGCTGTTTCCAGTAGACTGTTCAGCAAATCAGGAGAGGCTGCAAAAAGTTTATGCGTCTTTCTTCCTTGCTGACACAGGTAAATTCTCTGTACAAGAATAATATTTCCAAAAAGGTCATATATTAGCCGCGGTCTCTTTTCTTTGTTCTCGTCAAGATTATTTGTCCATTGCCTGGGTCTCAAAACCACATCAGTGTGGATAGGACATTTCAAAGAGCAGGCAGCGTGCTGCTCCTGAGGACTCCATAATAACACCTTGGGTAGTAAAAAATCTCTATGTGTTTTGCCTGCCACTGAAGCTGGAGGATGAACGACATCGCAAAACTGTGTACTTGTGGGATCCTTTTCAAAATTGCCAGTCAGTTTGTTAATGTACTTCGTAACTTCCTCAGCATTGCTTAGGTTGTATTCACTGCTCAAATGTGACCTTAATACGAGAAGGGAAAATAATACAAAAAAGCACTGTTTGAATCCCATGACATGAGTCGGTGTTTTTGTCTATTTCCACATTGCTCGAACTCAAAGGCTTTTGCTCAGTAAGAGACGGGTCAATATCAAGAGAAACGATCTATAGGCTTTGGGAGCCTTCATGTAGGACGGTGTTGACGAATATCTAACTGTAAATTTTTCGTAAAGAGGTGGTATGTATATATGATCCACCGACACTGAGGCCCACACACCCACAACCAGATCAATGTTTTTACACTATGTTGATAGGTTGACAGGTTATTGGTACCGACAATTGTTGTTTCTAAACCTGTAGCTTGGAGAGCAGGTGAGTAAAAACGTGAGGTATCACAGGTTGTGTCCAATGAAATGAGCATCATAGAGAACCTGAAACACATGACCTTAAAGTGACTGCCCGTAAGTTGCAACTCTTTTCCTTGAAACAAAGCTTGGGAGTTTTTGGACGCACAAGAAACTACATCCAAATAACGAAGTTTTTAAACTCGAACGAGAGTTGAACGCTTCAAGGTCATGAAATTCTTAGAGAAGGCATACTCAAATTTCTGAGGATAATAAAAATATTGTTATCAACGTCCAGTCTGGATTTGGTAAAACATAGAAAGAGTTGATATATCATACTGGCACGAATGAGAGACTTGTGATTTTTTTCCTTGGAAACATGATATCTTAGCGAAAAAAGTAGGATAGTCGACATTTTTACAGAAATGTCAAGGAAAAAATCAGGAGGATCTTTCAAATTTCAGAAAGAACTTAAAGTTGCACATAAGGTTTATTGACCCTGCCCATGAAGAACCACTCCTTTTTTAACATCCCTTACACACAAAGGCCTGTTTATTCGTCGCATCCCCTTGCATGGTTTCCTTTGTTTCTAAGTGATGCTCAATTTGTCAGAATACGAGGGAGTGTCGACTGAATGAATGGTTTTTTGTTTATCCTCCGATAATTGCGAACAGGGCCTGTAAGAGAATCTCACAAGTTTCTAGATACTCAAGGAGAGAAGATGTCGGCCAAGGAGGGGCCGTCGCAAAAGAAAGTCCTGATGAGTCAAATACTCAATTATATGACCAGCAGAAATCACAAATCGAGGACAAAACGTTGACGGAAATGAATGGAGAATCGGCTACTACGTCAAAAAGGGAACCTGGTTTGTTCCATTGACAAACTTTTCAGTCGTGTGTACTGGTTATGTCAGAGAAGACCCTGCGTGTGGTAGTTCGGACAGATTCCTTTTTAAGGTCCTTCCCAAAACTACCCTTCACAGTGAAGAGTAAAATCGATTGGAGGAGAGGTTAGTCAGACTAAACATTGACTAATTAATAGTAAAACACTGCGACAATTTAAAACGTTAACCAGTTGATTGCCCCTTTAGCTGAGACGCCCCTAAATAATATTGATCCTCCCCACATGAACTTGAGTCGATCTCCTTTAGATTTTCAGGCGCCATTTCGGTGAGAGGTTTGTGGGCTTGTGCTGAATATAATTTTCTTTTCTTTTTGCATTAAACGAATGCTGTAGTTGTCGATCTTATCCCAAGGTTGTCAGGTGCATTTCACTAATGGTGGGGCGTAAAGGAAGTCTATTGAACCAGTGTCAAATGATATTTTTCCGGAATGCAATAAATTTTGCAAGCATACCCTGCTAGATTAAGACATGCAGCCGTAAAAAGACAAGCAAACCGAAACGATCAGCTAAAGAAACCTGTGCCAGCAGGGTAGTGCATACACGGATCGATGTAAAAAAATACAGAAGCACGGGTACTAATCAGCAGTATGAAATTATTCAATTGTTAAAGAAATAGACCTTTTCAATGGTTTGTAGGCATGATAAACTGTGAACACTCAGTGAACTCGTGTGGGGAGTGATTAAACGTTCTTCGAACATCCCGCGAGTCCCGCCTGGTTTATCCACAGGCAAGCCAGACGTAATTTTTTATCAAAAGAGCGAATATCAAAAGGTCATATTAAAGCTTCATAAAGCATAATATACTTACGAAATATAGCCTAATTACAACAAATAATCACTTTTTTTGGGTTGCCAAAAAGTGGAAATTTCTCAAGCTGTTGAGGGCGGGGCCCTACTAATTCTCAGCAGGGGCGACTTTTGTGGATGCCCTGTGCGCTATTTTGAATCGAATCCAGAAAGTCTCTACCGTAGACTGATCAAGTTTCAATCAATTTGTTGATTGGCAATTTTTGTTGAATTGTGGTGCTGTTGGGTCTCAACTAAGATATACATGAGAGGGTTCTTTGCGGTTAAAACACTTCTCGAACGCATATTCAATATTACTTTATTCTTTCCGTTTTAGCATGCAATATTATCTCACATGGAGGGACATGTCTACGCAGACCGGTATTGTGTATGCATTCAATTTGAGGAAATTGTGAACTGTGCCGTCCAAAGAACAATACTTGCCTGCCTATTTCAAGAGGCTGTGTGATGCCTACTTGAAGGAGACCAACCCACGGTGCTTGTTTCCCGTGGAGGTTAGTCCTTTTGAATATGTATAGTTGGAAAGGATGGTGTGACCTTCTTCCTCTAACCCAACTTCTTGTTTGTGCATGAGAGAAATAAATTTTGTTAACACACATTAATTTGAGAAGTGTATCGTCCAGAAAATGCTGAAAACTATTTAATTGTTGGCTCAATTTAAGCAAGAGATAGAGGAGGTGTGTGACAAATTATGTGGTAGTAATCTCTTTCTTATGCCCATTTCAATTTTATTTTAATCAGTGTTTGTTTGGCATAAACCCATCAGAAAAGCTACCTGATGATGATAAAAGACAAAATACAAGGAGTAAAGTTGTTGAGGGGGTTGTAAAACCCCCTCCCACCTGCCTTTGAGGAATTTTAGAAGTTATCTTAAATTGTATTCCCTGCATTTATCCTTTTTGATACCAAAGTTAGCAGTATAAAATTGGTTAATACATAGCTGATAGCTAGGTTCTGTAGAAAAGCGACAAACATTACACCTAGTGTCATTACCGTAATTACTAAAACGAGTAATGACATAAAATGATCAAAAATGACCCACAATGAGCTACAACGGTATCTAAAATGAGCTAAAACGGTATCTAAAATGATCTGAAAAACGCTAAAATGACCTAGAGTGACCTACAATGAGTATGTTATCGTAGGTCATTTTACATCATTTTAGGTCATTCCTCGTATTAGTAACTACGGCGTCGTTACACAGTACTTTTAGTCGTTATTAATATTGCATCAAAGCAATAAAGGTATTTTTGACCTTGTTGCAAATTATGAATGTCTCGGTTGTTGCTGTAGCAAGGGCTATAGAAAGCTTATATACTCTGGCCCATTTTCAGTTCAAAGTTAACATAATGATCAGGAGAGGTCTTGAAATTTGAAATTGGCAAGTGGTGAATTCCATAGAAATTATTGCAAAGTGAACATTTTAACATCTCAATCTGTCTTTGATTTTCCCTGGGAAAAGAGAAGCATGATATTGCTTTTGCGGTTCAATCAAGAGGCTAACACATTGAACCCAAACAAGAACAGCAAGTTGCGTTCGAAGCTCTCCTATCGGGCAAGTCGGGCAAGTAAGTTTTTGTTGCGCTACCAATTGGTTTCAGAAAGACCATTTTTTATGAGAGCTTTGTAATCTCAAAGGATACAAGTGACCCAAATCAGACGCCATAGATCGTGACAATAGTTGCTTGTTGCCTCATCACCTAACACCAGATTTGGTCAAATGATTATCGGTAGTTTTCGAGAAGGGGAATTTTTTGAAGGACATGGCTTCAAGCAAGTATTGAGTCATCTTTTCTGCAGAACAAGCTCTTTAGTGATTTAACGATAGATGATGACTCGTCCGTTCTAAACAAGAATTTGTCTGGAACATCACACCGTCGAAGTACAGTAGTTTTTCTGCAGTTTCCTTGCCGAATACTTGACGAAATTCAACATGCACATAGATAATTATTACCATGTCATTTAGTGTTTATTTACATTAGCAATAAGAAGCGGAACCATCTGTCATCACGTTCACTAATTAGATTTGCAGATTCTGAACACGTCGGTTACAGAAGATCGTGCTGTCCCTATATCTTTGCTCAATCACGAATCTCCATTCTCCAGGCAGTGCCTCCCAGTGGTGAGGATGCTTGGCACCTGAGATCTGAAGTTCCCGGGTGCAAGACTCCTTCTGACCACTTGTTGAATTTGTACCTGGTAGTCCCTGGTTCAAGTTCTTGTCTGCACTTGTAAATAGAAAACTGGTTTGCCTCCGGCCAGTTGGAATTCTTAAAAGTTGTTGCTGTGTTCTGTTGTTTCTTTCATTGTTTTTATTTATTGTTTCCTTGGCCCTGAAAAGGCCCTCTGGGGATTGTTCAATTAAGTACATGCGTGACCAAAGCGGGTAGTTCGATTAACTCAGAAGGGACTGTGAGCAGTCTCAATATATTTAGTCTTTCTTTTGGTTTTCAAAAGTTTTTTAAAAGAGTAAATGTATATGGTCATTGCTGCCATAATAACAGTTGATAGAGACAGACAGACTGAGTTGGTATTAATTATTGGTTTTCTGGATTCTTAGTATGTAGTTCCCACTCATGATCAAAGATCTTAAGTTATTGTTTCCCTTTTCCCTGTTATGTTATGCCGATCCTTAACTGTTTGACATGTGTATTTCCTCAACATATGTTACATTTGTTGTTTTTAGTGTGTTAGGCTACAACAGCGTAGTGACCCCCCTACATGAGTTCTGGAGTCAAACCTCCATGCTCGTAACATTAATGGAGTTGCAGTGAGAGTAAATGAAGTGAATCACCATATGCTGTCCTTGGCAGTGAGTTGACCCCTTTACCTGTGATCAATATGAAAGGTTTGTGTGCTAGTCATTTGATACTGTAATGCAGGCTAACAAAATTACCATGCATATGAGGTCAATCACCTAAATGATGTTGTCATCTGCATATTTTAGGTACAGAGTTAACTGAATAGAGTGTAATGTGAAGTGCTAGATTTCTATCCCATATGAACCATGTGAGCGTTAGCCCTACTGATGGAAATGGGCCCACACAAGGACAGAGAAAAACTCTGACCAGGGTGGGACCACATAATTTATACTGTAAGTGGGTAAAAAAGGGCCATGAGAATCGTAGCCATAATGCGACATGTTTCAAAGTGGCATTCAGTTATTCCTGCATTTCTGTGTTAAAGAAAGTGGTGGATATCAAAGTTCAATGAACAGAGATTTTCTCCTGTTTCAGATGATGATAACCTTGACAGAGGGAATGTGTTGAGAGAGATAATTCAAATAGAGCACAAGTTTTTGGAGAACAACTTTGTTCTATCTGTACTCGTTATTGGAGGCATGGGTCTTGCCATGCATTATGAGGAACTGGCAATCCATTACGATGGGGCTTCTCTAGTTATGGCCTATGGATTGCCTGTTTCTGGCAAATCCCTGGCTGTGTCCATAGCTATGGCCTTGATTGGAGACAAGACAAGCATTGGAGGTTAATATTTCATTTACTTTGTTAATAAAAAAGGAAAAGACCAGTTCCAACTTCTCCATGCAAATCCCCCCTTAAATCGACTTTCATGTATCTGGATTTTAATGCTACAACAAGTTGCAAAATTAGTGGAGACACTTCACGGTCTTGGGGCGTTATTAATTTACCTATTCTCTCCCACACTGCAGCCACCCCCTCCCCTCCCCCCCCCCTAAAAGAAAGGGGAAGGGGGAAGTGGGATACGGCAGTTATCAGAAACTAGAAAAGGTGTTTTTTAAAAGGAAGTGTCTCATCAATTTTGAACCTGTTGCACATGTATCTCCATAATGTGTACACGTACATCATATAAATTTAACCAAGCATTCTTTATTTCTTTTTTCTCTCAGATTGTACCCAAGCAGGCATCCTCAAGTTGTCCTGTTTACGAACCCTCCCATTCTGGTGGGATGATGTATCGGATCTTAACACTCTAGAAGCTCTGGCAGTGCAAGCTTATAACCAGGTGACATATTCATGTACAGACATGAATGCCAGTAACTTGTGGATAAGGGCCTTGAGTGATATTTTGTCCTGTGATATTCGTCCTGTGAAGTCAGAATCCCCTTTTGAATTTTTGGTTACTAGAAAAAGGTTTTGGCAAACTTGAGTGGGTGTGAGTATGCAGATCAGTCAGAAGAGGTAAGCTGCCTGTGGATGAAAGTAATGACTGGCTTTTAATTAATCAGATATGATAAAGGAAGAGATGCTATCCATGGTACCACTTGTCAAACAATATGATTGAAAAAAGTCTTTGGTTGAATGGCTTGTTGCCTTAATCTATTTTGACAGAAAATGGCTTTATTACTAAGAAAATTTTTGTGGGAATTTTTCATTGTGTTAAATTCTCTATTATTAGTCCCAAAGGCAAACAGCAAAGATTGAAAAGGCCTCCTTCCCAACGTCAATACCAATCATGACAATGAACCCTTAGTGTGTATACAGAAAGGGGAAAGTAGACAAAGAAAAAATATCAAGGTAACAATCAACATTATCAATAATGATATTGATAACACAAAAACCATAGTTCTTTATAATGACTGGGGACTAATAAATTGATTTTGTACAAAAGAACTATTAGAATATACATGTACATAATATCCTCTTGTCACGTTAGCATTATCTTGTTGATAGTGGTCAAACCAACGTTGGTTAGATAGAGGGGAAATAAAGGCATGTTCCTTATGGTGGCAATAGCTCCCTCTTATTTTGAAATACAGTGGAACTTCAGTACAGTTGTACTTCGAAGTCTTATAATAAATGGAAAAGGCTAAAAAAAAAATAGGGAATTCAACATGAACTGATAGTAAAACAACCAACAGCATAAACCTAGGGTAATCTAGCATTTCCTCTGACATACAGTCCAACATCGATTATCCAGATGTTTCAATTATCTGGTCAGGACTCTCTTGTTTTTTAACTGAATATTGCTTACTGAAATGAATCATATGCAGAACCCATACTGAAATATTCTAAATGATGGGTCTGAGCCTGAAACGCTCTCTCTCTGTGTGAAACATGATGCAAGAGCAATCATGTGAAAAATGGTTCGGGTTTTTCGGTGCTACACCCAAACAATTATTTGAAATAGGGGTCCCCAGTCATGGTGTTAAACATGATGATCAAGTATCTTTTTTTTCCCTTTCATCTTAGGGTTTTCTCAAGAATTGCCATGATCCCCTTTAACAAAGTAAGCGGGATCCAGACATTCCAAGGAAGTCTTTCCCTAAAGGTATCCCTGCAACCTTCGATTAAAAAAGCCGTATTGAGTGTTGATGTTCTACTTGAACTCCCAGAAGAATTCAACGTCATACAAGAGAATAATCTCTTCAAAGAGATTTGTTCAATCCTGGAGTCGTCAAGGTTGGACATGCGGTCCCAGATGAACTACGCGTTGTTGCTATTTTCTACTGGAATTGTAATTAAGAAAGTACCTTATTACATGAAATTTTGGTGACACTTTAATTTAGTGAATTTAGCGATTTTTCAAAATATCGCTAAATTAAAATGTACCAAAATTAAGTGTCACTTAATTTAAATCGTCGCTAAATTAAAGTGACTACAATGGGAAATTCCGCCATCTGGTCCGTTTCACACGATCACGCTATTTTACGGTCAATTATGATGTGTATCGGATGTCTACTGAATACATTTCAGCTTCACAACTGAAATGGATTCTTCGCTCGCATTAAATATCACTTTCTCATGTGGACTACGCGGTTTCCACGTTTATAAAGAGCTGTGGAATCCTAGACTAAATGAAAAGCTTGACACAATTCACAAGGAAAATAATCTGCATGACTGGTACGCAGTTCCTGCAATAAGAGAAACTGTTAGTCGGCTTAAAGCAGTCGTAGTTGGACACTTACCACGGGAAATCTCAAGGTTTACAAGATTTATCATCCTACATGGTGCTACTGTGAAAGTAAAGGTTAGTGACACGAAATATTGGAGATCCCCACTCATTCAAGGCGGACTAGAAATTCCAATTGAAGTTGAAGTGCACATGGAAAATTCCTCTGAAAACCAGCAAGCGCTGAGTAAATATAAAACACTTATAGCCGAAAATTACCATGAGCCAGTTAATGGAAAGTACGTAGATGCTACCCCAGATATTCTGAAAGCATTGTATTCTGAAGACGAATCAACAGATTTTGAGGACGAAGGGGACGAAGAGGTGGACACGAATACGGTAGACCTGGATAGTGTTGTTTTGGAGACTGGCTGCGAAGATGTTCCTTTGGGATCAACTGACGTCATTACAATAGATTAGCCCTTTTCTTGACGGTTCAAGCGTGCTGCTTGTCCATCGGATATCATCTTTTTTTATATCATTTTTCTAAGTACAGTGAAAATGTCCTTATTCCAGTTTGGGCTTTCAATTTCATCGACTCAGCAAGAGACACCACATGAGCCCGAAACTATAGCGTTAGCTGCAACGCATTTGCCTGATCAAGAAGATACAATTTTAGGACACAATGAATACAATCAAGTTGCGGCTGCAGTTGTTGATCTCGCCAGACCACAGCCTTTACAGTCGCGGAGTAAGAGGAGAAAATATCATCAGTATAGTGGAGAGGACCGTGCCAAAATTGCCAAATATTCATGTGAGCATGCAAACAAGAAAGCCCTTCAACATTTTTCTAAGGAATATCCTAATCTGAAAGAAAGCACACTGCTCAATTATAAGAAAGCCTACCAAAATAAACTGTTAATTCAGAGACAGCAAGGAAATGTACAACAAGTTACGTCGCTTGAGAGACTACCGTGTGGTCGTCCCCCTTTGCTTCTTGAGCTTGACTGCAAGCTAATTTCATTTGTGAAAAAACTCAGAGTCAGAGAAGGAGTCGTAAATGGCAGCGTGATATTGACAGCTGCAAAAGGGTTGATTAGAAGCCATCCATCGTTGCATCAAAGGTATAATTCCTTTGAGCCTACACGTGGCTGGATACAGTCAATATATAGACGCTGTAACTTTTCTCGGCGGGCAGGAACTACAACAAGGCCACAAGTTCCCAGGGGCATTTATGGAGAGTGTAAACTTTCCTTTCTCACTGACATTGACAAATGCATCAAAAAGCATAAGATTCCACCAGAGCTCGTACTGAATGCAGATCAGAGCCCAAGTTCTTATGTGTCTTTAGGTAGAATGACAATGGCTGAGAAGAATTCGCAGTCAGTGCCAATCAAAGGACTAACAGACAAGAGAAATATCACACTCACTTTCATGATTTCTCTGGCTGGCGAGTTTTTGCCGATGCAAGTGATATACCAGGGCAAAACAAAAGCAAGTCTTCCTCCAAACTTTGTATTTCCAAAGGGATTTTGTCTTTTTTTTTTTTGAAGAGGAAACTCTTAAAGTGATTGATTCCATTATCCACCCATATCTGGTACAGACGCGCCACCAGTTGAAGTTACCACTAACCCAGAAAGCAATACTCATCTGGGATGTTTTTAGTGGCCAGAAAACAGTCGAAAGAGTTATGTCGAAATTGGCTTCTTTAAACATCGAAATCGTATCTGTCCCTGTGAACATGACTCATTTTTTTCAGCCTTTAGACCTAAAAGTTAATGGCCAGGCCAAGAAATTCTGCAAAGAGAAGTTTACCACCTGGTACTCCGAAGAGGTTCAAAGGCAGTTAGACAGTGGGACAAGCTTTGAAAACATAGAAGTTGATCTCCGGATGTCTGTTAGCAAGCCACGACACGCAGGCTGGCTTGCAGCATTGTACAATTATCTAACCGGCGCTGACAGAAGGAGATGTATCCTCAAGGGATGGGAAAAAGCGGGAGTCAAGGGAATTGCCAACAGCAACAAACCACTACCACCTGCTGATCCACTTGAAGAAATCTACCTGTCTTGATGGGTGTTTTTAGAACGTTAATGGCTAGGTACTCATAAAAGGAGCATTGACTTTGTGTGACAATGTAAATATGAGTGAGGACAGCGTGAAGCTGAAGATATGACATTATAGTTGCAGTTTTATTTGTTTTATAACGTTGCATGATTTTTTTTTTAATGAACCCATTGACGTTTATGATTTTGTCAAATAAATTTTCTATTTCGCAAGAAAAATTGTGTTTGTTCATCGTGGTAAAGTACAATAATAATAACAATAATCAAGATATTATCGTTTGTCTCACGATGTGGTCACTTGTGATCTATGAATCTAACTACATCATGACACAAACGATTAATTATTTTAATGTTCTATTGTCGTTGCAAAAGTTTTGAATACCTTAATTCGCCAGAAATTCTCAGCTTGCGAAATCGCGAAACTTAAGTGACTTATGTTCCAAAATTTACGAAAAATTGCTAAATTAAGGTGTCGCTAAATCTGGATTTTTCAAAATCGCTAAATTAACGTGTCGCCAAAATTTCATGTATAAGGTACTCCGATTAAATGGTTTTAAAAATGATTTTGAAGGGGCTGTGTACTTGTAACAATATTTTGGTGTCTTTGCAAAATGAGGAGCTCCATGTAATATCGCCATCAAATGCCTAAAAATCCACAGAGAAATTTACAATGCCATTTACCGGTATCTGCATTTTAATCTAAAATATTGGGGTTTGTGAACAAGAAATTATGCTTGGGTTAAGAAAGTGTTGACACACCAAATGTAGTATTATATTTACTTGGGAAAGTTATTGATACAGGCCCTAACTTAGATTGTTATTTTTGTAGCAATAGTTCGACATAAAGTCTATACATACAGTAATTCTATTTTGATCCTCTTACTGAGTGCAATAATAACCAATTTTCAGCACTTACTTATGTTAACTTTATTTGTTTATCTTGCACATTATCATATGTTCAGTGCATCTCGAGATACTCAAGTTTCGTTCCTATTACTGATACAGGGATATTTTTGTGCGGTTTAAAACTATGCGGAGAAAGTAGATCTTAGCAAGTGCTCTTGGTATCCAAAAAGATAATTGGGGGTAACCATCCATTTTTCAGAGATAATTAAGCTTCCAATTGAGAAAGAACGCCATATATTGCTTTGTATTTTAAAGCTGTTTACAAATAATATTCACGAATTTACTTTGGATTTCAATAACACTTGTTAAGATCTACATTTCCTTCATAATCATAAACTGGGGCAAAAATACCTTTGAATTTGTAGGCACCGTCCTTAATAAGGTTCTGAAAATAAAATGGAGACTTAAGTATAATAAAGATGATTGCCAGTCTAAGTGGAAATTCTTTCTTCGACAGCTGGGGGTAAATTACTTTTACTAGCAATTTGGCAAGAAAAGATGCTAAAACCTTTGATATGTAAAGCACTTATCTCCAAAGACTTGCTGAGCTGTGGTCGGATTTAAATTTTAAAGATTCTTTTGTTTCACGAGCAGAGTTTGGTGCCAAATCCATAAAATTGATGGCAAGACTATTTTTTATAAGCATTGGTTTGAGGCAGGTGCGCACAATATTAATGATCTCTTGACGAGCAATTCCAAGTTAAAGACTTGCAGTTTCTTTAGAAATAAATGGTACCCTACAGTTTCCTTTCTTGAATATTACCGCGTGGCTTCAGCTATTCAATGTGTTTTTAAGACATTAATTGAGGCTGCCAGATGACAAAAACCCAAAAAATGTACTGGCACAGCTAAATTCTTCAAAAAAACCGAGCCAACTTGTCTACAAGATCTATAGAGATAATAAATGTACCTGCCCTAAGAAAAGCCAAGCAAATTGGCTAAGGGACTGCGAATCTGAAGATGTCTTGAATTATGATTGCAGGTTTATTTATTACCTAGGAAATATACATTAAGCTCGAAACTCAGGAACTTCCAGTTCAAGTTACTTCACAGGCGAATTGCAACCAATT
>NC_090888.1:40729792-40764792 GCF_036669925.1 Montipora capricornis | reverse complement strand
CAAGGTGTTTATAGTTTATAAAATAAAGAGGGTGTTTTAAGATTTGGAAAAATATGAGTTTTTTTTTTTTTTTAAATGGCTTTTCAACATCGGATCGGGCCAAAATTGGCACGAAAGTGGCAAATCAAATCTTTTTAAAACAACAAACAACAACTTGAAAAAACATAAATTGTTTTATAGCGCACCTCCTCCAGAACAGCCTAACACCACTCCTCATTGGCCATTGGGTCGCAGAGGGACAAGTAACTGCAGGAAGTTGCAACTTCCAGGATGCAAACGCTTCAAACGTTTTTCCCTGTAAAGGTGGGCATGAAGGAAAGATTCCTCTGGAGCTAGCAGCTACAATAATAAAGAAGTTCAGCTTTGAAGGCCAGTGGGTCTTAGACCTAACTTGCTCAAACGGTGAGTTAAGCTAAAGGTCAACATGTAGGCGGTGATACACACAACGTCTAAGTGTCATCTTAAAGTGTATTGTAGTTTATTTAACAGGGCATCTGACAGGATGCGGCAATGCGGATCCGCGTAATTCCCTAAACTTCGAATCCTCTGCATAATTACAATATTTTCCACATAGAACTGAAGAAATGCCTGATATTAGTGATAAAGCAGCTGCTTACGATTCTTACAAACATAAAAGGAAAAGAGATTGGCTATTTTTAAACGCCTATTTTCCTGAAAATTAAAACACACAGATTACTAGTTTTGTAGAACGAGCCCGCAATATATATGTGAAAGCAACTGATGAAAATAGTGATTGATCGAGGAAATGTAAGATCTGTTTGCAAATGTTTGGTGATTTATCGAAGAAATGTATGTTCTGTTTGCAGACAAAGTGGAATTTCATACATGTAAATTTATGCTTGGTTTGAAAATCAAGATGAGTTGCATAAACTTTTGGGCTGCTTGTGGGCCAAGTTTTATTTTATGAAATTATGAGATGATTTGTTTTATGAATTTTTTAAGAAAAATTAAATTTCAGAGATAAAGCATATTAAAATAACAATTATTGACCAATCTCGTTTTCATTTTTCTTCCTGCGCTACTTTGTTTACAATACTTGTTGTTTCTCCTCATATGCTCATTTTATCATGTCTGAAAGAACCATGGGAATTGACAATTAATCGGATATTTTTAGAAGATCTGAAGTGTTAGGTGATGCCAGTTCTCAATAAAGGGTCAATGCAAATGACTATGTGATGCTTATCTCATTCCTTTCTTCCCCAAGAAATCGCCAAGTAAAAATGCTTTTCCATGCGCTTGTGCTTGAACTGGCTTCTCATAAATAAATGTAGGAACCTAACACAAATCTAAAACAAACAACTTCCAATTGCAATGCAGACAACATTTTAGCTTGTCACACACTCACGCAATGCAACGATCAACCTAAAAGAAAGTACGTAACTCGAGTACGCACTTACCTTACCAAGCCAAGAATTCAAAAGTAAATCACACATCTTTTAATAGCAAAGTAATTAATTTTAAAATGCAGAAAATCTTTACATACACAGTAGTAACACACATAGTTGACACCTTTCAACACTTTTCAGGGGTCAAGTTAAAGCAACTTTGTCACACAAAAAGCTATAAAATAATGGCAAACTAGAATCGTTTGAAAAGAGGGCCCTGGATTTAGCTATTAGACTAGGCCACACATTTTTGCCACTGGAAATGTGGTTTGAACAAATTGAATGGGACAATGGCATTAAAATTGTACTCCCACATTTTTCAGTACCCTCTCAAGAACAGCAAAGGGATCAGTTTGTGTCTGATTTAAACACTATTTTGTGACATTTCATATTGATGGCTCCTCTGAACTCAGAAGTATTTGCTACCTTTGCAAATTCAGTGGGGTAACGTAGTTTGGCTGCTTTCAAAATATTTTTCATTCTACTGGGAGACGAGCTTGTTTAATAGATCTAACTCCTTTATACTTTTGAACACCCCCACTCAAACTAGAACTGGCCAATTCCTGGTCCTTAAACATACCATCCATTAACAAAAGTTCTGCAATTTGTTGAATTAGCAGCAGTCAAATTTATCAAATCGCACAAAATTGGCCCATTGCAGGTGGCAAGTAAAGGATGCGTATATTCTGCTGGGGGGACCCCCTCATTCATCAGGTTGGATGAACTAGAGTTATTAGGATTACCCGCAGAGGAACAGAGACGTCCCCCTATTTGCTGAAATCATGGGAGAGTCCTCGTTACTCATAACGTTTGGTGGACTTTGGTTATAAACAACACCAGAGAAAGATGGATTTTCCTCGACGCCAGTGGAGCTTCAATGGTTTTAAGGTGCCATCTGCGATGAAGGAGTAACTGGAGGGGTTGACACGTGGTTGACTAAAGGGGCAGTGGAATCTTCCCATGACAATGTGGTCATTGAATCACTTGAGCTTGGCCTGGTTGGAACCGAAGGCCAGGTCACAACTTGCAGGGCTTGTTTTCTCTTCTGAAGTCTCTTGTTTAAGAGCTTCTATGGTGGTTAGCGACTTTTGAATCTCGTTCTGATGTTCCAACAGTTTTTTCTTGGTTTTCACAAAGTTCTTTCAAAGCATCCTCAAACCTCAGCTTTTCCAGTACATCGTCAATTTCGTCCTCGCCCCATATTTTTTCCTGCATAAAGGCAACAAGATAGACCACGAGGTGTATTTAGATAATAGATCACAAAGTACTTTTTTTTTCTGTAAGTTCCATTTTCAATTGGTAAATCACAAGAATTTCAAATAGGGCGAAAAATAGTGTAATCATTTATTCCTTAAGAAAGGCTAAATCTACATCTACATGCGATATCTAACTACAGCAGTCACTGATTTCTGACTTTTCACAGCAGCACTTGATGCTGAAAGTGATTCTTCTGATTTCAGACTTGGATTATTGAGGCCAGAATGTAGCTTTATAATAGTACTGCGTTCGCATTAAAGCCACAAAATTGCATATTTAACTCAATAAAAGTAACTAAATGGACGATTTCCTTCATCGCGGCTGCCTTTTTCAGCATCTTCTTTCAGGTATTCATACCTCACTACCCTTCCGCTCACCAACGTTACCTATAATTACTTTTTCGTAAATACTGATATACACCATCCTCAATTCCCTCAACCTTTCCCTCACACTACTATGCTAAATTGTGTAAACCATGTGATAATGGTATTCCTTGATCACAATACAAAATATTTAACAATTATTCTTTGAAATCGAGGCGAATAGTGGCAGCGAGGTAAATATTCTGCCACTTTTCACCGAGATTGAAAAGAATAATTGTTTTAGTATATACTCACAAAGTGATCTCAACAACAATTGCAAGTAACAATAACAAGTATAAATGTCAAATAGCAATTCTGCACAAACTTAAATTTGTCCTTCACTTTGGTCGAAAGGGTACATTTTATCAGCTCAGTGCACGAAAAATGTACTCTCTGCTAAAATGTCATTTTATCAAGGTACTCTGTCTCCCACTGAATTTTCCAATTTTTGACACACTCTCCTCGGCTTTCTCCAAAATGTTGCTCTGATATTAAGTCCAATTTGTTACATTTTTGTTGATTGTGATCAGATGGCCTTAATCTTAGCTGCAGTAAATGTCTAGAACTGCATTTCTGTAGCATTGACAAATGCTTCTTGGTTTTTGTTATGTCCACCTTTAGGGTATTTTAAAATACTGAAACTTGTCTGACTCTTGCTTAAAACATAATGCATGAAACAGGGATTTTTTTTCCTTTTTTTTTTGTTTCATCCTACAATTGTACATTTTTAAGGTTTTGATGAAATTACACATTTATAAAGGTTAAAATGTCCCACTCAAAGAAAAATAAGTTTATTGCCTGTCAATATCCTGTTAAAATTACTCAACCTTCCACAATTGACGAAACAGAGAAGTAACACAATCATCTTTACTTCAACAATGTCAAATAATGGCTTTTTGAATAAACTTCAATTTACAGCATCTGCTTTAAACCCAAAAAAAATTGGATGTAAGGTTCTTAGAGTTTTGAATGTTACTATTTCTTGAAAAACAAAGTTTTATGACTCCCACTGACTATGATGCATCAATATGCCAGGAAGAAAATCATAAACCTATGAAATATTAAAACTAGTTCAGCAACCAACTCATAAGTTTATGAAACCAGCTAGCTAATGAAAAAACTCATAAAATTACGAAACACAATTTGGTTGCTTATAAATAAATGACATTCAACTTGGTCTGTTTACAGCTTATAAACTTTACATAAGTTTATGAAATTCAACTTGGTCAGCAAACAGGTCATAAATTTATGACATTCAACTTGGTCTACAATCAGCTCATAAATTTATGAAATTCAACTTCATCAGCAATAAGCTCATAAATTTATGAAATACAACAACTTGGTTTGTGAACAGCTAATAAATTTATGAATTCAAATAATCATTGGTCTCCAAACAGCTCATAAATTTACGAAATTCAATTTGGTCAGTAAACATCTCAAAAAGCAACATTTGATTTGATTTGAACTCTCCCCAAGTGATGATGATGATTATTACTATTATTAATTGAGGAAATCAACTTTGTCAGTGAAAGCTTCACATAATTTTTTTTAAAATTTGAAATACTAGGTAATCCACAAACAGCTTAGTACATGGTGAAATACAACTACATGTACATATCCACAGTTGTTCAAAAGCTAGACAACTTTATCTGACGATGGATAAATTACTATCAGACAGTTTCCATATGCGCAAAGATTTCAGTAAGCTACTGTAAGATTACTTTCCCATGTAGGCCTAATTTCCCATGAATCAAGCTCATGATTTTGAAACGTACGTGAATTTTACTTTATTCTCTTGATAGTTTCCCGGCCTTTGAACAACTAGCGCCTTTGGTCTGTAAACAAAATATTTGATATGCAGCCAGATTTTGCACGACATGTACATGCAACGTTTACGACCAATGTGAATCAGTTTACCTGAAAAACAGATGGCGCGTAAAAATAAGCATTGGAATTCAATGCATGCGTGAATGTTGAATAGACTCGGTTTGCTTCAGATTGTTCCCAATTGTTTCGTGCACTATGATTCACATCGGCTTCTTGGATTCAATTCACGAGATCATCCTCTTTTGTCTCTTTTGTCGTGTCGTGAGCGCTTCAGACAGAAATTCTCGCCAACCAGTCCCAATAGAGGTGACTGGGGACGAGTCAGGTGTTCAGGCTTAACTGACCACACAATGACCCCCACGCGATTGGGGAACAGTTCGACTTTCGGTACCGAGCGCGTAACAAACCAAAGGGTTGGCACGGTTGAACAAAGCGCATTTAAATAGAGGTAATCATTAAAAATCTTTGAACGTTTTATCTTGGTATGTTTGGTGAGAACTCAAGTTTAACTTGCGTACTGTAAAAAAAAGTTGGCAGGTGTGCAGCTTACGAAACGAGGACGACGACGGTTCCGAGGATTCATTTAAAAATACAAGTTCGCAGTATTCATATCACTACGAAACTATTTCACGTCGTTACGCATTAAAAATTTGTAGTAACTGTCTAGGAATTAAACTGGTATGAGTGAGTTGGAAGGGTAGAGAGAGAATCGAAATTTCATCGTCGTGTGCTAACGTCCTCAACAGAACCTTGAATTTGGTCATTTTACGTTGTCATTTAGGAGATTACGGCAAAGAAAAGTACCAAGATGTAAAACGCATGTGCGTCTATTGTTTTGTAGCGTCGTCATTGCCCTGGGCGTCGTTGTTTCGTAAGCTCCCTAATGACAATAGAGACTACGCCTACGAAGTCTCTTCAAAATGTACATTTACACTTGACATGCTAGACCTTTTAGATGGCATTAGAGAAGAGAGAAATGTTTGTGTGGGAAACAAAGATTTTTGTTTTTTGTTGTTTCTAAAACTGCGTAAGTTCTACTTCTGTTTATGAAAAGAGCAATTAAAGCTTCCTGTTGTGTCTTTTGCTTAACATTTTGCGTAGCAAGCCCTTTCATTACATGTTGCCAATTGGCAATCTAAAATTCTACTAAACGCCGACACGACGGTACAAGCTATAGTTCAGTAATAGCCCCTCGTGTCCTAACATTGTAGTCGCAGTCGAAGTTTTAGTTGGACCTAAAGATCTCTAATTACAGTTTGCCATTGTAACAATTTTGACTCTGAATCCAAGATTTGCTGAAGGCCGTAAACCCTTTTCAGCTCGCGCACAGTTGCCAGTCGAAGCTTTCCAGACGACGTTAACTCGAAATCAAACAACACCACTGCAGATTTGTCTACTTGTTTTGTCCATTCAACCATTCTTTGGCGTTCCCGTTTTTTACATATGGACCAGTTTGTAGTCCAGTGGCCATACATCCAGGTTAGATGCAGCTTTTCACCAGACACCTCGTCAACCCTACCAATTAATGGTTTTTCTGGATACTTCCAGTACAACCGCCACCAACATTCCTGTCCCTACATGTATGTCTCCTTTGCTTTCATTTCTGAGTACCTGCCGTTGAACTTGTCCAGGCCTCCGGTAGGATCCCGTATACACCTTTGGTAAGTAACAAAGGCTTCATTAAAGTGTGGTTTATGTATGTATTTTATTTGCAATATTGTTTCCTCGACCCTGCTTTCGCTCGAGATAAATGCAGGTATAATGTACCTTTATAAAGGTAAAATAAAGTAACTTTATTTAACGTCAGTAGTTCCTTCAGCTACGAGTCTGGTATCAATGGAAGCCGACGGTGCGCTCTTTACTGTCTGTCTCTGTCAGTGCTCTGTTTTAAGGGGATTTTAAGCTATAGCTACACGGATCAGAGGAAAGTCGAAACAGACATTTAAGTCACCGAGGATTGAACCGGGGACCTCTCGCTCCGAAAGCCGCGCACTAGCCAACTGAGCCACGACTGCTCCTATACTGTTGGCCTCAGTCACCCTCTGTCAAAATATTCCTGCGTTTTTCTCCAAATTAACCTCTTAGGAAAACACTGTATTCCTTGTATGAACGGTCACACGTTGCCATTTTGAGGCCAAGTACGAAAGTTGTACAAGGATCACCATGGGTGATGATTGATAATTGCCATTTGAGAACACGCCCCTTTCAGGCAAGCCTTTCTACCGGTTTAGTGTATCGGCTTTCAGATCGCTCTACGTTAGCTTCGAGCAAGACATTGCTTCATTATCTTCGATCTCATTCCGGGAACAAACGCCCTCTCAACTTTTATAGTCAACCTCTAGCGTTTAGTTGTTTCCTACTCTCAGTCATGTTGCAAAAATCCAAGCAGAAATCCCGGGACAAACCCCAACTGGAGGATTACGCATTTCCACCGTTGCAGCAACCTCAGCTATTCGAGCATTACGCTCAATTCTGCGACGATGAACCAGCCCTTGGGTCTGTCCTCGGGCATCCTTCGCCTTCAGAAAAAAGACAAAAACTTCTGGATAAAGAATTAGAACTGCTTAAGCAGGAAAAAGAAAAGTTGGCGTTAGAACTGGAAGTGCTCCGTTTACGCCAAGCTCTCGGACCTGCAACGCCCCCAGCTGCATCGGCAGCGCCATGTGCGACTGGAAAGTCTGACACAAAGAAAAAGACCATCGACTGGCCGCAGGACTTTGTGCCAGATACGTCAATAAATCCTGAGTTCAATTCTTTAGATTTTCCATCTTTTGTGGCCGGCTATTTGGCGATGATTCGAACCTATGACACGGCATCGAACGCGCACATGGTCGCCATACTAGAAGTTCTTATGGCCAAAGCCATTAGTTACACATGGGCAAGCGTTCGAGGTTTCTATTCCTATTTGGCAAGGCAAGTCGAACTGCATAGATTGGATTGGGATCGCATTGCTGAAATTCGTGACATGGCATCCACATTTTTCAAGCATTCGGATTTACGCTCGACCACTTCCAAGAATCTGAATTCATCTGCTTCTTCTTTGTCTTCTTTTGGATCTTCTTCACATGAACTCACGGCTAAAGGTTGCCAAGCGTGGAATTACAAGGGTTCTTGTTCTTGTGATTCCACTGCTGGTAACTACGCCTCACATCATTTGTGCCGGGTTTACAAGTCAAACGAGCACCCTATGTTACACTGTCCCAAGCGGAAAATGCCAATTCCCAACCAGCAGTGACTGAACAGTCAGACTATTGGCTTAACAGTATGTACGGATTGTGACACGGACTCGGACACCGACACGAAAATTGAACAAAATGTGTTATCCCAACATGCATTTTTCTCAGCCAATTCATCGCGTGCGGTTGTGGCTTATATTCTTGCCTCAAGTCTCCACAACCCAATGCCTACGGAGCCAAAATACCCATCTCTTCGCAACTGAACAGTTCTGTTTGGAGACATTTGACAGATTATGTCGACCACGTCGTTGTTGATTTCCTACAATTCGGTTGGCCCCTTTACAGACAGTCTACAAACGTGGTTCTACTAAGTGCCGGGTCGTGATGGATCTTAGTTTCCTGCATGCAGCCTCTGTCAATAGCGGTATTCTGAAAACTCATTATTTGGACAATGCATTTCAACTTCGTCTTCCAGGCACAGACAGACTGCGTGAGTTCATTATCAGCAAAGGCTCAGGTTGTTACGTTTACAAGAAAGATCTAAAGCGTGAATACCGACAATTCCCAATTGACCCCAAAGATTATAAATATCTCGGTTTTATGTGGGATGGTCTTTTGTATTTCGATACTAGATGCCCATTCGGTCTGCGTTCATCAGCGTTAGTGTGTCAGCAAACTACTCGGGTAGTAATTCATGTTTTTACTGAGGAAGGTTATACTGCCGACGTCTACTTAGATGATTTTTACGGAGCCAAACACCCCGCAGATTCTCATTTCGCCTTTGCACGTCTTCAAGATCTATTTGATGAACTAAGCCTACAAAAATCTCCCGAAAAAGACTGTTTTCCTTCTACGAGAATGATATGCCTTGGGATTTTGGTGGACACCGAGAAGATGCTCTTTGAAGTTCCGGCGGATCGCTTATCAGATCTCAAAATAGAATTATTGCAGTGGACACAAATCTCAACCTTTACACGGCATCAATTGCAATCGTTACTAGGAAAACTGTCATTTGTTACAGCTTGCGTCCGGCCAGGCCGGATATTTATGTCCCGCCTTTTAAACCGCTTGCACAGTTTGCCTTCTGAGACGTCACATTATCCAGTGACCAGTGATATGTTATCTGACATTGACTGGTGGTTGACCTTTTTACCACACTTCAATGGCTCTGCCATGATTGCGTTACGCCCGCATGACTTCCATGACGTGTTATTTACCTGTGATTCTTCTTTACATCGAGGCGGTGCTACGTGTTTTGACGAATGTGAAGACAACTTTGGCTCACATCCGCTCGTTATGATTTGGACTTACATGTCTCCCATATTCCGGGGGTCCACAATGTCTTTGACGATTGCCTCAGTTGCTGGGACGCCAATTCTACGTTTCAAAGAAAGTTATATGAACTTGCTTCTCAGCGTAATCTTTGTTTTCACATGTTATCCATCGACAGCGCGGATTTAGCCTTTGACCTTCCTTCATGGGTGCTTTGTGCCTTTTGTTGCAGATCGCCGCAGGCAAGTTCAACCATCACCAGATCTTCGGGCATTGGATTCTCTCGGACGCGACTTGATTGAGAGAGCAAATGCAGATTCAACCCGGCGAAATTTGAACTCTCACATAAGAAATTATCTGACCTTTTGTGAGGCGGTTTCGTCCGCTCCGTTTCCAGTGACTGTAACATTAATTACGCGTTACATAGCTGATTTAGTGTCACTCGGCCGCGTTTATGGTACTATCCTGAATCATTTAAGTAGCATTAAGCATATGCATAAGTTTCTTGGTCATGATTTGACTTGGGATAGTGATTATCGTTATGCATTGTTGTTACGCGGCGTTAAGCGTTATTTAGGAACAGCAGTTCAGCGCAAGGCTCCCATCACTCCCCGATTGTTATTACGCATGGTACACTTTTTCGATTTTGATAAGCCTTTGCATGTCGCTATGTGGGCGCTTTTTCTAGTAGCTTTTTACGCAAGTCGAATTTAGTTGTTGATCGCGCAGCTCACATCTTGCCTAAGGTCCTTTTGCGGTCCGATCTTTGTTTTGATGTATCGTTCGCTTATCTCACGGTTCGCGCGTCGAAAACTATTCAGTTTCAGGAACGTCTTTTTTCTTTACCATTGCCGCCATCCCGGGTAGTTTGTTGTGCCCCGTAGCCGCTTTGGTCAACCACCTTCAGATTAACCAGGTACCCCAGGACATGCCATTATTCTCGGTTAGGTCCGCTAGTTCATTGAGTCATATAACCACTTCGCATTTTAGTTCTTTTCTGGCCAGAGTTATCAAAGCTGTTGGTCTCGATTCTGCTAGTTACTCCCCTCATAGTTTTAGGCGCGGTGGCGCTACCTTTGCCTTTGAAGCTAAAGTACCATCTGAGTTAATTAAGGCACAAGGCGACTGGCGTAGTGACTGTTCTTTAATTTATCTTGAAATGACTGATCGACAAAAGAGGGTGGCTGCTACTCACACGGCTCCCGCTATTTCTACATATTGCTGCTTAGTTTTACTCTTCCATTTCTTCAAGTACTGTAAATTAATTTCTCTAATTATAACACTCAATCTTAATCACATACTACCATGTTTGGGCCTTGGCGGTTTTGTTCATTGACCTCTCACTAGCGTCTTGTTCCGCTAGTCAATAAACTGTTTTGCCCAAAAATCGTAGTCTGTGTTTGATATTACTAGTAATTGTACAAGGATCACCACGGGTGATGATTGATAACTGCCATTTGAGAACACGCCCCTTTCGAGCAAGCCTTTCTGCCGGTTTAGTCCATCGGCTTTCAGATCGCGCTACGTTAGCTTCGAGCAAGACATCGCTTCCCCGCCCACTCCACCCTGGGCGGTTTTGTTCATTGCCCTCTCGCTAGCGTCTCGTTCCGCTAGTCAATAAACTGTTTTGCCCAAACATCGTAGTCTGTGTTTGATATTACTAGTAATTTGATTTGCTCTTTAGGGTTAAGATCAAGGCTCTTACCGGTAGTAAGCCATCTCCACGGTCAAATGCCTCGCTTCTCTTGAGGACATCGCTTAGTTGGGGTGTGTTTCCTGATGGTCGTTCTCGAGTTCTCAGGTCGTCTACTATCTACTTCTCGTCACTGCACGGCAAATAAACGAATTCCTTTTTGTGATATTTTGACCCATCTGTTAAATAGAGATAAATGTGTCAAAAAGACCCATTCTGTTACAACAGACCGATAAAAAAAAAAAAAACTTGCACTGCTATTTTGATAAAATAAGACGACAGTGGGAACTTAAAGTGGATCATTTAAAATTAGAATTCATGTAAGACAAACAGCGAAGAATCCTTCCCAAAAATGTTGAATGCCCAAGAAATCTGAATAGGTACAATAGGTACAAGATTTTATACGTTTCCCTTCATGCTGGGGCCAGGTTACACGCTACGAATTGTTGTTAACGATTTGCCGACCCAACCTGGTATCGGGGCACGAATCGAGCACGAATATTTTGACAGACTTTCTGTGTGATTAAGGAATGAAAATCGGCTCTATTCTTAATACTTGTTTCAGTGCAAAAGACTTTCCACAAGAAGGGCCGACATCTAAAAGAGAACTCACACTGACCCCTGCTGTCCAAATAAACGTACGTTTTACGCCCCGATAATTTTGAGCTGACAGATCGGACCAACAAATAGCGAGTGTAAACCGGACTTCACAAGACAAGTGTAAGGCTATTCACCAATATTTCTCTCCTCCACGCTATCGTAAACGTCGGCTTGCTCCTGTTCCATTTACAGAAAAGCCATCCACTCTTCTTTCTCTGCAGTATTTAAAATGCCATTGTTAGCGCATTTCTCTACCATACTTTACAGTTTCAGTAGGTCTACCGTTCCGTAATTTGGCTTTATTAGGTCTGGCAATCCAGTAGGTGTTGCGCAAAGCAACCCAATGGGCTCATACGCTTCCGCCTCCCACTGGCTTGTAGACTACGCTTTAAAATGTAAAACAGCTTTCCCCTCCGTGTTTCGCAATATTGCAAAACTGTGAAAACAATTTAGTCCATGCAGATGTTGGAGGTGAGGAAGGAGCCATTCTCTCACTGCGTACAAGTGAGGGGTAGTAGCGTATTGCGCCCGGGCACCTTCTTGGGTTGTCTCCCCTGGCGCCTGTTTGTAGCATAGCCTAATAATTCTGAGCAAATCCTGAGGCGTCAAACAACCACACTTTTCTGTAGCTACTGATATCCTGGAAAACATCTGGTCCACATTTTTATCTTAAGAAATAAAGATTACTATTATTATTATTATTATTATTATTATTATTATTATTAAGTACTGCAATATTATCTTGCATTCAATTTGACCAAATTGATTTGTTATGTTAGGAAGAGGCTTATTTACCACAAAACCATTCGTGAAACAAGATTTTTCTTGTAAAGGGGAACTAATCTCACATAAGGATGGAGAAACAAGAGAAGAATGATCCATCTCTCGCAAGTTTCCTTTATTACTTTAGGGATGGTGCAAAGTGTCATTGGTAAGTTTATCCAAAATATTGAATATTAATAGAATTAATTGTGTATTTCAATCTGTAATTTTCCAAAATAAATGATTATCTTATTTTGCACTTCGTCTCCTACTTGTACATTGCCCTCTCATGTCATAAAATTTGTTACAGACAGCTGTAGGGGATGAAAGAATGCTTGGAAGAAAGATTGGTATTTCATGACCAACAGAAGGTCATATACATGTAAAACATTGTGATAGGTGGAACAGAGAAATGTTGTTACTTGGCGAGGTTGAATTTCTATAGTCAAAACTGAAAATGGCTGGAGCGTCCATCCTCCACACTACAGTGAAGGCACTGAAGTCAACCTTTTATTTTATTTTTCAAAAACTTCCCAGTTGAGATATGATCTGATTTGATTGGCTCCTTCAGCTGTGGGAATATGGTATCTCCCCTGGGAAGTATTCTAAAAATAAATCTTCTCCAGGAAGGGACTCAAGAAATTAAAGGGCATGGAGACTCCTACTTGGGGCTCCTGGTGTTAAGTAGTCTCTCTCGGTTTGTTCACAGAGAATTTTTCTGCAAGCAATTTTTTCTGATTGATTTTATGAGCCCACTGACTCCTGAACCACCAGTATGCCATTGACGAGTAAAATCGTCTGGCATTAATTCTCACTCCCACGGGTCAATAGGTTAACTATGCTATAGTATTTGACCTTTTTACCATATGCGGCTGGTTTTGGTGAGTTAATGTGTCAATCATTTACCAAGCATCATTTTTTATCAACTTGTTTGGCACATTTTGCAGGAGTTTCATAAAGAAAGGTCATATATTCATTGGAAGGGAATGGGACACCCAAGAATGGAAGCAGAACATTGCAGAGGGGACCCTTAAAGCAATACAATGGAATTTGATTGTGGAATTTTTATCCTGAAGGTGGGGTCTAACCCAATGTATAATGTAAGAAAAATTGAGGGCTAGTTATCTACTCATCACACACTCCAAGGGACAATCAAATGAATACAGTCAAGCCACATCATGACATGTATGCCATGCGCGACCAGTTGTTTTGAAATTTGAACAGATCGAGTATTCAAATCTGCGTGCCAGTTTTGAACTTTGCTTTCGACATTCTGAATTCCTTTAGTACTCTTGCCGCAATTTCTTCGGCCCCCTCTTTCTGGAATTTCTGGATCCGCCTCTGGGTCGTATCAGTTGACCCTGAGATGGGAAGGCAACAAAAAGTTGGTGATGAAATCAACAATTCCAGGAATCCATAACCCGAAGATTCTTCGCTCTTTGTTTGACTTTGATAAAGTATAAATGAAGTTCATTGTTGTTATATCGTAACTCTACAATTCTTCCCTTTCACATTTTCAGGGTTCGTACGTGTCTTGTAAACCCTTGAAAACCCTTGAATTTTGAGAGTGCATTTTCAAGGCCTTGAAAATCCTTGAAAATCTCTGCTCTTCATTCCTGGTCCTTGAAAGTCCTTGAATTTTTTTCTGACCCGCATTTTTAATCTTTGAAAACTTCAGTGAAAATAATCAGCCACTCAAGTCATGTCATACAAACGTACATTATTTTCATGCATGTACGTTACGGAAAATGAGGAAGAATTGTACTGTCAGACCATTTCTATGGTAAATTAATCGACATAAATAAAAAAGAGGTCCTTGAAATTTCAAAATTTGGCCCTTGAAAGTCCTTGAAAAGTCCTTGCATTTTTGGTCTGAAAAAGTGTGCGAACCTTGCATTTTGTTTTGTAACTTCAAAACTTCCGTGGTCGTTGATTTTTTTATGATGTTAACGACCTGTCATAAAGTTTGAGTTAGTTTAGAGTTTAGACGGTACAATTACTTTGGCGCTCGCCATTGCAACAATTCGCATGTGAAAACGTCCTGGTGACTCGGACGTGAACACGTGTTACAAATTTGACAGTCAGCTTTTCATTTTCTAACGAACCAAGCTCTGATTGGCAGTGACTTGGACAGATGATTACAAAATGTCATCTTTCAATGCGTCTCTCATCTCAGTTCATGTGAACTACAAATGAGTCAACAGAGGTCAAGTACGCTACACCGGCAATGGTAGATTATGTCAGTACATGACAATGACAGAAGACCTGTTTCAAACCATCTTGACAGACAAATGGCATGTATTTGTGAAGGGTTGACTGATGTTCAAGACATTATAAAGTCAGAAATCTCAATTCACGCACTAGTTACAACTTTAAAGGATCACGCATCACGGTTATTATATTATTCACGAATCACAGCTGTATTTCTTCAGTTTTCCCGATTCACGGTTTTTTTGGGCATCAACTCACGGATCACGTGAACCCCCTTCCAGACCGGTCGTGGACGGCGGTTGGATGAAAGTGAGTTTCGACCCATGGCAGAGGTCTCTTTCCCATACTCGTCAGCCCAGTGAATGCAAAGGAAAAGAGACATCTGCTAGCATGGAACAACTGAACCTTGCATGATTTTGCTTTTGCTCATAGTTTGTGGACTATGTTGTCTTTGCCAAGGGTTTATCCTTCAGTGAAATTTTTAACACATTGTGCTTTTGACACTTTGATTGCAATCCCAATCCACTGATTTTTATACACAAAATCTGCATAAAACATACATGTAACCTCTGGCTGTTATGAAGCTATTTTTGCTGTCTTTGCAGGATGAAGGGCAATTGCAAGTATCACACTGAGGTAAGGTACATGTTTTTGCAAACGTTGGCCACATGGCACTTATATTTCAACAGAACTAACTATTGGACCCGTCGCCCACAAGGGCTATGGGTCAATAGCCCGTACTCATCAGGTCCTGTCTGACCTTGTAGCTCAGTCGGTAGAGCAGCGGTGATCTAAACTGAAGGTCGTGGGTTCAATTCCCACCCTGGTCAGACTTTTTCTGTGTCCTTGTCTGGGCTCAATTCCATTAGTAGGGCTAACGCTCACATGGTTTGCATGGGTAGAGAATAGCACCGCACGTTATCTTCCAACAGTTAATTTGGAAGGTAATGACGTTGACAACAGCGTAAACAGAGCGGTTAAAGATACCTTGTCAGGTGTGGATAATTGACATTTTTGGTGTGATGGTTCCTGATTTTCATTCTGCTTACTAAACCATCTGTCAAGACAATGACAAGTACCAGATTATCTTTTTTTTTTGAGCTCACCAGAGCCGGAATGTTTCTTTTGCCTGTTGTTTACAGTTTGATGCCAAGCCTTTGTTACCTTGATTGTTTTACACATAGATGATGTCAACCATGATGCAAAATCTTTCAGAATGTGGCCATGTTACTTTCTTTCAGTCTTTCTTTTCATGTTGCTGTTGTGATGGTTTCATCATCATCATCTCTTTCTTTACGGTCGGAGTTTAGAGTAGCTACATGTAATATCTCCGAAAATTTACTCTACCAGCCATGATATTCTTCAAAGGACAGACCACAACACCGGTAAGTCCATGCCCTACTCTTTGCGAATAGTGTGGATTCTTTTTTGTCCTAGAGGGTTGTGAAGAAGAGTTCTGAGACAGGGCCTACGGTTTGTCGTCCTAGAAAGTATAACCATTTGCAGATATCATTACAACGGTAGCGCTTTCTCCTCAGTTACCGTAAACGTCCATGTATAAGCCGCACCCCGAATTTAGAAGCGCGCATTTTGGGAAAAAATGTAGTAAAATAAAGTTTGAAGTTCCAGTATAAACGTTCTATTGCTATAAACCAACAAGGACAAACAATCAAGGCTTCACCCATATAAGTTGAAATACAAACGAGTGCTTAGTAGCCAAGCTTTAAATGCGGAGAGGAGTCTGGGGCAGGGCCTGGCTATCATGACCACATCGAACGTCTATAAAGATGTTTGGAAACCTGCAATAGGCCAAAAAATTCATGCAGATTAGGAGCTTGATAATGCAGTCGACAAATTTGCCGAGAAGGTGGTCAAGGACAACGAAACAGTTGGCCACTTAGCTCGCGAGTACTCGCGAATTTTGTGGTATTTTATCGCACGACGTAGAAAGATATGCGTGGAAGTGACTGGCCGAAGACGTCACTGCAAACAGCTGTGCGGAGGAATGGAGATTCCTTGTAGGTTGGTGTTTACTTGTTCGAGTAAAGTGAAAATTTATCGCATTGATGGGTTACCATATTTTCTTAAAAATGTTCTAAATGTAGCTTCTTCAGAATCCCAGTCAATCAAGAAGACAAACTCATCAAGTGGCAATTCTAAAGTGGGGTCAAGAAATGGAAGAAGAGGAGGTGATGCTGCATGTGCAGCTGCAAAAGAACCAAAAGCAAGTCTTCCTTGCCCACGAAGCAGCTGTAAAGAAACCAGGAAGGAACTAGCTGAATGAGCTTCGAGAAAAATATGGAGAACTGGAAGCCAAATGTAGGAAAACAGTCAAGGAACTGCAGGAGGGTAAGTAACATGAATTCCTTTCAAAAAAGATATATTGGTAGAGAAGAATATTACCGGTATTTGCATAATAGTATGCAATACTGTACTGATAACTTCCTTACACAGCTTTCATCAGTACTGTTGTAATGTGTGACAGTATGCTTCTGACAAGAGTGCTCAACTAATGCATTTTCAGCCCTTCCAACCCCTTCCTGTTTCCTAAGCCCAACCATAACAATCACAAGACATTCTCTTCCCAATAGCACTTTTCGCGGTTTGCAACACCGCTGAATACAGTACTGCAGACGAACGCGAAATCGAGGTAAATTTGGGCTGGAAAAACATGGCCGCCTCGTGTTCTTCTTCAGATTCTGCTTCTGGCGATGGCTTTGGCATTTTTATGCGGAATCTCGAAGAAAAATCGTCCGAAGAAATCGATTGGAATTACTTTAGCCAGCAGAGAGGAGTTGTTTTAAGAAAATATTTAGTACTACATGGCGTCCAAACAAGTGATTTGGGCAAAGCGTACAACAAGGAGCAACTCTCAAATGTCGCATTCCAAGCCTAGAAATTACGCCTGCAACAAATTTCTGCGGACAGCAAAGATACGTCAAAGCTTATTTTGTCTAAACACGATACGCCAGATCAGGGCCGTCTGCCGCTGGTGTCGTCCATCAAACAGGGATGGTCGAAGGATTTTCAAATGCTCCAACGTTTACGTATGCAGATTTGTACAACTACATGATTATGAAGCCAGGCTACGATCACGATGGATTAAAAGCCTATAAAGGCTCACAGTGCTATAAACTTTACGAGGCTGGTCACGTCGTGAATCTCCAGCATGTGGTTATAAAAGATTTTAACTATAGCTTTGTTAGATTTCAGGTTAGCTCAGATAGTTTATAGCTTAAATGATTATGTATTGTAGCTTAAACAACTTACAAGGTTTAGAAGAAAACTGATATTAAATGCTGTTCAGCCCGAGGCAGATTATTATTTTTAAGCTCTGACATGTTGAAAATCTAAGTAGCTAAATAAAAAAAGAGTCATTTAACATTGATCTAGAAATTTCCAAACTATTAAAAAAATTTGAACCACAACATCAAAGAGGTGTTTAAGCTTCTATGTTAAGATAAAATGATTGCAAGTGATTTAAAGCTATTGTTGTCTGAATTGTAGTGTATCATGAATAATATGGCTAGGTTGCTATAAATGAAGCACTCTATTTAGAACCATTCCACAGCCTAACAGGTCCATTTATTTAGGTGTGTCCAACACATGGAATGATAAACCATATTATGAAGGGTGGATTATCCTGAAAATGTATAGAGAAGTTTTATCAGGTTTTTGTAACTGCTTTGGTGGAGCAGATGGAGCATGAAGACATCTGTCAGCAATTTGTTTGATCTTCAGAACACAATTGCAAAATAAAATGATTCACCTTCATGTACAAGCAAACCCTGTGTAGGGATTTGGCTTCAACTCCAGCCTTTAAATTAAATTTAGGAATAAAGGAAGACAACCCCCTGCTAGGTCAACTTGAAAGCCACCAATTTGATCCCAGGCCTCATTCAGTGGTTGGATCTTGTGAAAAGAGGCAAAAACTCCTCAGTATGCAATTCATGACATTTATCCTGAAGCTGTTTGCCTAGATATACTTCCTGCAATTACCCCAGAAGCAAATCCTCTTCGAGAAGACTTTCCTATTGAACATGACATCGTTATTAAAGAGGAGGAAGCTATCATTACACCACATACTCCTTGCATGTCTGATATAAAAAGAGCTTAAGATGGACACCAAGGAACAAAACTTAACTACAGGAGAATATTTAGAATTTGCCAAGAATTATGTTTTGAACTACAAATTCAGCAAAGACCAAAGAGAGGAAATATCATTGATTACTGTGGGTCAAAGCAGTAATTCAAATTGGTTTAAGCATAGAATTGACCGTATTACAAGTTCGTTGGCACATAGAGTGCTCACCAGGAGAGAAGGTACTGATCCTACAAGCTTAATTAATGCTATAATGGGTAAATGTTCTTTGGACGATGATAAGCTTCCTCCACAAATAAAGTATGGACGAATTCATGAAGATGATGCAATAGAACATTATGTTTCAATTGAGAGGTTAAATTCACCAAAATTGTCAGGAAGACTGGGCTTGTGCTTTTAAATGACTGTTCATTCCTTGGTGCCAGTCCTGATGGCATAACTTCTGATGGCAGACTTGTTGAAGCAAAATGCTTATGGAAATTCAGAGAAAAAACTCCCAAGGAAGCTGCAATTAGTTATGGCCATGTTCACGAAATCGAAGGTAAACTAACACGGAGGACAAACTCTCCATGGTACAAGCAGATACAGATTGAAATGGCAGCATGTGAACTTGAGGAAGGTTCTCTTGCTATTTACACTGACAAGGGTGTTTGTATTGTGAATGTTTCATTTGATAAAGGCTTTTGGCTTCACTTGAGGGAGAAACTGAGAGCATTCTTCCTAGAGTTTGTTCTTCTTGTCTTGTTAACTTAAATGATATGTTCACTTTACTAGCTTTGGGTACAGGTTGCAAATAGCTGCACAAATCATAACAACATTGTCAATTGTGTGTTTAACTTTTAGCAGAATGACCTTTTGCAGAAAAGGGAAATTTTTCAGCCTCTCGATACCACGTTCAACATGAATTCTTGAGGAGGGAATTTGCCTTGCTTTTGTAACCTGCTTACTTGATAATGGCTTTCCCTTTGAAAAAGGAGGGATATTTAATGTACAACCCCTCGCATTGTAAAGCCAAGGTCTGCCATGATGTCATCTCCAGCCTCCAGGAGATCTAAAATGCCACACTTCTTTGTCAGATACATTCCCAGACCATAATTTGGAAATAAATGTCAATGCACCCGAAGGTGAAATGCCAACCAGACACTTCATTGTATTTCCTTGTTTGTATTCACTCCATGTTTGAATTTGTGCTGTGGGTGTTTTGGATTTTTCTACGTGGAATTCAGTACAGTCAATGATAACTCTAGTATTTGGGTAATTCCTAAAGCACTTTGGTAGACAGCTCTTAATGTGATCTCTTGATGGCCAGTGAATGAGGTATTCACTGGCCATCAAGAGAAAAGCTGTCCATGTGACAAAGATTTTTGTGACCAGAGTATTTGATACACCAAAGATGTCAGCCACAAACCTTCCTGTCAAGCCATGTTTTATTTTGACCAGAGTCATAATAAATTCATCAACAAGGGTAACTTTCTTTTAGGCCAAGATTTCTGCTCTGTATCACACTCCTAAGGATATAAATTAAGAAATTTTATTTTAAGATAAACTGAAAGCCAAGTTGTACAAGTATATTATTTAGTTTACATGGGGACAGCAGCTGGAGATTAGCCTCTCCCCTCACCACCCCCCCCCCTCACCTCCCCCCTCTAAAAAAACTAAAATAACTGAAATACTGGTGTTTCAGCTCTCTTAAGGTGGCTCAAAACAGGTCACATCACCTTTGGCTGCATAGTTCCCCGTCATTGATGTACACGTTATGAGTACCTTTTCGACCTAATAAACTCGCTGACCCCATTTTTTTTAAATTGAATGATCAGCATAACGAGATACAGTTCTGCAGGTTATAAAATCTCTACAGGGATCAGAAACACCTTGAATTAGAAAAAAGGATAAGTTATTGAAATCCAAAATTTAGCCCGTCTTAAACGCTTCATTGTAAATTGATAAGTTTATTGACTATTTTTTTAAAAGCCAGTGAAATGCAGCAACGGAAAAAAATCTCACCATGTATTTTCCCGCTTGGTTACTTTCTCCTTTCACCCAATACTTCATTTTTTCCACTGCAGGTTTCAGAATACTAAAAATAGCCATAAGTAACGCTAGGGAGGGTATTTCAGTGTAAAATCACACCGCACAGTCATCCATGGTCGCTTGACTGATAAATAATTTTTCTTCGTCTTCCAGGCTAGCTTTTAAGCGCTTGATCTCTTGGTTTTGTTTGTCAAGATCTTCTGAGCCCAGAAACGTTTGGGTTCCCACTGAACAATTTATGGATGAGTAGTTATGATCGTGCTGTACAGCTGAGGCAAGATCATGCACAAGAAAGTCTACTGTTCGTCTCCATTTTCTACTGCCAGAGGTTCCCAATGTGGAAATTCATCGCGTTCACTGTTCATAGTGGTGCTGGTTACTCTTGAGACTTTACATGCTGCTTTGTAGCACTTCTGTTTCACTTCAATCGAGGGTGATCATGATCTTGGCGCTTTATGCTTTGTACATTCTCGTCCCCAGAGCCGCGTTCCTTTTGGCCACCCCCACAGAACAGATGCTCTGGCCGGTACCAATGCGATTCTTGTCTTGATTGGCTAGTGCAAGAATGAAAGAATTGAAACCGGAAGAGCAATTGTAATGTAAACATGGCACAAAATCAACATGCCGGACAGTGGAAGAACTCCAACAAAGCGGTATTCAAAGGTTGAAAATTCTGTATGCCGAACATGTAATGCTAATATTATTTTTAAAAATCACCTGTTAGATTTATTTAAAATTAAAACGAAAGAAGGAATAGTGAGTCCTTTGGAAAAGTTTTGTGGGTTAAAAATCACTCAAGGAGACGGTTTTTCCACGCGAATATGTAGATCTTGCCACGTGAAAGTAAGTAAATTTCAGGAGTTTGTCAAGATAGTTCTGCAGTCACAAACTCAAAAGGAGTCAATCATACGATCAAAGAGAGGGAAACCATTGGAAGACAGCCCGACCTCCATCTTTTCGCCATCTTCAAAGAGGGAGAAAAAAAGGAGTAAGGTAACTGCTACTTTTTTATTTAAGTTTTATCCTGTATTAGTAAACCTTTTGTTTTTTTTCCTCGAGGGAATTAATTTAGGAGCATTTGCAAAACGTTTCCCGTAGTAAGAATAGAAGTTTATGTACTGTTATTATCCCTTGAGGTGCTAACAAGTGCACTCTTAAACTATTTGTAGTTTGGTGATGTTCAATGTGATGTAAAATTTATGTGATAAAAAGGACGCAGGCAATTAATGGTGATTTCATTATGTTATACAGAAATAGAAGATAAATTATTAGTTTCTTTCAGTTGACTTGAAGTGATCAACCAAGGAATTGAACCATAAACTTGAGTGTATATTTCTCAACTGGATAATTGTTGTGTCAGTCAGTTCCAGTTGTGCCCCTTCTCTGGGCAATAACAGTGGGGCATTGTTGGAATTGACTGATGCATAACTACTGTATGTTTTTAAGATCGTAATATATATTATAATAAAGTTTCTATATAACGCGCACTCTCATTGGTTTAAACGGCGTGCTTTATGAGAGTACAAAGCACGAAACAAACGAAAGCTCACGTCATCATCCTCAGAAATGGCAGATGAATTTCCGAATTTTTCCTTGGGTATTATTGAAGCTGTCAGTTAAAGGCTTGCTCAGATATTCTGTCAAGTGCTTTGGATGGAAGACTTCAGCCATCGCCCAGTCTGGCAGTTCTTTCAAGCTCAGGAAGTCCTCACGCTGGAGTTCCTCATTTACAAAATTCCCAACAGGTTTCCAGATTCCAGCCGCAAGCAATGAACAGTAGCTTGTTTTCCAATTGTCATGTCGGAAACGTGCAGGTTTTCATGGGCAACAATTCGCCGGTTTTCACTGAACTTAATTATTTAGATCCTCTTCTTTGCTGTTTTTTACGGACTGAAACCGAACATTGAGGCACTTGTTTTTCTATAAATTCGAATTTTGTGTGATTTCTGTCAAGCCACTTTCCAGTTGATTGATGTTTTGACAAGACATTAACATTCTTACAAGTGCTCTGATTGGTCCAAACTAGCGTGCTTTATCAGAGTATAATGCACTGTGCTGACGACACCTCAGTTCACCACAAGCAGCGCGCGCTTTGAAAATAAAGTAGAATTTTTGAAGTAAATTACTTGTTCTTTATCATAAAACAAATAAAGAAGCCTTGACTGTGCTCTGTTCTGTTGTAAAGCACTTAGGAAGCGGCTAGAGCACTCGTGTTTCCCCCTACACTTCTTTCGTGCTCTATCCGCTTCCTAAGTGCTTTACAACAGAACAGAACACAGTCAAGGCTTCTTTGTTTGTTAAATATATTCTTATACATTAGGGAGCCGAAGGGCAGTCAATGTCCGGAGTCAGGGTGGCATTATTTGCATCAGCAACCAGCACACCAGATGTGACTCATCTATGTACAATTTTACCAGCAGGACCCACAGAACACATGGTGGATGAGTTACCAACAAGTGTTATAACACAAAGAAAATTTCCTCCAGGAATTGCCCCTGATAAGAAAATTATTCAACGATCAAAGAGTGTTGAAATCCTGTCAAATTCTGGTCTTCGAAATCCAGCACTGGTAAACTTAATGAGAGTGAAACTTGTGTACATGTTTTACCCTGGTATCTACATCTACAAATTTATTCAGAAAGGTTGCCCATACATCTGAATTGGTCAGGTCACCATAGTCGCAGCTTGTAAATAAATATGAATTATACTGTTTAAAAAAATGAGGAAAATTGACTGACAATCAAGGGTCATTCCAGGACAAATTTGATCTCTGAAACTGCACGTTTAATAAGTGTGGCAATTTCAATAATGTCATTATTTAAGTATGTTCCAGGTTTTCAGGTATGGCTGAATAAACTTGTTAGGATGGAACTGTCTTGTGGCTCTCTTGTGTTTAATCCACATCTCTGAAGGGCTGCCCATCCCAGCTCATTAAGTACATGTAATGAAGTTCATAACAACTCCTGTGGACCTTGAGTAACAAGACTTAACCCAATGTGCTGATCTGCACTATACCTTTTCAAAATGTCCAAAATGTCCTAGCTTAGTGAGATATGGGTCCCATACACTACTGGTTTATTCTTGGTGTGGTCTTATCAGAGATTTATAAGCCCTCTCCTTGACTATTTTGTGGACAGTTTCCTAGGTTCCTCCTTAAAAATGAGAGAGCTTGATTTGCTTTCTTGGTGATTATTTGAATATGTGAATTCCAGCTAAGATTGGAGGTGAATTCGATACCAAAGAAAGGATGTTGCAAGACTGAGGGAATAGAAAGCCCTTGAACTACATAGTTAAATGTTAATTATAACATTATTAATACATTGAGCAAAATAGCTTTTTTCAAATTTTAATTTATAAGATATGAAGATATAATATTGCTGTTGTGTTGTTTCAAAAGGATTAATGCAGAGGTAATGTCAAGGACAAGGACAAGTAAGTCATCTTTTATTGTCTTATATACTAATTGACACAAGCTAAACAATAATTATATTGATTATTTAAGGAACTAGATAAATCCAGCAAATGACTAAGGCGCTTATATTAATTTAATTTTGTTTTTACTTTATATATCTTTATAGGTATACTGTTGTGTTTGTTATAAAGACAAGTGAGGAATGTTATTGTAACTACAAAATAAATTAATTTCCAATTTCTTTCTTTATTCTTTTGTCTGCTTCTCAAGGTAAAAGATAGATCTGTTTTAGACTGGAAGACCACTGAGGTTGTTAAGCAACTCACCAGGAGCATTTTCTCCTCACAAGATTGGAGAAATTGTTATGGAAGACGCACATCTGGGAGACGCAGTCAAAGCAGTGCTCCTGAGCGATGTAGATGACCAGTGTAAGCAGCTTTGCAAAAAGAGTGATGAAAGTTCCTCTGTTTTGTGTGTCCCACGATCCAAGCACAAGGTTATCCTCTTATATTGTACACCCATTATTTGTAACTTTTAAAAATAATTAAAATTTGTGGTCCCATGCTATGCATGGATCCCTGTTAATACGAGTTCACAATGACAGCCACCAGAAGCTTTTGGAATCCTTGGATTAGTTAGTCATTGGTTATATTGCAAATTATCAACAATAATGTTAAACTTGTAAGGCCCATTTCTAAGATATTTATTTTATACTTACAAAGATAGTGCCAAAAGAGGCACTTACTCATGCACAATCTAACAAGATAGTCTACAACATTTTGAGGCACTTAATATAAATAACATCTGGACAGGGGATTAAATAACAGCTGGCTAATAATAACCTATTTTTAGCATGATGCGTAAATCCCTCTCTTTCTCTTTGAGTATCACTATAATGTATTACTATTAATGAAATCACTGATAACTTCTTGTATGTGTTGCCTTTCATTTATATTTCACCACTTTTATAGAGCTTAGAAAAATTCACATGGGAGAGCGTTATCATGGAAATGAAGCAGTATGCTCCTGATGTCTTGGATTTTCTTGTAACCGTGGCAGCCCCTAAGGTAAAAGAAAATGCTGATCAACAAATACCCCCTTTTGTGTGCTGCATATGGAATACTGATGAATTCAAGGTGGAAAGAACTAAGCCTTATCCAGAAAATCAATGGTATCTTGCTTGGGTTTGGAAATGCCACTGAAATGGTAACTTGATCTTTACGGTTCAGTTCTTTAAGTTAATGTTAATTTACATGTATTTCTTTTGGACATTCCTACGAAATGTGAAAATTACAGAGAACAGTCTACCGCTAGTTGCTTTTACTGATTTCCGCTTTGTGTTTTTCAGAAATACAGTGTAATATTAGTCTTACCAAAAAACGCAAAAGTGCTACATGTACATTTCAGTTGTTTTGTCCATGGTATTCAATGGGTGTTTGGTAATAGCACCATCATTTATAGTGTTTTTTAAACCATGCTTTAAAATTCTCTTTAAATGTAAACCTTAAATTGCCAGGAAGACTATAGTACTTTTAATTTATTATCAATTAGACCAGACATGTATCCATTAAAGTTTATTTCTTCCTGTACATCACAGGTCCGTTTCTTCCAGACAATGAAAAGGCTGAGCAGAGAGGGGATTACAGTCACAAAGGATGCCTACCAGACCATCATGGATGACATGGGTGCAGAACTCATTCGAACGCATTGGAACTGTCAGGAAGAATGTTCTTGCTGGCCTAGAACCTCTAATTGTATTTGACAACCTTGATTTCAGAATTTTCGTTAAAATAATTCTGCAAAATCAGAGAAACTCAGACAAGCACTGGATTGCTCATTTCCTTACGTTCGATAGAGTTAGTTCCCAACACCTTCATGGCTCCAAGCCGCAAGTAACAGATATCAAGGACTTTGAGAACATTGAATATCTGCTATGCAAAGATGAGTTAAAGAAACTCCGCTGTGACTTCATTGTGATGGTGGCCCGTGTCCTAAAGGAATTCTTTGGGTTTATGGAAAGGCTGGGAGGCTCTGTTATTCCCAAGCACATTTCTCACCGGTATACCTTGGGTTTGAAGGCAAGGCAAAAGTAAAAAGTGTTGACAAATTTTATAATTATTATTTTACTGTCCCAAAAATAAGACGAATCATTTTAATCACTTCCTTGGCCAAAACATAACTTACACTGCTTAGTACATGTATATATAACATCGTAACACTACTTACATAGTAACAGGCATATGGTGATCTTTTGACCAACAAAATTACATTTATTAAGAAGAGTCGTAAACTTATAATTGACTGGTATCATCTCATGTCAACTAAGGTCAAATGTGGCATTACCATTTCAGTACAGCCTTAAAAGATAATGCCTTGTAAAATTATCAATATAATAAATATTGCATACCTGAAGGGGTTAAACACTTCAATTCAAGTCCAATACTGACAGGGACTGACTTTATTAGTATTGTGGATATAATGATCTGACTCCTTTGTTTTAAAACTGATGTCCTGATTGTATGCAGGTTTTACCAGGGACCAAACAAATTTAATTAGTAAACACCGACTCTTGCATCAACAATCTAATTAAGAATGATATTTTCATATATGTCTTTGATTTTTTCAATTTTAGATATTCTGCTTCAATGAAAGAGAAGTCGATCATTATTGGCTTGCCTGTGGTACCTTTCAACCAGAATAAGCATTCTGATGTTTGCCAATATCTTGAGTATATCCAGAAGTTGCTTATTGACATCTACAAACCAGAGGGAGAGCTCTGTCATATTGCTGTTTGGTATTATATAGCTCAGCATTTACATGCCTTTTTTTCTGACATTTTATAATGTACATGATTGAGTAGAGAGCCGCAGAACAGTATCAGCCTACATATGTAATTATACATATATATTTTTATGAAACCAAGTATAAAGTAAAGGAATTTATGAAAAAGTTACTCTAGTGAAAACATATTGCATTTTTCAAGTTAGAGGCAGTCTGTAATGTGCCAATATTTTTCTATTTTAATATCAGTTGCAAGTACATGTAAGTACCTACTTTTATAAAGATATATTGTGTTTCATATTGTGGTCAGTTGTTAAAATAGGTTATGAAACATTATAAGAATAATAAAGAAAATAGAAACTAAAAATTCATGGCATCTATAATTAACTGAGGTTGCAAAGTACTTATTGTCAGTAGGTTAATAAATTTGTTAAATTTCAGTAATTAATATGGATGTTTGAATAGGTACTTAAGATTTAATTATGACCCTACATGTAGTAGTGTCAAAACTAGCCTGCATAACAGGCGCTTATTGAGCTGAGCAGGAGGAGAGAGACATAAGCGTGAAGTGTGACTCACGAGCACGCAGCGCAAAACAAGAGGGAGAGAAAAATAACCTCTCCCCCTCGTCTAGCAACCCGCACTGGCGAGTTGCGCTTCGTGCTTAATGTCTCTCTCTTCCTGTTCGGCTCAATAAGTGCCTGTTATAAAGGCTATGTCAAAACAAAAAAGTAATCGTATAGCTAGCACTTAATATTTAGCAACATGTTGCACTCAATTTAGAAATATTCCAACTCTAGGGTCAACCTGAACCAGTAAATGCAGATGACGTTCTCCAGAATGTAAAACTGCCACTCATTGGGGATCTGCTGGGAAGAGAACGCATAACTGGAGCAAAAAAGACCAGGCTTGGTTGCAACAGCTTATCGCAGAGGTTCAAGAACATTGTTGACGCCCCTGCACTTTGGCATACAAAGCAATCTTTCCTTGGGGTAAGTTCAATGTTTATTAATGTAACTGGTCTGCATGGTGTGGAACTGGTTATTGTTGTTCAGAAATTAATAATTTAATTCATAAATGGGTGGAACGTAGTGACTGGACTGAAACTTCTTAATGCCTCAATAATCTAGTACGCATATGTTGCTGTGTTCTCAATTATTGAGATTTATCACTTGAGCTATATGACAATGATGGCTACTACATTAATTATTTAATTTAGTAACCATCATTGTTTTATAGCACAAATTATTGGTGATCTGAAATTTAAGAGTACTTTAGTGGTTTGGGTGGAAAGCAAACTTCCAGCTAAGTTTGGTGAATTGTTACATACATGATTTATGGTGAGATGCAAAGTTAAAATATTCCTCTGACAACCAAAAATCTCTCTTAAACTTTGTTACGATAATCCCATGCTACAGTTCATAACTGTATAATTTTGATTGCATAGTCCTTTGAAAAAGTTTGGCAATCTTTAAATTGAATGACAACAGAGCATAACTTGGGACTATGCCCAAACAATGCCTTCAATAATTACGGGAAACACCGTCACAATCTTACTTAGAAGTACTTACTTTTGCATGCAAACATCTAAATGTCACTTGTACTTAATCTTCTTCATATTTACTGGGACACTGATTGTAAATAAGTTAATTATCAAAAATGTTTTAATGACTGTAAAGACATTTTCTTACAGGGACTATTGTCATACTTCTTCAAAGATCTACTGATTACAAAGTTCTTGGAGTTGGCACTGTTGTCAGTCTACAAGGAACCCAAGTACCCAGTGATTGTGTGCCAGTGTGTGTGGCCTCTGTTGAAACTTGTGCCAGTGGTGTTTTGGTGCCAGGGCAGGTTGCATTATGGCCAATTAACTTGTTAGCAGTATACATGCCTCCTCGTACTGCAAATGAAGACCCCGTCAGAAATATTGTTTCAAGCATTCCTTCTGGCAGCCAAGATGACAGGCTCCTAAATTATGGGCTCCAGGTTATACAGCTTGCAGTCATGCTGATGCAGTTAAACGATACTGAATCTGAGGGAGACGGCGACCGTAGTCTGATAAATTGGAAAATGTTAATGCTGTATTTCAGATGCCGGCAATGAGGTTCATCACTTATGTCAAAGCTTCATATTCTGAGAAGACTGCTCACAGAATTCTTCATGGGCAGTTTGTAAACCCAAGGCAGTCAAGAAGGGAGCAATTATGAAAACGACCTGAAAATGGAGCACTACATCCAAGACAACAAACAATCAATGAAGGCAATGCGAGGGAACAAAAGCCTCAAAGCAGTGCAAAGGTCATCTTCTTCATCTCATGGTCAAAAGGAGTTCTGTATCCAATTTGACAAGGAATCCAACATTCCACCAGATTCGACTCAGCACACACATGCATGCACAACTGAGGATGTAAGATCAGCAGCAGTCCAAGCAATTTGAGCATCAACCAGGAAGACAACTGCATTCCTTCCCATACATTTCAAAGAGTACACTTGACAAGCTGGATGTTGCCCTTCTCCACAGCTGGTTAACAAACCACAAGCGTAAGCTTTTTACTGGAGAAACTGAATTTAGTGAAGAATCAGAAGATGAAGAAGATGAAGATCATGGAGACCATTATGAGAGCTCAGAAGAGGATGATCAATGACATTTAGTGAACACTGTTTTTTGAAATGTCATCGAACCTGACAGTCAAGATTGTTCCTGTTTTATGTCCCAAATTGCAGTGGCATTTCCTCGGCTGTAAACAGGAAGTGATTGAAGTTAACAAACGCACATTCTTGACAACTTTGTTGAGAAGATCTACCGTTACGCCACTGCTTAGACTGGTGCTGCCAACTGAAGATCTTCCACTGCCAGGTAGGGATAAGCGAAAAAAATCAAGTTCCTCTCTTAATTTGGCTTGAGTGTCAAGATCCAATGTTTTGAAACCAGGCCCAACATTTAAGCTATCATTCAGTAGTAACTGCTAAGTCACACTGAAAAGTGGATTCTTCAAAAATGGTTGAAAATGTCGCAATTATGCAGTCATCACAGTCACATTGTTCTTCATGAAAATCACAACATTCATGGAGAGGGCCATTTCTCTTTGGGACTTTAAACCTAAAGTAATTTAAAATGATTTCCCTTTTGCACTTCTTGCTCTGAACATAATTACGCATAACTTCTGAAAGTTGCTTTTTGCCCTGCGAGATGTCATAGCTGTTGTAAAAGACATGAGCTTTTGCTGGGAGCCTATCTCTTCCTGCCCTACCAGCCTCTTGAAAATACTCTTCCATGGTGAATGGAACTCCAATATGGATAACCTGTCTTTTGTTATCTATATCTAGACCAATCCCAAAGGCAACAGTGGCAAAGATGATTCTTAGTTTTGATTTTCCTTTAACTAATTTATCCACAATTCTTTGCCTTTCATGCTCGGGATACTGGGCATGGAACTGTGTGAAAAGCCTGTTTCTGGCAACTTTGGGGGCATTCAGTGGTTCATATTGTTTCCCTCCAAGTCCTCTACTAAAGTACGCAAAACAATTAGAAATGGTTTCCAGATTTCCATACACAATCGTGAGGGGGAAATCTAATCTTTTTGAACGAAGTTCTTCAAGTAGAGGACATAGAATGTCAACTAGTTTTTCTTCCCCCTAGTTTCCTCTCCTTGATGACGAAAAATAAATGTTTTCACAGTCAGGGTTAACATCTATGACTGTTGGTTTAATCAGTCCCAAAGATTCTTCAATTTTCCTTTGTGTTAATTTGGTAGTAGTAGCAGTTAGGCCAATTAACGGCGTCTTTGAAAAGATGCTTGCAAGTGATCCTAACTTGCCATAAGCTGGCCTGAAATCCTTCCTGCTTCAAATTGGATAAAAAAGACAAGAAAAAAGTTAACTTATTTCTGTAAGCTCATTAGGTTGTCAGAGTGAAAGACAACTGTTTGTAATGTGATTGTTAACAAGTATAGATCAGTTGCTATCATTAAAGTTGTGTAATGTAACATATTAGTTGCTAAGATATATCTGCTTGAATGGGCGGACAGTGTGCTTCCACAAATGTAAATCCCTGAGAGGTGGTAAAAGTGTAAACAGACAAAAATACCAGAGATGGCCACAGAAAAATGTTTATAAATGAATTTTTGGCAATATTGCATCTGAATGCAACTCATTAGGTATGCATGTATGCATTTATAAATTTTAATATAAATATTTGCTTTCACTAGCCAACATTGATTAGAAAACACATACAGATTAAAGAATGTGTACTCAAGTTTAATTGTCTCTCCTTTATTTAATTTAATACAAATCACCACTTGTATAAAAATTGTGAAACAGTCATTATCCCACAAATGAAAGTGAAGTCTATTTATGGTGAAGGCTCTTAATTGTTTGAAAATATATCTTGCTTAATGAGGAAGTTCAACCCATTCCTCTCACTAAATTTTACACTTGGGATCATTATTGGATATGTATAAAACGACATGAAGAACTTGAACTTCTCTCAACATACCAATCAACCACAATAGCTTTCACTCTTTCTTTAAATGCTGGGGACTTGAGCACTTTTGAAACTAGCCTGCGAGCAGGCCCTCCGAGGGACTGGGGTTGGGGGTAGAATGAGAGCCTGCCCGCAAGGCTTTGTATTCTGAATGTCGCGTCCAAATTTTGGACGCAAAATACTGATTGGCTGAAATGAAATTACCTCGTGACGTCACCAGTGACAAGCTCCGACAATAAGAAAGCCTCTTCGCTTCGCAGAGATGAGGTGGTCAGAAATGCGTCTGAGAAAATTGTAGAATGTTGCAATTTACCATAACTTTACATAATTAAAGGTCGGGCGACGCGATGCAATGGCTTCTCTACTGGAAGGAAGGAAGTTCTATCTCTGTTATCCACAGGATTCGGAAAAAGGCTTATTTCCCAACTGTTTTTCGTAGCGGCCAAAATACAACGAGGGCGACTTCATGTCACCGTGGTAGTTTCCTGTCCTCGACAAAGCATTATCGCTGATCACATTTGGACAAAAATGGGCCTTTCGGCTGCCTCTGTTGCTGATTTAACGATAGAGAACGATAGAGGAACTCTACACAATTTTAGCAAGTATTTGGTTAAGCCGAAAAGGCGACTCCACAAATGATTGCTCGATCTCCTCGTAACTCCGCAAATACTCAATAAACCTTTGAAATAAATTGGTGTAGGTATTAGAATATTGTAATGTATGTAATGTCTTGATTCATTAAAATAAATTAAAAAAGATAACCCCGCTTCGCTTTACCGAAATTTGGCAGCAGTTGTGGTCGACGATTCTCACACAGAGGAGATGCGGTCAGGGAAAACGAATTTCGCTATTACGATTCCCGTCGTTTGAAGTTTGTGTGCTTAATTTTTCCTTAACGAACGAAACATTTTTTCCGCGGAAGGGACTTCGACGAATTACCGTAATGGATATTCAGCTACGCTTTACAGCATCAGCAATAGTTGTTATAGGCTTTTCTGGCGAAGTCTTCCTTCCTTTACAGTTTTTTTTTGAGTTTCTGCCTCGAGCAAATTGAAATACACAACGGGTGGCTTTCTGTTTTCTGTTCTTTTTTCAATGTTTACTTCGGGTGCGCGCTGATTGGCTAATTTTTGACAGCTCTCTCAGAGTGACATCAGGAGGCGGCATTCAAAATTCAAAGGGATGCGTGCAGGCTCTCCTTCTCTCCCACCGAGGAGAGAGAGCCTGCTCGCAGGCTATTTTGAAACATTTTTATTGTCCACCATCACTTCCAGATGTGCAAAGATCAGCTCAAACTGTTCTTTCCTTAGCATTTCTAATGGCACAGACACAAGTGATGTTTCTTCACTATCATCCTCTTCCGTTGCCACACAATCCCCTTTTAAAACACACACACTCAAGCCACCTTCTCTCATTTTCACTATCTGATCACGAATAAGTGCATTAAGCAGTGAAATCACCAGAACAGTAGACTTTTTCTCCGTGGGTTTCCCTCTAAATTCAAGGAAATCAAACACCAGTGGCAATAGCTGATAAGTTAAAGATTTGTCATATACAGTAGGCAGAACTGCTAAAACATCCTTACTTTCAAGAGCTACATACTTTAGAACTTCATACTCCTTCTCCTTCAATTGTAGGTTTCCCAAACCGAGAATTCCAAACCAAAATTTTCCGCATCATGGAAAAGATCGACATCTGCTTGGTCAGCCATTTTGGACCTACTCCAAGCCTGCGCAGAACGACCGGAAGTCCGCGATTTGCGGACTTCAAATTGGTACTGGGCAGAGCCTCTGTTCTGGCCAAAAGGAACGAGAATGCGATTTGTAGTATTTGTGTTGAAGCGAAGCGCCATCGTGGGATCATTATAGATGATTGGAACTGGATCTGCCTTACAATATCCTAATCCTCCTTGGAAATAAACGGAAGAGATCATGTGATTCGATGTACTTTGGCTTATGCTTTTGATGTCTTTCCTCCTTAAAAAATGAAACCACTTCCCCCGTAATTCTGCTTCTTTTGGGAAGGAAAAGAACGAAACATTTTGTAATTCTGGGTATTTCCTCTCGTGGGTGAACTTTTCTTTTGAATGAGCCTTTTTGCAGCCTTGCACCCAGACGATCTTCTTTTTTTCGCTGTTGTCACAGCCAAACACGGAGCAAAATGTCCACGTCATGACGGGAAATGTTGTTTTACATGTCAAATAGAATAAACTGATGGAAAAATAACCACAAGTGATTTTGCTATTCACATACGCATGATTCAAATGGTTTTAACCCGAATTGCCTTGCTTTTGAGCCCGCCCACAATACTACCTTCTGTAGTGGCAGCAGTTTAATTGTGCGCGTGTGATGTACGACACTTAAAGCGGCATCAACAACACCAAAATGAAATAAACAATTCAATTAACATGGATTCAAATTTGTCAATCTCTGCAGTCAACAACCTTATTTAGAGGGCACCTAGTCCCACTGAGTTAATTATTAACTACAACATTATTTTGTTACCTGTGAGCTGTCTGCAATATTTGCTAGATGGCAGTCAGATGCTTAACTAATTTCAGTACCATTCTGCTATAAGAAATACGACCAATTTTTATCTAATTTTTATAATGCGATAATTTAATTGCATTATTAAAGCTACACCAATTGTACGCTGGCTATATATATTTTAAACATGACAGGAATTCGAGAACAGAGAAAACAAAAACTTTGAATGCATTAATATTACAACGACATTAAATTATAACATTAGTAACAAAACAAACTACAGTAGGTAGGGGCAGCCATCTGATTACCATATCTTTTTGTAATAATTTTATTAATAGTTTGCAATTTGTTGTTTTACCATTTTCAGATTATCGAGCTCATTGGTGGAAGTGGTGTCTATTTGTTTAAGAGCCAACTGCTGATTTGTAAAAGCAGCCGCAAGTCAAGGAGTTCCCTGGCTTGTCAGCTTCTTCGAGTCTTTTTCTCTGACGAGGAACTCAAAAATGGAAAGCTTAGTCATCGAGCCAATGGAGATCACCTTTCCCTGTTGGATCCTCATATTGTTAATGTTATAAAAGGTATGTATTATTTTGTTTCTTCAAAACTGGATCAGTCAAGTATAATGCAATTTGATTGACTAATAGCAGCCATGGTCATAGAGCATTAAAGGGGCTGACAGTCATGCAATGTAAGTAAATAGAAACAAGCTATGCTCATACACGTTATGAACTCTGCATGCATATAATCTTGACAATTTCAGTGATCAGTAATTTATGTAACCTACATTACTCATTTAAGACAACAATAATCTAAGCGAGAAATAGAAAGACCTGAAAGCAACATCGCTGTACAGGATGACTGATGTTATTTATTAATTTTTCAGCTTATTGCAGCTCAACAGCATTCAAACCTGAGCAGGAAGTTAAGGAGGGTCACAATAAAGGAATTGTCCATGCAATGACTCTCAGCATTAAGCAGTTACAGCGACGAGCCCTCAAAAAGGAAAATAAAAACACCATGGCAGCTAGCACTACTACAGTTGAATTAGAGCAACAAAATGTGCACGCAAGTGCCTCAGATAATGAATAAAAAGGAACTCCAGATGGAGGTAGTGATGAAGATGATAATATTTTTCTATAA
>NC_090888.1:40719792-40727292 GCF_036669925.1 Montipora capricornis | reverse complement strand
TAAGTATGTACTTGGTATGTCACATGAATGTTTTTGGTATTTGACTGACATGTTTTGGGTATGTAAAATTTGATATGTTCTTGTTTGTTTATTGGTATGTTTGAGGTATGATCGACATAACCAAAACACAATTTTAGATATGTGGCTAAGGTTTGTTTAGGTACTTCTAAAGCGGTATGTTTTGGCTACCCTTTTGGTATATAAAATTTGTTCCAAAAATGATACTTCATGGTATATCTTTGGTATGACAGAGGTAGCATAAACATACATGTATCACTGACCTACCTCTTGCATACCACAATAAAGTATGTTCTTGGTATGTCATATGTATGTTTTTCATATGTGATGGATATGTTAAAGGTATGTCAGGCCATACCCTTGACATAACTTATACAAACCAAAAACATACCCATAATTTGGTGTGGGAAGCTGGGAGTATGAGAGTTTCAAAGCTGCCCTGTTGGCAGTAATGGCTGGAAACAATTTAACTGAGTCTCAATGGTTAAAAATATTCAGCTAAAGTGGCTGGTCCTGTGTTGATGTCACAAAATAATTACTACATGTAGTTGGACTGATTATTTCAACATGAATTTTGTCAGAGTCCTTTTATACTTATACAACGAGGAATTACGTTTTTGCAATGTAAGTGTTACATGGCCAACGTTTGCAAAAACGTAATCCCTCCTTGTACTTGTACATGTTCATTGCTGTGACTTTAACATCGTCAGTTCCCACGGCCTGCTCCCGTCTGACCTTGTAGCTCAGTCGGTAGAGCAGCGGTGATCTAACCGGAAGGTCAGGGGTTCAATTGCCACCATGGTCAGAGTTTTTTTTCTGTCCTTGTGTGGGCTAACGCTCACATGGTTCATATGGGGTAGATACTTAGCACTTTACATTACACTCTGATCAGTTAAGTATGTTCAAAAATAAGTGCTACACGGCCAACGTTTGCAAAAACGTAATCCCTCCTTGTACTTGTACATGTTCCTTGCGTGACTTTAACATCGTGAGTTCCCACGGCCTGCTCCCGTCCGACCTTGAAGCTCAGTCAGTAGAGCAGGTCGTGGGTTCAATTCCTTGTGTGGGGCCATTTCCATCAGTATGCCTAACGCTCAGATGGTTCATATGCGGTAGATACTTAGCACTTTACATTACACTCTAATCAGTTAAGAGCGCCTCTCAGAAATTTTCAATAAGACCGTGCAAGATAAAAAAATCAAAAATTGCCAAACTTTGTCACAATAAAGGACTACCAAAACCATTTTTAGAAAGATATGTTTTCGTTTGTTTCGATAATTATTTTCCCTGGACGGCGCCTTTTTTGGCCTTGTGAGCGAGTGAAAACGACTCCAAAATGTCGCTTGTTTGAATAGCTTTTTTTTAAAATAACGAATGAGTAACTTGAAAATCAAAACACCATGGCACAGCTACAGTAATTCACTCACCCTTTAGCGCTGTTAACGGTACAACATACCAAAACTGGAATTTTTTACCAAATTTTAAAACTTAACCTCTTTTAGAATGATTACAGAGTGCCACATTTGTGTGAAATTCGATCGTCAAAAAAGCACCCTGGTACATGGCTTTCTTAAACGAGACTATATTCACCGGAATAAGCAATGTTTCTGCTGCAATTAAATTCAATACAATTTTTCGGTGAATGAAACTGAGGATTTTTGAGGCCCAATTTCAACATGCTGTTTGTCAACAAAAGTTGACCTTTGACGACCAAAGCAGAGGCGAGGTATATTGAAATCACACACGCTAATCTTGATTTATTCACTGAACAATTCGAGACTTTGGGTTTATGGAACTACTGTAGCTCAAGTGAAACGTGTCATTCAAATTTAACTGTCTTGGTTTAAGAGAGACATATCCAGTAAATAAAATAACTGACCTAAACATTTGCATACTAGTAAGATTCACTCCATTCCATATTTTTTACACAAACAAGTTTCCTTGATTCACTTTGTCAAGATACCAGCAAAACAAACAAAGAAAGGCATCCCCTCTTTATATAAGTATGCGCGGGCTGGATTTTCCTCTGAAGATGAAAATGACGGGGACTGTACATGTAGCACTCCTGGCTGTGAGAAGAAATACCTGGTATTTGATTCATGTCTCAATAAGTTGCTAAAACGGTGTCCAAACTGTGGAGATGTCATCATCCAAATTGAGAGGAAAACAATTGGTAGTATGCTATCAATTGAATTAACCTGCCACAATGGCCACCACTTACTGGGATTCACAACCAGTGGTGAAAAAGAAACCCTTGGGTAACCTGTTGATGGCAGCATCCATTCTGTTCACTGGTAACACCTTTGTTGCTATCAGTCGCTATTTGTTCCCTGTTGTTAATGAGGCATGGGAGGCTGAAAGTAGACGCCAAATTGAAAAGCTTAATGGGAAGGCAGTTGTCAACCTTGATGGCGATGGCCGTTGTGACAGTCCAGGACACTGTGCAAAATATGGCACCTACACACTAATGGATGATGACACTGGGGATGTGGTAGCATTTAATGTTGTTCAGGTTTCAGAGGCAACATCGTCTAATGCTATGGAAAAAGAAGGCTTTTCCAGGTGCATAGAAATGCTGGAAAGCAAAATGTCACCATTAGTAGGATTGCAACAGACCGTCATGTGTCCATCAGCAGTTCCATGAACAAAGACCACCCAACTATTAATCACCAGTATGATGTTTGGCACCTCTCTAAGTGGGTGGTAAAGAAGCTCACAAACAAAGCAAAACAAAAGGGTTGTGAGGAACTGTCCCCATGGATACAGTCTATTGCTAATCACCTCTGGTGGTCTGCTGCAACCTGCAATGGTAGTGTGGATCTTTTGCGTGAAAAATGAAAATCAGTGTTGAATCGCACTACCAACAAACATAATTGGTCAGGAAACACCCATTTTCACAAGTGTAGTCACAGGTGCATTTAATCCTCTGAAGCTAAGCAAATCTGCTGGCTCAAACCAGGTACCCAGGCTCACTTAGCTTTGGAGGAAGTGGTCCTAAACACTAAGCTCCTAAAAGATCTGGCTAAGCTTACTGACTTCTGCCACACTGGCAGACTCGCGGTCTACCACGCAATGATGCTCAAGTACTGCTCAAAACGAGAACATCTTCCTGTGTTCCTGTGAAAACACTGCGAACGTTTCAGACAGTTAGGGTTTACAAAGGCTATAAATTCTCCACATTTTTTTGGCAGAAAACTTTTTTTTTCTGAAATTTTATTTCTCAATTTTATTGAGAATTTTTTTCTCAAATATTTAAAAATGTTCCCCTGCTAAAAAATAGGGAATAATAGGAATTTCTTGAAAAAATAAGAGAAAATAGGTTGCAGGCCAAAAAAAATGGAAAAAGATCTTGCACTTGCATCTTGAACTTGCACTCTTCAGATTGGGGAGTGTAGGGTTTCTGGACAAGGTTTGTGTTGTTTCAGTTATGGTCAAACAATGACCTGCAACTTGCACTTTACAAATTGAGATAATTATTGTGCAGGAGATACCGCTTTGAATAAAAACGTTGAAATGTCAGAATTCCTTGCTTCAGGGCGTCAAGTGACAAATGACACTCAGAAAATAGCCACGACAGTCGTCAAAAAATAGAAAGCTTTCCTTGAATTCTATACTCTACAAAGCCAACAGCAGGTCTGTTCCTCAACCCAATGCGTTATTAAATAGCTAACAGGGAAGATGGCATTAATCCTTCCCAGAAACGAGTGTTAAAACTTGTTACTAAGGAAACTTGTCCTTCACCTACCAAATAACCAAAAAAAAGTCTCATGCTTATGGCACTTTTACCAGACTGAGTAACCTTAGCTTTGCAGTGATTTAGTTTGGGCAGTGCTTGTCGTTGATGACAAGGCCTTGTCTAACAGTTAATGCTGTTTTCCAGTCAAGAATTCCTCTTTCCTCCTGTCTCCTATTTTCTCTATTTCATTGCATCATATCGCTTGCTCTTAGCAGGGTCAAGCATCATTGTGGCTACATTAGTACTTTAGTACAGCTGATACATACAACGTTTGATACATATATCCCAGTGTTACATACATAGCTGATTTTATAGCTACAGGTATCCCAGAAACAACGTTTTACAAAAGCGCGATGTGGTTGCATTACGCAACATACATTGATCAATGGAGGGTAAGAAAAATAATTTTCCATGTCTATTTCTCCACATACAATGTTATACCTTTCCCTATCTGGTTTGGAGAGCCAGTCAATAACATGGTTGTTGATGGAACACAGAGGACAACATTTTGGGCTCCAATCACCGTGGCAGTTGATGTTAGTGCCATCGTTGAAAAATATTTTGGCTGCTTCCCCCAAATCTTTTGGCTTTGAAGGATCATCGACCACAAAACACATGGTTGTCTGACTGGCAACTTTTCCAACTACCTGAACAATATATATGTTGTTTTCGCAGATCAACAACTGGATCAAATATAAACTAACTAATGGATGGCTCAAAAAAAACTTATTTCAGTAAGTAAACACAACCTTTTCACATAACAGAGTTAAGGAGTACTGTCAAAAAATGGCTACTGATGTAAGTTAACAGCAAGAAGTATTCTGGTCTTAATTCCATATGGCCAAACCTTTTCAGACACAGAGGCAAAGAAATTATTTCTCCATCCTCCAGTAGCTGCTAGGGCCAGCTTACATGCAGTGGATTTTCCACTATCTGGCTGTCCCAGAGCGGCAGGCAGTGGACATGATCCAGCTAGCATCTGCCTCTGTCAAGCTAAGGAAACATGGGTCAATTTAGACACAACCTATTGCAACAATTCTTTCTACGATTAACTGATATGAAAATTCTACTTTGTCTAATAGTCTTCGTTGACAAACGGGTTACAAAACCACAGATTATAACAATGCCTTAAAAAGATAACAAGCTGAATACGAAGGAAACCTCCTACAATGACTGCCAGGACAGCAGTCGAGCCCGTTTACCTCTAGTACCATAAAGACTCGCAGATAAGCCGCCACCCCGAGTTTAGCAACTCCAATTTTGGAAAAAAAGTTTTTCATGAAAAAAACTGAAAAGAAATCCAAAGTCGAGACCATGAAGTGTTCTGTCTTCATCCAAGGCAAACTCGCCAACAGTGGATCAAAAAATACTTTAAAGTCTTACCCGTAATTTTAGCTGTTTAGTAGAATAAACATCATGTCCACCACTTATGACATATGATTGATATTATTCTGGTATTTGTTCACAGGTATTTCTCCATTCAAGGCAGTTTTTCCATAGAATTTTGTTCAGGAACTGACACCACCGAAGCCCACACCTCTTATCTCTTTCTGGTTAGTTATCATTATTGACTATTTTGAACATCCCGCATATCACAACAGACACTGTACTAACTCTCTCTCTCTCTTGCTCTCTCTGTTTTTAGAATGCAAGAGGACAGCCATTCTCCACTGCTGCCTTCTCAAAACACATCCAGGGGATATTCTACAAGCTCACTGGAACCGGCATTGGCATTAATGTCTTAAGATCATCATTTATAACCTGGGCATACAGTTCAAGGTGGGTTAATCTGAATCCTTGCGATGCTTTTATTTATTTCAGGCTCATTTTTGCATTTGCTCCTCATACTTTTTTTCCAAATTGGCAATTTCTTTTTTTGTTAAATCATCATTTCAAATCTTTCCCAAGACGAGACCTTTCTAACTGAAACTTGATACTTCTTTCAACCCACTAACATCTTCTTTCTTTCTGCTTGCCTGCAGTCACTGTGATGACACCATGAAGGATAGTCTTGCGGCTGCCTTGCGCCATTCACGACAAACGGCCCAGACCACATATGACCGTAGGACCGGCCTGGATAAAAAAACGCTGCTGTCACATTGGCACAGCAAAAGGCCGAGTCTGTTATGGGACGAGAAGGAGGAGGAGAAGAAGAAGAAGAAGAAGGAGAAGAAGCAGAAGAAGAAGTAGAAGTAGGAGGAGAAAAAGAAGGAGAAAAACTTCATGCTGGACAGTTTGTGGGCCTGGTAGAGACTGGTAGCACATTGAATGCTCCCCGTGTTTTGATTGGACGCGTACATGCCTTTTTGCCGAGGAAACAGGTCTTCCTGTTGTGGTACAAACACGAGGGACGTTCTAGCTATGGTCTTCACCTGGATGGAAAACAGTGGATTGAGGACATCAACTCACTCATTCCTGTCAAGGTGCAACTGGTCGTACGCAAACAAGCAAAGGAAGTGCTTATCATCTGTGCACAAGCGTCAGGACAATACTCAAGGCCGTCCATGGCCATTCCTCTAAGAGTTAGGGTTTGGGTTTGTTTTCTCAAAGACATTAAAACCAAATAATTCTTACATTTCAACAGTTTATTCTTAAAGAGCTACTGTGACTAAAAAATCAGATTTCATTTTCCTTGGAATTTCAAAACTGTTAACTAAACAGAAACTGACCCAAGTTTTAAGCCTTTATTTGAAAAAGAAACCTGTTTATTTTAACTGGAATTTTCCTATTTAATGGGCCGCCGTTACTAACTTTTAAATCTTGAGGGAGCTGGATCGAGGAGAAAATAATGTCTAAGACTCGATAGTTTAAGAATGCAATGCATGTGTACGCGGCTCAATTAATATGCAGCACAGGAGTTTCGGGCTTTCAGACTTTAAAACTTGTGTTTTGCATATATAGCAAGCTTTGTCCTGTGTTCTCAGGACTCAACTTGCTGCACTTGACAACGATGCAAACACTGGCCGTAATCAAGCTCAAGTACAGGTAGGAGAACATCCAGGCGAGGCACACTACAAGATGTGCTTTCCGACGGCCCATTAGCGATGGGTAGTCAAGCCAATCAGTGAGAAGAAATCATACCATTATTTGTCAGGTATGATTTCAGACGTCATCAAGCCGTGTGAGGAAGGAAATGCAGTTGCCCAGCCTTTGCCTGTTCAGCTACAAAAAAAACATTGCCTCAGAGCCAGCACCACTTAAGGCAGACTTAATACAACAACATCGGTCAAGATTTATTTAACTAATGAAAATAATGTGTAGCTTTACAAGTAACAATTATTTTTCCTGCATAATAATTTTGAAGAATCTTGAAATAATTTGAAGAAACATTGAATCGTTACTCTTTCACCCTAACTGATAAACACAAGTCATAACCTATGTATATATCAGTGCTGAAAGTAAAGTAAAAAATACTTTGGAACAAGTAGTCAGTAACTTTACCAATGACAGTAATATAATTATACACATTGAGAAAATGAACACATGAATGATATGACACCCATTTAGAGGAAACAAAAAACAAATATAGACGGTACAGTATATACGAAATAGGTCTAAGTAAGTAATAATGAAGTTTTTATATATCATTTCAATATTTTGAACTTGTAAATAGTTTTATGGTCAAACCAGATCGCTCATCCGCATATCGAAACCCTTCAAAGGCAAACTCTTCTTCTGGCCCAGGTGGGGGATAAAAGTTACATATGCACATAACAGCACAAGATGGAAGAACGAAACTTATCAGC
>NC_090888.1:40674792-40712292 GCF_036669925.1 Montipora capricornis | reverse complement strand
GACCTCATTCTTTCAGATGAAGAGAATCCACCCAATGATGTGGAAAGTAAGTCCAGATATAGCAAAATCTGCTGTAAGTTATAGAATGATACATTATACCAACTTTACACAGTGTAACGTATTGTGTCTGATTGCAACTAGTGTTTTCCTTTTCTTTTATGCAGGAGTTATTCATGAGGTTACCAGTGATGCTGGTTAGTAATGAAAATGCATTACTATTTGTAACTTCAGAAACTCTGGGCAGTTATGCTGACACTAGCACTCTTATCTCTGAAATAAAAAAGGAATCTTAATTATAATTCAATCATAAATTATTACATTTTTCTCACTTTTTTCCTCTTTTGGCATATTATGTATTCAAAATCGACTTTTTTAACGCCTCCAATTCGTAATTCGCATTTGTATGTCCTTCACACCGCCTGCCTAGATTACCTCACTATTTGCAGGCGGTGTTCATTGTAAGTAATTTTCAGTAATTTTGACAGTGGACTCTGAAATGGCTTCTTTCCTTTTCCGTTCGGTTGCTGAGGATCTGCTTGTTTTCTTTTAAAACTCTTGCGATTCAAGAATAATTAACTGCCTAACTGGTGAATTCGACAGTAGATTTCGCTGGAAAAACTGATATCACACTCATCTCTTCGTGATTCATGCGATCAGTCGGTTTTCAGGTGAAATAAACCATGGAATTCACTTGTTAGGCAGCGAAGAAAATGACATAATTAAGCAATATCCAGGAAAACCAAAAGGCGGACAGTTCCAAAGCCTTTTATTTTCACTAATCCCACAGCCAGTAAGAATAAACAAGCCAGGAGCTCCGCTTTTAGGCTTGGCTAAATCTATATATTATATCTTTTTTCTTGAAGATAATGGAGCTAATGTTTCCTTAATTGCAAACCGTGATTACCGAAATTCATTACTAGCATATAATTTACTGGCCTCAAGGAATCATGCTCAATTGTTCAGCTTTCATTAGGGATTACAGTCTAATGTAATTGACGCATTTATTTTCATATCCATGTAAAAGGTCAAGAAATTAGCAGGAATAGAGGATGACACAGCACTTGTTTGGGATTATCTGCAAACTAAAATTGCCCCATTCGTTGAGGACCTTTTCTGTGGCGTCCAGGACTCTTCCAGTAATCTGATTAATCCATCTAAGACCCCAATTGTATGGGATACTTTGGCAAACTTCAGCCAACCTTTATCAAAGAAGCAGGTATTGCATTTTATTGCCATTCTTCAATTATATAAAAATCCAGTAACCTAACCAATGACCTATATCTCGCTGGGCAAGACATGAGCATTTTATATTAAAACGACTGAGGTAAACAGCAAATTTGGTCCTGGTGTTGCCGTTTACTAAAACTATCAAGTTCTAAATGAAACTTTACAGTGTCATTGCCAATTAAAAGTTAACCAAATTGATATTATCAAATTTAAATTAAAACACTTGTAGTTGCTAATAAAAGTTTAACCAAATTGAGATTACCAAATTTACATTAAAAGCGTGACAAACTGCGAGTATAAGCCTAATAACCCATTTCAAATACTGCTTATACACAGTATTTAAGTCTAAGTACCCAGCTTCAAACAGTTAGCTTTCAACAACTGCGTGGCTTGCATATTATAAAAACTCTTTTTTGTGTCCCAGGTTGCTACAGCCTTCAAAACAACTTATTGTTAATGGAAAGGACTGCTTGGCAATTGCTTATGATATTGCTGCGACTTTTTTGAAGGATTCTGTGGACAGAAGGTTTCTTATGGCAGAACTCAAAAAAAAGCCAGAAGCCACGAAAGGAAGATTATTTTTTTAAGCCCAGATTTCCCTACTGACTCGAGTCAGCAGAGGGAAGGATGTGTATGGCAAGAGTGTCTCAAGGCAGTGCATATCTGTTCCACTTGGTTGTGTTCCCAAAGAATTCCTTTCTGCAATCCAAGGTAAATTGGAAACGATCTGTGTAATGTTGATAACGAATTGGCAAATGATCCATTCTCTAATATTACCTCTACGTGTTGTCATTTTTTGCTGAAACCATACATTTGTTTCCAAGTGTTTCATACATGACATACATGTACATGTAAATTTCTATGAAATTTTTTCTCTAGGGAACTAAGTGCACTACAGCATGACTCAGCCAACTGATGACGCTGTTGGCATAATTAATAATGGTAATGAATGCTGTACATGTTGGAGTGAAAGACACATAAGTATACTGTTGGCAGATACAAAGGACGACAATTACTTGTTTTCATGGTCGATGTACCTTCTAGAACTAAACTATCATGCATGAGTTCGGATTTCACTGGATGAAGCATAAGAGGAGGGTATTTTTATTAGCTTCACTCGCCCAAAGGTCAAGAAGTTCATTCTTTTAGATGAAGGGAATCCACCCAAAGATGTGGAAAGTAAGTCCAGGTAATAGCAAATCTGCTGTAAGTTATAGAATGATACATTGTACCAACTTTACACAGTGTAACGTATTGTGTCTGATTGCAACTAGTGTTTTCCTTTTCTTTTATGCAGGAGTTATTCATGAGGTTACCAGTGATGCTGGTTAGTAATGAAAATGCATTACTATTTGTAACTTTAGAAACTCTGGGCAGTTATGCTGACACTAGCACTCTTATCTCTGAAATAAAAAAGGAATATTAATTATAATTCAATCATAAATTATTACATTTTTCTCACTTTTTTCCTCTTTTGGCATATTATGTATTCAAAATCGACTTTTTTAACGCCTCCAATTCGTAATTCGCATTTGTATGTCCTTCACACCGCCTGCCTAGATTACCTCACTATTTGCAGGCGGTGTTCATTGTAAGTAATTTTCTGGAAGACGTAATAAACTTGAAACTTGAATGTTGTTAATTTCATTTACCTTTCCCAGTCATTTGATGGATGTGGTGTGCTTACAAATTTAAACCACTTGTCATTGACCTACTTGTGTAAAGCAATTTCATTTTGACCTCATTCTTTCAGATGAAGAGAATCCACCCAATGATGTGGAAAGTAAGTCCAGATATAGCAAAATCTGCTGTAAGTTATAGAATGATACATTATACCAACTTTACACAGTGTAACGTATTGTGTCTGATTGCAACTAGTGTTTTCCTTTTCTTTTATGCAGGAGTTATTCATGAGGTTACCAGTGATGCTGGTTAGTAATGAAAATGCATTACTATTTGTAACTTCAGAAACTCTGGGCAGTTATGCTGACACTAGCACTCTTATCTCTGAAATAAAAAAGGAATCTTAATTATAATTCAATCATAAATTATTACATTTTTCTCACTTTTTTCCTCTTTTGGCATATTATGTATTCAAAATCGACTTTTTTAACGCCTCCAATTCGTAATTCGCATTTGTATGTCCTTCACACCGCCTGCCTAGATTACCTCACTATTTGCAGGCGGTGTTCATTGTAAGTAATTTTCAGTAATTTTGACAGTGGACTCTGAAATGGCTTCTTTCCTTTTTCATTCGGTTGCTGAGGATCTGCTTGTTTTCTTTTAAAACTCTTGCGATTCAAGAATAATTAACTGCCTAACTGGTGAATTCGACAGTAGATTTCGCTGGAAAAACTGATATCACACTCATCTCTTCGTGATTCATGCGATCAGTCGGTTTTCAGGTGAAATAAACCATGGAATTCACTTGTTAGGCAGCGAAGAAAATGACATAATTAAGCAATATCCAGGAAAACCAAAACGCGGACAGTTCCAAAGCCTTTTATTTTCACTAATCCTACAGCCAGTAAGAATAAACAAGCCAGGAGCTCTGCTTTTAGGCTTGGCGAAATCTATATATTATATCTTTTTTCTTGAAGATAATGGAGCTAATGTTTCCTTAATTGCAAACCGTGATTACCGAAATTCATTACTAGCATATAATTTACTGGCCTCAAGGAATCATCCTTAATTGTTCAGTTTTCATTAGGGATTACAGTCTAATGTAATTGGTGCGTTTATTTTCATATCCATGTAAAAGGTCATGAAATTAGCAGGAATAGAGGATGACACAGCACTTGTTTGGGATTATCTGCAAACTAAAATTGCCTCATTCATTGAGGCCCTTTTCTGTGCTGTCCAGGACTCTTCCAGTAATCTGATTAATCCATCTAAGACCCAAATTGTATGGGATACTTTGGCAAACGTCAGCCAACCTTTATCAAAGAAGCAGGTATTGCATTTTATTGCCATTCTTTGATTATATAAAAATTCAGTAACCTAACCAATGATCTATATGTTGCTGGACAAGAGATGAGCATTTTATATTAAAATGACTGAGGTAAACAGCAAATTTGGTCCTGGTGTTGCCGTTTACTAAAACTATCAAGTTCTAAATGAAACTTTACAGTGTCATTGCTAATTAAGGGTTAGCCAAATTGATATTATCAAATTTAAATTAAAACACTTGTAGTTGCTAATAAAAGTTTAACCAAATTGAGATTACCAAATTTACATTAAAAGCGTGACAAACTGCGAGTATAAGCCTAATAACCCATTTCAAATACTGCTTATACACAGTATTTAAGTCTAAGTACCCAACTTCAAACAGTTAGCTTTCAACAACTGCGTGGCTTGCATATTATAAAAACTCTTTTTTGTGTCCCAGGTTGCTACAGCCTTCAAAACAACTTATTGTTAATGGAAAGGACTGCTTGGCAATTGCTTATGATATTGCTGCGACTTTTTTGAAGGATTCTGTGGACAGAAGGTTTCTTATGGCAGAACTCAAAAAAAAGCCAGAAGCCACGAAAGGAAGATTATTTTTTTAAGCCCAGATTTCCCTACTGACTCGAGTCAGCAGAGGGAAGGATGTGTATGGCAAGAGTGTCTCAAGGCAGTGCATATCTGTTCCACTTGGTTGTGTTCCCAAAGAATTCCTTTCTGCAATCCAAGGTAAATTGGAAACGATCTGTGTAATGTTGATAACGAATTGGCAAATGATCCATTCTCTAATATTACCTCTACGTGTTGTCATTTTTTGCTGAAACCATACATTTGTTTCCAAGTGTTTCATACATGACATGCATGTACATGTAAATTTCTATGAAATTTTTTCTCTAGGGAACTAAGTGCACTACAGCATGACTCAGCCAACTGATGACGCTGTTGGCATAATTAATAATGGTAATGAATGCTGTACATGTTGGAGTGAAAGACACATAAGTATACTGTTGGCAGATACAAAGGACGACAATTACTTGTTTTCATGGTCGATGTACCTTCTAGAACTAAACTGTCATGCATGAGTTCGGATTTCACTGGATGAAGCATAAGAGGAGGGTATTTTTATTAGCTTCACTCGCCCAAAGGTCAAGAAGTTCATTCTTTTAGATGAAGAGAATCCACCCAAAGATGTGGAAAGTAAGTCCAGGTAATAGCAAATCTGCTGTAAGTTATAGAATGATACATTGTACCAACTTTACACAGTGTAACGTATTGTGTCTGATTGCAACTAGTGTTTTCCTTTTCTTTTATGCAGGAGTTATTCATGAGGTTACCAGTGATGCTGGTTAGTAATGAAAATGCATTACTATTTGTAACTTTAGAAACTCTGGGCAGTTATGCTGACACTAGCACTCTTATCTCTGAAATAAAAAAGGAATATTAATTATAATTCAATCATAAATTATTACATTTTTCTCACTTTTTTCCTCTTTTGGCATATTATGTATTCAAAATCGACTTTTTTAACGCCTCCAATTCGTAATTCGCATTTGTATGTCCTTCACACCGCCTGCCTAGATTACCTCACTATTTGCAGGCGGTGTTCATTGTAAGTAATTTTCTGCAAGACGTAATAAACTTGAAACTTGAAACTTGAATGTTGTTAATTTCATTTACCTTTCCCAGTCATTTGATGGATGTGGTGTGCTTACAAATTTAAACCACTTGTCATTGACCTACTTGTGTAAAGCAATTTCATTTTGACCTCATTCTTTCAGATGAAGAGAATCCACCCAATGATGTGGAAAGTAAGTCCAGATATAGCAAAATCTGCTGTAAGTTATAGAATGATACATTATACCAACTTTACACAGTGTAACGTATTGTGTCTGATTGCAACTAGTGTTTTCCTTTTCTTTTATGCAGGAGTTATTCATGAGGTTACCAGTGATGCTGGTTAGTAATGAAAATGCATTACTATTTGTAACTTCAGAAACTCTGGGCAGTTATGCTGACACTAGCACTCTTATCTCTGAAATAAAAAAGGAATCTTAATTATAATTCAATCATAAATTATTACATTTTTCTCACTTTTTTCCTCTTTTGGCATATTATGTATTCAAAATCGACTTTTTTAACGCCTCCAATTCGTAATTCGCATTTGTATGTCCTTCACACCGCCTGCCTAGATTACCTCACTATTTGCAGGCAGTGTTCATTGTAAGTAATTTTCTGCAAAACGTAATAAACTTGAAACTTGAAACTTGAAACTTGAATGTTGTTAATTTCATTTACCTTTCCCAGTCATTTGATGGATGTGGTGTGCTTACAAATTTAAACCACTTGTCATTGACCTACTTGTGTAAAGCAATTTCATTTTGACCTCATTCTTTCAGATGAAGAGAATCCACCCAATGATGTGGAAAGTAAGTCCAGATATAGCAAAATATACTGTAAGTTATAGAATGATACATTGTACCAACTTTACACAGTGTAACGTATTGTGTCTGATTGCAACTAGTGTTTTCCTTTTCTTTTATGCAGGAATTATTCATGAGGTTACCAGTGATGCAAGGTTTCAAGGTTTCAAGGTTTTTATTTGCCATGATTACATATAATGTATCCAATTTAATAAACAAAATACAAAAAATTGTAAAAAAGGCGAGGAAGCCCATAAAGAAACTATAAGAGCTTATGGAGCTATGGGCTTCCTCAAATTAGACTAAGAAATTAAGTTTAAGATAGCACTGGGACGTAATACAATATATTATTTAAAAGACGAAAGAGTGCACACACACACATTTATCCACAAAAATACAAAAGCGTAAATACTTCAAAGAATTTGATGCTACTAACGATAAAGAAGAAATCTTTTAAGGTTTTTGCAAAACTGAGCGGTAGATCCAGATGACTTAATTTGACTGTCAAGAGAATTGAAAAATTTAGGGCCTTGGAAGCGGATTGAAAATTTTCGTATATTAGTTCGAACTAATGGAATATAAAAATTGGAATTAGATGAGTTTCTAGTGTTATAAGGATGAATGTAATTAGCCAGTGTAAACATGTCATTAAATGAATTCGGAAGTAAACCTTTAGAGAAGAAAAACATAAACTTGCCTAAATGAAACAAAACAATATTACTAAATTTTAAAACTTCTAGATCTCGAAAAATAGGATCTGTATGGGAATCAAAGGAAACTTTAGCAACAATTCTAATTGCTTTCTTCTGGAAAGTAACTATTCTTTTTAAGTTAGAATTATAGGTCAGTCCCCACACAGAAACACAGTAAATTAAGTATGGATAAATTAAGCTGGTTAGTAATGAAAATGCATTACTATTTGTAACTTCAGAAACTCTGGGCAGTTATGCTAACACTAGCACTCTTATCTCTGAAAATAAAAAAGGAATCTTAATTATAATTCAATCATAAATTATTACATTTTTCTCACTGTTTTCCTCTTTTGGCATATTATGTATTCAAAATCGACTTTTTTAACGCCTCCAATTCGTAATTCGCATTTGTATGTCCTTCACACCGCCTGCCTAGATTACCTCACTATTTGCAGGCGGTGTTCATTGTAAGTAATTTTCCGTAATTTTGACAGTGGACTCTGAAATGGCTTCTTTCCTTTTCCATTCGGTTGCTGAGGATCTGCTTGTTTTCTTTTAAAACTCTTGCGATTCAAGAATAATTAACTGCCTAACTGGTGAATTCGACAGTAGATTTCGCTGGAAAAACTGATATCACACTCATCTCTTCGTGATTCATGCGATCAGTCGGTTTTCAGGTGAAATAAACCATGGAATTCACTTGTTAGGCAGCGAAGAAAATGACATAATTAAGCAATATCCAGGAAAACCAAAAGGCAGACAGTTCCAAAGCCTTTTATTTTCACTAATCCTACAGCCAGTAAGAATAAACAAGCCAGGAGCTCTGCTTTTAGGCTTGGCTAAATCTATATATTATATCTTTTTTCTTGAAGATAATTGAGCTAATGTTTCCTTAATTGCAAACCGTGATTACCGAAATTCATTACTAGCATATAATTTACTGGCCTCAAGGAATCATCCTTAATTGTTCAGTTTTCATTAGGGATTACAGTCTAATGTAATTGGTGCGTTTATTTTCATATCCATGTAAAAGGTCATGAAATTAGCAGGAATAGAGGATGACACAGCACTTGTTTGGGATTATCTGCAAACTAAAATTGCCTCATTCATTGAGGCCCTTTTCTGTGCTGTCCAGGACTCTTCCAGTAATCTGATTAATCCATCTAAGACCCAAATTGTATGGGATACTTTGGCAAACTTCAGCCAACCTTTATCAAAGAAGCAGGTATTGCATTTTATTGCTATTCTTTGATTATATAAAAATTCAGTAACCTAACCAATGATCTATATGTTGCTGGACAAGACATGAGCATTTTATATTAAAATGACTGAGGTAAACAGCAAATTTGGTCCTGGTGTTGCCGTTTACCAAAACTATCAAGTTCTAAATGAAACTTTACAGTGTCATTGCTAATTAAGGGTTAGCCAAATTGATATTATCAAATTTAAATTAAAACACTTGTAGTTGCTAATAAAAGTTTAACCAAATTGAGATTACCAAATTTACATTAAAAGCGTGACAAACTGCGAGTATAAGCCTAATAACCCATTTCAAATACTGCTTATACACAGTATTTAAGTCTATGTACCCATCTTCAAACAGTTAGCTTTCAACAACTGCGTGGCTTGCATATTATAAAAACTCTTTTTTGTGTCCCAGGTTGCTACAGCCTTCAAAACAACTTATTGTTAATGGAAAGGACTGCTTGGCAATTGCTTATGATATTGCTGCGACTTTTTTGAAGGATTCTGTGGACGGAAGGTTTCTTATGGCAGAACTCAAAAAAAAGCCAGAAGCCACGAAAGGAAGATTATTTTTTTAAGCCCAGATTTCCCTACTGACTCGAGTCAGCAGAGGGAAGGATGTGTATGGCAAGAGTGTCTCAAGGCAGTGCATATCTGTTCCACTTGGTTGTGTTCCCAAAGAATTCCTTTCTGCAATCCAAGGTAAATTGGAAACGATCTGTGTAATGTTGATAACGAATTGGCAAATGATCCATTCTCTAATATTACCTCTACGTGGTGTCATTTTTTGCTGAAACCATACATTTGTTTCCAAGTGTTTCATACATGACATACATGTACATGTAAATTTCTATGAAATTTTTTCTCTAGGGAACTAAGTGCACTACAGCATGACTCAGCCAACTGATGACGCTGTTGGCATAATTAATAATGGTAATGAATGCTGTACATGTTGGAGTGAAAGACACATAAGTATACTGTTGGCAGATACAAAGGACGACAATTACTTGTTTTCATGGTCGATGTACCTTCTAGAACTAAACTATCATGCATGAGTTCGGATTTCACTGGATGAAGCAAAAGAGGAGGGTATTTTTATTAGCTTCACTCGCCCAAAGGTCAAGAAGTTCATTCTTTTAGATGAAGAGAATCCACCCAAAGATGTGGAAAGTAAGTCCAGGTAATAGCAAATCTGCTGTAAGTTATAGAATGATACATTGTACCAACTTTACACAGTGTAACGTATTGTGTCTGATTGCAACTAGTGTTTTCCTTTTCTTTTATGCAGGAGTTATTCATGAGGTTACCAGTGATGCTGGTTAGTAATGAAAATGCATTACTATTTGTAACTTTAGAAACTCTGGGCAGTTATGCTGACACTAGCACTCTTATCTCTGAAATAAAAAAGGAATATTAATTATAATTCAATCATAAATTATTACATTTTTCTCACTTTTTTCCTCTTTTGGCATATTATGTATTCAAAATCGACTTTTTTAACGCCTCCAATTCGTAATTCGCATTTGTATGTCCTTCACACCGCCTGCCTAGATTACCTCACTATTTGGAGGCGGTGTTCATTGTAAGTAATTTTCTGGAAGACGTAATAAACTTGAAACTTGAAACTTGAATGTTGTTAATTTCATTTACCTTTCCCAGTCATTTGATGGATGTGGTGTGCTTACAAATTTAAACCACTTGTCATTGACCTACTTGTGTAAAGCAATTTCATTTTGACCTCATTCTTTCAGATGAAGAGAATCCACCCAATGATGTGGAAAGTAAGTCCAGATATAGCAAAATCTGCTGTAAGTTATAGAATGATACATTATACCAACTTTACACAGTGTAACGTATTGTGTCTGATTGCAACTAGTGTTTTCCTTTTCTTTTATGCAGGAGTTATTCATGAGGTTACCAGTGATGCTGGTTAGTAATGAAAATGCATTACTATTTGTAACTTCAGAAACTCTGGGCAGTTATGCTGACACTAGCACTCTTATCTCTGAAATAAAAAAGGAATCTTAATTATAATTCAATCATAAATTATTACATTTTTCTCACTTTTTTCCTCTTTTGGCATATTATGTATTCAAAATCGACTTTTTTAACGCCTCCAATTCGTAATTCGCATTTGTATGTCCTTCACACCGCCTGCCTAGATTACCTCACTATTTGCAGGCGGTGTTCATTGTAAGTAATTTTCAGTAATTTTGACAGTGGACTCTGAAATGGCTTCTTTCCTTTTTCATTCGGTTGCTGAGGATCTGCTTGTTTTCTTTTAAAACTCTTGCGATTCAAGAATAATTAACTGCCTAACTGGTGAATTCGACAGTAGATTTCGCTGGAAAAACTGATATCACACTCATCTCTTCGTGATTCATGCGATCAGTCGGTTTTCAGGTGAAATAAACCATGGAATTCACTTGTTAGGCAGCGAAGAAAATGACATAATTAAGCAATATCCAGGAAAACCAAAAGGCGGACAGTTCCAAAGCCTTTTATTTTCACTAATCCTACAGCCAGTAAGAATAAACAAGCCAGGAGCTCTGCTTTTAGGCTTGGCTAAGTCTATATATTATATCTTTTTTCTTGAAGATAATGGAGCTAATGTTTCCTTAATTGCAAACCGTGATTACCGAAATTCATTACTAGCATATAATTTACTGGCCTCAAGGAATCATCCTTAATTGTTCAGTTTTCATTAGGGATTACAGTCTAATGTAATTGGTGCGTTTATTTTCATATCCATGTAAAAGGTCATGAAATTAGCAGGAATAGAGGATGACACAGCACTTGTTTGGGATTATCTGCAAACTAAAATTGCCTCATTCATTGAGGCCCTTTTCTGTGCTGTCCAGGACTCTTCCAGTAATCTGATTAATCCATCTAAGACCCAAATTGTATGGGATACTTTGGCAAACGTCAGCCAACCTTTATCAAAGAAGCAGGTATTGCATTTTATTGCCATTCTTTGATTATATAAAAATTCAGTAACCTAACCAATGATCTATATGTTGCTGGACAAGAGATGAGCATTTTATGTTAAAATGACTGAGGTAAACAGCAAATTTGGTCCTGGTGTTGCCGTTTACTAAAACTATCAAGTTCTAAATGAAACTTTACAGTGTCATTGCTAATTAAGGGTTAGCCAAATTGATATTATCAAACTTAAATTAAAACACTTGTAGTTGCTAATAAAAGTTTAACCAAATTGAGATTACCAAATTTACATTAAAAGCGTGACAAACTGCGAGTATAAGCCTAATAACCCATTTCAAATACTGCTTATACACAGTATTTAAGTCTAAGTACCCAACTTCAAACAGTTAGCTTTCAAAAACTGCGTGGCTTGCATATTATAAAAACTCTTTTTTGTGTCCCAGGTTGCTACAGCCTTCAAAACAACTTATTGTTAATGGAAAGGACTGCTTGGCAATTGCTTATGATATTGCTGCGACTTTTTTGAAGGATTCTGTGGACGGAAGGTTTCTTATGGCAGAACTCAAAAAAAAGCCAGAAGCCACGAAAGGAAGATTATTTTTTTAAGCCCAGATTTCCCTACTGACTCGAGTCAGCAGAGGGAAGGATGTGTATGGCAAGAGTGTCTCAAGGCAGTGCATATCTGTTCCACTTGGTTGTGTTCCCAAAGAATTCCTTTCTGCAATCCAAGGTAAATTGGAAACGATCTGTGTAATGTTGATAACGAATTGGCAAATGATCCATTCTCTAATATTACCTCTACGTGTTGTCATTTTTTGCTGAAACCATACATTTGTTTCCAAGTGTTTCATACATGACATACATGTACATGTAAATTTCTATGAAATTTTTTCTCTAGGGAACTAAGTGCACTACAGCATGACTCAGCCAACTGATGACGCTGTTGGCATAATTAATAATGGTAATGAATGCTGTACATGTTGGAGTGAAAGACACATAAGTATACTGTTGGCAGATACAAAGGACGACAATTACTTGTTTTCATGGTCGATGTACCTTCTAGAACTAAACTATCATGCATGAGTTCGGATTTCACTGGATGAAGCAAAAGAGGAGGGTATTTTTATTAGCTTCACTCGCCCAAAGGTCAAGAAGTTCATTCTTTTAGATGAAGAGAATCCACCCAAAGATGTGGAAAGTAAGTCCAGGTAATAGCAAATCTGCTGTAAGTTATAGAATGATACATTGTACCAACTTTACACAGTGTAACGTATTGTGTCTGATTGCAACTAGTGTTTTCCTTTTCTTTTATGCAGGAGTTATTCATGAGGTTACCAGTGATGCTGGTTAGTAATGAAAATGCATTACTATTTGTAACTTTAGAAACTCTGGGCAGTTATGCTGACACTAGCACTCTTATCTCTGAAATAAAAAAGGAATATTAATTATAATTCAATCATAAATTATTACATTTTTCTCACTTTTTTCCTCTTTTGGCATATTATGTATTCAAAATCGACTTTTTTAACGCCTCCAATTCGTAATTCGCATTTGTATGTCCTTCACACCGCCTGCCTAGATTACCTCACTATTTGGAGGCGGTGTTCATTGTAAGTAATTTTCTGGAAGACGTAATAAACTTGAAACTTGAAACTTGAATGTTGTTAATTTCATTTACCTTTCCCAGTCATTTGATGGATGTGGTGTGCTTACAAATTTAAACCACTTGTCATTGACCTACTTGTGTAAAGCAATTTCATTTTGACCTCATTCTTTCAGATGAAGATAATCCACCCAATGATGTGGAAAGTAAGTCCAGATATAGCAAAATCTGCTGTAAGTTATAGAATGATACATTATACCAACTTTACACAGTGTAACGTATTGTGTCTGATTGCAACTAGTGTTTTCCTTTTCTTTTATGCAGGAGTTATTCATGAGGTTACCAGTGATGCTGGTTAGTAATGAAAATGCATTACTATTTGTAACTTCAGAAACTCTGGGCAGTTATGCTGACACTAGCACTCTTATCTCTGAAATAAAAAAGGAATCTTAATTATAATTCAATCATAAATTATTACATTTTTCTCACTTTTTTCCTCTTTTGGCATATTATGTATTCAAAATCGACTTTTTTAACGCCTCCAATTCGTAATTCGCATTTGTATGTCCCATATACCGCCTGCCTAGATTACCTCACTATTTGCAGGCGGTGTTCATTGTAAGTAATTTTCTGGAAGACGTAATAAACTTGAAACTTGAAACTTGAATGTTGTTAATTTCATTTACCTTTCCCAGTCATTTGATGGATGTGGTGTGCTTACAAATTTAAACCACTTGTCATTGACCTACTTGTGTAAAGCAATTTCATTTTGACCTCATTCTTTCAGATGAAGAGAATCCACCCAATGATGTGGAAAGTAAGTCCAGATATAGCAAAATCTACTGTAAGTTATAGAATGATACATTGTACCAACTTTACACAGTGTAACGTATTGTGTCTGATTGCAACTAGTGTTTTCCTTTTCTTTTATGCAGGAGTTATTCATGAGGTTACCAGTGATGCTGGTTAGTAATGAAAATGCATTACTATTTGTAACTTCAGAAACTCTGGGCAGTTATGCTGACACTAGCACTCTTATCTCTGAAATAAAAAAGGAATCTTAATTATAATTCAATCATAAATTATTACATTTTTCTCAATGTTTTCCTCTTTTGGCATAATATGTATTCAAAATCGACTTTTTTAACGCCTCCAATTCGTAATTCGCATTTGTATGTCCTTCACACCGCCTGCCTAGATTACCTCACTATTTGCAGGCGGTGTTCATTGTAAGTAATTTTCCGTAATTTTGACAGTGGACTCTGAAATGGCTTCTTTCCTTTTTCATTCGGTTGCTGAGGATCTGCTTGTTTTCTTTTAAAACTCTTGTGATTCAAGAATAATTAACTGCCTAACTGGTGAATTCGACAGTAGATTTCGCTGGAAAAACTGATATCACACTCATCTCTTCGTGATTCATGCGATCAGTCGGTTTTCAGGTGAAATAAACCATGGAATTCACTTGTTAGGCAGCGAAGAAAATGACATAATTAAGCAATATCCAGGAAAACCAAAAGGCGGACAGTTCCAAAGCCTTTTATTTTCACTAATCCTACAGCCAGTAAGAATAAACAAGCCAGGAGCTCTGCTTTTAGGCTTGGCTAAGTCTATATATTATATCTTTTTTCTTGAAGATAATGGAGCTAATGTTTCCTTAATTGCAAACCGTGATTACCGAAATTCATTACTAGCATATAATTTACTGGCCTCAAGGAATCATCCTTAATTGTTCAGTTTTCATTAGGGATTACAGTCTAATGTAATTGGTGCGTTTATTTTCATATCCATGTAAAAGGTCATGAAATTAGCAGGAATAGAGGATGACACAGCACTTGTTTGGGATTATCTGCAAACTAAAATTGCCTCATTCATTGAGGCCCTTTTCTGTGCTGTCCAGGACTCTTCCAGTAATCTGATTAATCCATCTAAGACCCAAACTGTATGGGATACTTTGGCAAACGTCAGCCAACCTTTATCAAAGAAGCAGGTATTGCATTTTATTGCCATTCTTTGATTATATAAAAATTCACTAACCTAACCAATGATCTATATGTTGCTGGACAAGACATGAGCATTTTATATTAAAATGACTGAGGTAAACAGCAAATTTGGTCCTGGTGTTGCCGTTTACTAAAACTATCAAGTTCTAAATGAAACTTTACAGTGTCATTGCTAATTAAGGGTTAACCAAATTGATATTATCAAATTTAAATTAAAACACTTGTAGTTGCTAATAAAAGTTTAACCAAATTGAGATTACCAAATTTACATTAAAAGCGTGACAAACTGCGAGTATAAGCCTAATAACCCATTTCAAATACTGCTTATACACAGTATTTAAGTCTAAGTACCCATCTTCAAACAGTTAGCTTTCAACAACTGCGTGGCTTGCATATTATAAAAACTCTTTTTTGTGTCTCAGGTTGCTACAGCCTTCAAAACAACTTATTGTTAATGGAAAGGACTGCTTGGCAATTGCTTATGATATTGCTGCGACTTTTTTGAAGGATTCTGTGGACGGAAGGTTTCTTATGGCAGAACTCAAAAAAAAGCCAGAAGCCACGAAAGGAAGATTATTTTTTTAAGCCCAGATTTCCCTACTGACTCGAGTCAGCAGAGGGAAGGATGTGTATGGCAAGAGTGTCTCAAGGCAGTGCATATCTGTTCCACTTGGTTGTGTTCCCAAAGAATTCCTTTCTGCAATCCAAGGTAAATTGGAAACGATCTGTGTAATGTTGATAACGAATTGGCAAATGATCCATTCTCTAATATTACCTCTACGTGTTGTCATTTTTTGCTGAAACCATACATTTGTTTCCAAGTGTTTCATACATGACATACATGTACATGTAAATTTCTATGAAATTTTTTCTCTAGGGAACTAAGTGCACTACAGCATGACTCAGCCAACTGATGACGCTGTTGGCATAATTAATAATGGTAATGAATGCTGTACATGTTGGAGTGAAAGACACATAAGTATACTGTTGGCAGATACAAAGGACGACAATTACTTGTTTTCATGGTCGATGTACCTTCTAGAACTAAACTATCATGCATGAGTTCGGATTTCACTGGATGAAGCATAAGAGGAGGGTATTTTTATTAGCTTCACTCGCCCAAAGGTCAAGAAGTTCATTCTTTCAGATGAAGAGAATCCACCCAATGATGTGGAAAGTAAGTCCAGATATAGCAAAATCTGCTGTAAGTTATAGAATGATACATTATACCAACTTTACACAGTGTAACGTATTGTGTCTGATTGCAACTAGTGTTTTCCTTTTCTTTTATGCAGGAGTTATTCATGAGGTTACCAGTGATGCTGGTTAGTAATGAAAATGCATTACTATTTGTAACTTTAGAAACTCTGGGCAGTTATGCTGACACTAGCACTCTTATCTCTGAAATAAAAAAGGAATCTTAATTATAATTCAATCATAAATTATTACATTTTTCTCACTTTTTTCCTCTTTTGGCATATTATGTATTCAAAATCGACTTTTTTAACGCCTCCAATTCGTAATTCGCATTTGTATGTCCTTCACACCGCCTGCCTAGATTACCTCACTATTTGCAGGCGGTGTTCATTGTAAGTAATTTTCTGGAAGACGTAATAAACTTGAAACTTGAAACTTGAATGTTGTTAATTTCATTTACCTTTCCCAGTCATTTGATGGATGTGGTGTGCTTACAAATTTAAACCACTTGTCATTGACCTACTTGTGTAAAGCAATTTCATTTTGACCTCATTCTTTCAGATGAAGAGAATCCACCCAATGATGTGGAAAGTAAGTCCAGATATAGCAAAATCTGCTGTAAGTTATAGAATGATACATTATACCAACTTTACACAGTGTAACGTATTGTGTCTGATTGCAACTAGTGTTTTCCTTTTCTTTTATGCAGGAGTTATTCATGAGGTTACCAGTGATGCTGGTTAGTAATGAAAATGCATTACTATTTGTAACTTCAGAAACTCTGGGCAGTTATGCTGACACTAGCACTCTTATCTCTGAAATAAAAAAGGAATCTTAATTATAATTCAATCATAAATTATTACATTTTTCTCACTTTTTTCCTCTTTTGGCATATTATGTATTCAAAATCGACTTTTTTAACGCCTCCAATTCGTAATTCGCATTTGTATGTCCTTCACACCGCCTGCCTAGATTACCTCACTATTTGCAGGCGGTGTTCATTGTAAGTAATTTTCTGGAAGGCGTAATAAACTTGAAACTTGAAACTTGAATGTTGTTAATTTCATTTACCTTTCCCAGTCATTTGATGGATGTGGTGTGCTTACAAATTTAAACCACTTGTCATTGACCTACTTGTGTAAAGCAATTTCATTTTGACCTCATTCTTTCAGATGAAGAGAATCCACCCAATGATGTGAAAGTAAGTCCAGATATAGCAAAATCTACTGTAAGTTATAGAATGATACATTGTACCAACTTTACACAGTGTAACGTATTGTGTCTGATTGCAACTAGTGTTTTCCTTTTCTTTTATGCAGGAATTATTCATGAGGTTACCAGTGATGCTGGTTAGTAATGAAAATGCATTACTATTTGTAACTTCAGAAACTCTGGGCAGTTATGCTGACACTAGCACTCTTATCTCTGAAATAAAAAAGGAATCTTAATTATAATTCAATCATAAATTATTACATTTTTCTCACTGTTTTCCTCTTTTGGCATATTATGTATTCAAAATCGACTTTTTTAACGCCTCCAATTCGTAATTCGCATTTGTATGTCCTTCACACCGCCTGCCTAGATTACCTCACTATTTGCAGGCGGTGTTCATTGTAAGTAATTTTCCGTAATTTTGACAGTGGAGTCTGAAATGGCTTCTTTCCTTTTCCATTTGGTTGCTGAGGATCTGCTTGTTTTCTTTTAAAACTCTTGCGATTCAAGAATAATTAACTGCTCAACTGGTGAATTCGACAGTAGATTTCGCTGGAAAAACTGATATCACACTCATCTCTTCGTGATTCATGCGATCAGTCGGTTTTCAGGTGAAATAAACCATGGAATTCACTTGTTAGGCAGCGAAGAAAATGACATAATTAAGCAATATCCAGGAAAACCAAAAGGCGGACAGTTCCAAAGCCTTTTATTTTCACTAATCCTACAGCCAGTAAGAATAAACAAGCCAGGAGCTCTGCTTTTAGGCTTGGCTAAGTCTATATATTATATCTTTTTTCTTGAAGATAATGGAGCTAATGTTTCCTTAATTGCAAACCGTGATTACCGAAATTCATTACTAGCATATAATTTACTGGCCTCAAGGAATCATCCTTAATTGTTCAGTTTTCATTAGGGATTACAGTCTAATGTAATTGGTGCGTTTATTTTCATATCCATGTAAAAGGTCATGAAATTAGCAGGAATAGAGGATGACACAGCACTTGTTTGGGATTATCTGCAAACTAAAATTGCCTCATTCATTGAGGCCCTTTTCTGTGCTGTCCAGGACTCTTTCAGTAATCTGATTAATCCATCTAAGACCCAAATTGTATGGGATACTTTGGCAAACTTCAGCCAACCTTTATCAAAGAAGCAGGTATTGCATTTTATTGCCATTCTTTGATTATATAAAAATTCACTAACCTAACCAATGATCTATATGTTGCTGGACAAGACATGAGCATTTTATATTAAAATGACTGAGGTAAACAGCAAATTTGGTCCTGGTGTTGCCGTTTACTAAAACTATCAAGTTCTAAATGAAACTTTACAGTGTCATTGCTAATTAAGGGTTAGCCAAATTGATATTATCAAATTTAAATTAAAACACTTGTAGTTGCTAATAAAAGTTTAACCAAATTGAGATTACCAAATTTACATTAAAAGCGTGACAAACTGCGAGTATAAGCCTAATAACCCATTTCAAATACTGCTTATACACAGTATTTAAGTCTAAGTACCCATCTTCAAACAGTTAGCTTTCAACAACTGCGTGGCTTGCATATTATAAAAACTCTTTTTGTGTCCCAGGTTGCTACAGCCTTCAAAACAACTTATTGTTAATGGAAAGGACTGCTTGGCAATTGCTTATGATATTGCTGCGACTTTTTTGAAGGATTCTGTGGACGGAAGGTTTCTTATGGCAGAACTCAAAAAAAAGCCAGAAGCCACGAAAGGAAGATTATTTTTTTAAGCCCAGATTTCCCTACTGACTCGAGTCAGCAGAGGGAAGGATGTGTATGGCAAGAGTGTCTCAAGGCAGTGCATATCTGTTCCACTTGGTTGTGTTCCCAAAGAATTCCTTTCTGCAATCCAAGGTAAATTGGAAACGATCTGTGTAATGTTGATAACGAATTGGCAAATGATCCATTCTCTAATATTACCTCTACGTGTTGTCATTTTTTGCTGAAACCATACATTTGTTTCCAAGTGTTTCATACATGACATACATGTACATGTAAATTTCTATGAAATTTTTTCTCTAGGGAACTAAGTGCACTACAGCATGACTCAGCCAACTGATGACGCTGTTGCCATAATTAATAATGGTAATGAATGCTGTACATGTTGGAGTGAAAGACACATAAGTATACTGTTGGCAGATACAAAGGACGACAATTACTTGTTTTCATGGTCGATGTACCTTCTAGAACTAAACTATCATGCATGAGTTCGGATTTCACTGGATGAAGCATAAGAGGAGGGTATTTTTATTAGCTTCACTCGCCCAAAGGTCAAGAAGTTCATTCTTTTAGATGAAGAGAATCCACCCAAAGATGTGGAAAGTAAGTCCAGGTAATAGCAAATCTGCTGTAAGTTATAGAATGATACATTGTACCAACTTTACACAGTGTAACGTATTGTGTCTGATTGCAACTAGTGTTTTCCTTTTCTTTTATCAGGAGTTATTCATGAGGTTACCAGTGATGCTGGTTAGTAATGAAAATGCATTACTATTTGTAACTTTAGAAACTCTGCGCAGTTATGCTGACACTAGCACTCTTATCTCTGAAATAAAAAAGGAATATTAATTATAATTCAATCATAAATTATTACATTTTTCTCACTTTTTTCCTCTTTTGGCATATTATGTATTCAAAATCGACTTTTTTAACGCCTCCAATTCGTAATTCGCATTTGTATGTCCTTCACACCGCCTGCCTAGATTACCTCACTATTTGCAGGCGGTGTTCATTGTAAGTAATTTTCTGGAAGACGTAATAAACTTGAAACTTGAATGTTGTTAATTTCATTTACCTTTCCCAGTCATTTGATGGATGTGGTGTGCTTACAAATTTAAACCACTTGTCATTGACCTACTTGTGTAAAGCAATTTCATTTTGACCTCATTCTTTCAGATGAAGAGAATCCACCCAATGATGTGGAAAGTAAGTCCAGATATAGCAAAATCTGCTGTAAGTTATAGAATGATACATTGTACCAACTTTACACAGTGTAACGTATTGTGTCTGATTGCAACTAGTGTTTTCCTTTTCTTTTATGCAGGAGTTATTCATGAGGTTACCAGTGATGCTGGTTAGTAATGAAAATGCATTACTATTTGTAACTTTAGAAACTCTGGGCAGTTATGCTGACACTAGCACTCTTATCTCTGAAATAAAAAAGGAATCTTAATTATAATTCAATCATAAATTATTACATTTTTCTCACTTTTTTCCTCTTTTGGCATATTATGTATTCAAAATCGACTTTTTTAACGCCTCCAATTCGTAATTCGCATTTGTATGTCCTTCACACCGCCTGCCTAGATTACCTCACTATTTGCAGGCGGTGTTCATTGTAAGTAATTTTCTGGAAGACGTAATAAACTTGAAACTTGAAACTTGAATGTTGTTAATTTCATTTACCTTTCCCAGTCATTTGATGGATGTGGTGTGCTTACAAATTTAAACCACTTGTCATTGACCTACTTGTGTAAAGCAATTTCATTTTGACCTCATTCTTTCAGATGAAGAGAATCCACCCAATGATGTGGAAAGTAAGTCCAGATGTAGCAAAATCTGCTGTAAGTTATAGAATGATACATTATACCAACTTTACACAGTGTAACGTATTGTGTCTGATTGCAACTAGTGTTTTCCTTTTCTTTTATGCAGGAGTTATTCATGAGGTTACCAGTGATGCTGGTTAGTAATGAAAATGCATTACTATTTGTAACTTCAGAAACTCTGGGCAGTTATGCTGACACTAGCACTCTTATCTCTGAAATAAAAAAGGAATCTTAATTATAATTCAATCATAAATTATTACATTTTTCTCACTTTTTTCCTCTTTTGGCATATTATGTATTCAAAATCGACTTTTTTAACGCCTCCAATTCGTAATTCGCATTTGTATGTCCTTCACACCGCCTGCCTAGATTACCTCACTATTTGCAGGCGGTGTTCATTGTAAGTAATTTTCTGGAAGACGTAATAAACTTGAAACTTGAAACTTGAATGTTGTTAATTTCATTTACCTTTCCCAGTCATTTGATGGATGTGGTGTGCTTACAAATTTAAACCACTTGTCATTGACCTACTTGTGTAAAGCAATTTCATTTTGACCCCATTCTTTCAGATGAAGAGAATCCACCCAATGATGTGGAAAGTAAGTCCAGATATAGCAAAATCTACTGTAAGTTATAGAATGATACATTGTACCAACTTTACACAGTGTAACGTATTGTGTCTGATTGCAACTAGTGTTTTTCTTTTCTTTTATGCAGGAATTATTCATGAGGTTACCAGTGATGCTGGTTAGTAATGAAAATGCATTACTATTTGTAACTTCAGAAACTCTGGGCAGTTATGCTGACACTAGCACTCTTATCTCTGAAATAAAAAAGGAATCTTAATTATAATTCAATCATAAATTATTACATTTTTCTCACTTTTTTCCTCTTTTGGCACATTATGTATTCAAAATCGACTTTTTTAACGCCTCCAATTCGTAATTCGCATTTGTATGTCCTTCACACCGCCTGCCTAGATTACCTCACTATTTGCAGGCGGTGTTCATTGTAAGTAATTTTCCGTAATTTTGACAGTGGACTCTGAAATGGCTTCTTTCCTTTTCCGTTCCGTTGCTGAGGATCTGCTTGTTTTCTTTTAAAACTCTTGCGATTCAAGAATAATTAACTGCCTTACTGGTGAATTCGACAGTAGATTTCGCTGGAAAAACTGATATCACACTCATCTCTTCGTGATTCATGCGATCAGTCGGTTTTCAGGTGAAATAAACCATGGAATTCACTTGTTAGGCAGCGAAGAAAATGACATAATTAAGCAATATCCAGGAAAACCAAAAGGCGGACAGTTCCAAAGCCTTTTATTTTCACTAATCCTACAGCCAGTAAGAATAAACAAGCCAGGAGCTCTGCTTTTAGGCTTGGCGAAATCTATATATTATATCTTTTTTCTTGAAGATAATGGAGCTAATGTTTCCTTAATTGCAAACCGTGATTACCGAAATTCATTACTAGCATATAATTTACTGGCCTCAAGGAATCATCCTTAATTGTTCAGTTTTCATTAGGGATTACAGTCTAATGTAATTGGTGCGTTTATTTTCATATCCATGTAAAAGGTCATGAAATTAGCAGGAATAGAGGATGACACAGCACTTGTTTGGGATTATCTGCAAACTAAAATTGCCTCATTCATTGAGGCCCTTTTCTGTGCTGTCCAGGACTCTTTCAGTAATCTGATTAATCCATCTAAGACCCAAATTGTATGGGATACTTTGGCAAACTTCAGCCAACCTTTATCAAAGAAGCAGGTATTGCATTTTATTGCCATTCTTTGATTATATAAAAATTCACTAACCTAACCAATGATCTATATGTTGCTGGACAAGACATGAGCATTTTATATTAAAATGACTGAGGTAAACAGCAAATTTGGTCCTGGTGTTGCCGTTTACTAAAACTATCAAGTTCTAAATGAAACTTTACAGTGTCATTGCTAATTAAGGGTTAGCCAAATTGATATTATCAAATTTAAATTAAAACACTTGTAGTTGCTAATAAAAGTTTAACCAAATTGAGATTACCAAATTTACATTAAAAGCGTGACAAACTGCGAGTATAAGCCTAATAACCCATTTCAAATACTGCTTATACACAGTATTTAAGTCTAAGTACCCATCTTCAAACAGTTAGCTTTCAACAACTGCGTGGCTTGCATATTATAAAAACTCTTTTTTGTGTCCCAGGTTGCTACAGCCTTCAAAACAACTTATTGTTAATGGAAAGGACTGCTTGGCAATTGCTTATGATATTGCTGCGACTTTTTTGAAGGATTCTGTGGACGGAAGGTTTCTTATGGCAGAACTCAAAAAAAAGCCAGAAGCCACGAAAGGAAGATTATTTTTTTAAGCCCAGATTTTCCTACTGACTCGAGTCAGCAGAGGGAAGGATGTGTATGGCAAGAGTGTCTCAAGGCAGTGCATATCTGTTCCACTTGGTTGTGTTCCCAAAGAATTCCTTTCTGCAATCCAAGGTAAATTGGAAACGATCTGTGTAATGTTGATAACGAATTGGCAAATGATCCATTCTCTAATATTACCTCTACGTGTTGTCATTTTTTGCTGAAACCATACATTTGTTTCCAAGTGTTTCATACATGACATACATGTACATGTAAATTTCTATGAAATTTTTTCTCTAGGGAACTAAGTGCACTACAGCATGACTCAGCCAACTGATGACGCTGTTGGCATAATTAATAATGGTAATGAATGCTGTACATGTTGGAGTGAAAGACACATAAGTATACTGTTGGCAGATACAAAGGACGACAATTACTTGTTTTCATGGTCGATGTACCTTCTAGAACTAAACTATCATGCATGAGTTCGGATTTCACTGGATGAAGCATAAGAGGAGGGTATTTTTATTAGCTTCACTCGCCCAAAGGTCAAGAAGTTCATTCTTTTAGATGAAGAGAATCCACCCAAAGATGTGGAAAGTAAGTCCAGGTAATAGCAAATCTGCTGTAAGTTATAGAATGATACATTGTACCAACTTTACACAGTGTAACGTATTGTGTCTGATTGCAACTAGTGTTTTCCTTTTCTTTTATGCAGGAGTTATTCATGAGGTTACCAGTGATGCTGGTTAGTAATGAAAATGCATTACTATTTGTAACTTTAGAAACTCTGGGCAGTTATGCTGACACTAGCACTCTTATCTCTGAAATAAAAAAGGAATATTAATTATAATTCAATCATAAATTATTACATTTTTCTCACTTTTTTCCTCTTTTGGCATATTATGTATTCAAAATCGACTTTTTTAACGCCTCCAATTCGTAATTCGCATTTGTATGTCCTTCACACCGCCTGCCTAGATTACCTCACTATTTGCAGGCGGTGTTCATTGTAAGTAATTTTCTGGAAGACGTAATAAACTTGAAACTTGAATGTTGTTAATTTCATTTACCTTTCCCAGTCATTTGATGGATGTGGTGTGCTTACAAATTTAAACCACTTGTCATTGACCTACTTGTGTAAAGCAATTTCATTTTGACCTCATTCTTTCAGATGAAGAGAATCCACCCAATGATGTGGAAAGTAAGTCCAGATATAGCAAAATCTGCTGTAAGTTATAGAATGATACATTGTACCAACTTTACACAGTGTAACGTATTGTGTCTGATTGCAACTAGTGTTTTCCTTTTCTTTTATGCAGGAGTTATTCATGAGGTTACCAGTGATGCTGGTTAGTAATGAAAATGCATTACTATTTGTAACTTCAGAAACTCTGGGCAGTTATGCTGACACTAGCACTCTTATCTCTGAAATAAAAAAGGAATCTTAATTATAATTCAATCATAAATTATTACATTTTTCTCACTTTTTTCCTCTTTTGGCATATTATGTATTCAAAATCGACTTTTTTAACGACTCCAATTCGTAATTCGCATTTGTATGTCCTTCACACCGCCTGCCTAGATTACCTCACTATTTGCAGGCGGTGTTCATTGTAAGTAATTTTCCGTAATTTTGACAGTGGACTCTGAAATGGCTTCTTTCCTTTTCCGTTCGGTTGCTGAGGATCTGCTTGTTTTCTTTTAAAACTCTTGCGATTCAAGAATAATTAACTGCCTAACTGGTGAATTCGAGAGTAGATTTCGCTGGAAAAACTGATATCACACTCATCTCTTCGTGATTCATGCGATCAGTCGGTTTTCAGGTGAAATAAACCATGGAATTCACTTGTTAGGCAGCGAAGAAAATTACATAATTAAGCAATATCCAGGAAAATTACGCCTGCCAGAAATTTCTGCGGACAGTGAAGATACGTCAAAGCTTATTTTGTCTAAACATGATACGCCAGATTGGGGCCATCTGCCGCTGGTGTCGTCCATGAAACAGGGATGGTCGAGGAATTTTCAATTGCTCCAATGTTTATGTACGCAGATTTGTACAACTACATGATTATGAAGCCAGGCTACGATCAAGATGGATTAAAAGCCTATAAAGGCTTACAGGGCAAAAAACTTTACAAGGCTGGTCACGTCATGATTCTCCAGCATGTGGTTATGAAAGATTTTAACTATAACTTTCTTAGATTTCAGGTTAGCTCAGATAGTTTATAGCTTAAATGATTATGTATTGTAGCTTAAACAACTTACAAGGTTTAGAAGAAAAACTGATATTAAATGCTATTCAGCCAGAAGCAGATTATTATTTTTAAGCTCTGAAATGTTGAAAATCTAAGAAGCTAAAGAAAAAAGATTCATTTAATGTTGATCTAGAAATTTCCAAACTATTAAAAAAAATTTGAACCACAACATCAACGATGTTTAAGCTTCTATGTTAAGATAAAATGATTGCAAGTGATTTAAAGCTATTGTTGTCTGAATTGTAGTGTATCATGAATAATATGGCAAGGTTGCTATGAATAAAGCACTCTATTTAGAACCATTCCACAGCCTAACAGGTCCATTTATTTAGGTGTGTCCAACAGAAAGGAAGAAGACATGGAATGATAAACCATATTATGAAGGGTGGATTATCCTGAAAATGTATGGAGAAGTTTTATCAGGTTTTTGTAACTGCTTTGGTGGAGCAGATGGAGCATGTAGACATCTGTCAGCAAGTTTGTTTGATCTTCAGAACACAATTGCAAAATAAAATGATTCACCTTCATGTACAAGCAAACCCTGTGTCTGGATTCAAAAGAAAAGGGATTTGGCTTCAACTCCAGCCTTTAAATTAAATTTAGGAATAAAGGAAGACAACCCCCTGCTAGGTCAACTTGAAAGCCACCAATTTGATCCCAGGCCTCATTCAGTGGTTCGATCTTGTGAAAAGAGGCAAAAACTCCTTCAGTATGCAATTCATGACATTTATCCTGAAGCTGTTTGCCTAGATATACTTCCTGCAATTACCCCAGAAGCAAATCCTCTTCGAGAAGACTTTCCTATTGAGCATGACATCAATGTTATGAAAGAGGAGGAAGCTATCATTACACCACATACTCCTTGCATGTCTGATAAAGGGCTTAAGATGGACACCAAGGAACAAAACTTAACTACAGGAGAATATTTAGAATTTGCCAAGAATTATGTTTTGAACTACAAAGTCAGCAAAGACCAAAGAGAGGAAATATCATTGATTACTGTGGGTCAAAGCAGTAATTCAAATTGGTTAAAGCATAGAATTCGCCGTATTACAGGTTCGGTGGCACATAGAGTGCTCACTATCAGAGAAGGTACTGATCCTACAAGCTTAATGCTATAATGGGTAAATGTTCTTTGGGCGATGATAAGCTTTCTCCACAAATAAAGTATGGACGAATTCATGAAGATGATGCAATAGAACATGTTTCAATTGAGAGGTTAAATTCACCAAAATTGTCAGGAAGACTGGGCTTGTGCTGTTAAATGACTGTTCATTTCTTGGTGCCAGTCCTGATGGCATAACTTCCGATGGCAGAGTTGTTGAAGCAAAATGCTTATGGAAATTCAGAGAAAAAACTCCCAAGGAAGTTGCAATTAGTTCTGGCCATGTTCACGAAATCGAAGGTAAACTAACACTGAGGACAAACTCTCCATGGTACACGCAAATACAGATTGAAATGGCAGCATGTGAACTTGAGGAAGGTTATCTTGCTATTAACACTGACAAGGGTGTTTGTATTGTGAATGTTTCATTTGATAAAGACTTTTGGCTTCATTTGAGGGAGAAACTGAGAGCATTCTTCCTAGAGTTTGTTCTTCTTGTCTTGTTAACTTAAATGATATGTTCACTTTACTAGCTTTGGGTACAGGTTGCAAATAGCTGCACAAATCATAACAACAATGTCAATTGTGTGTTTAACTTTTAGCGGAATGACCTTTTGCAGAAAAGGGAAATTTTTCAGCCTCTCGATACCACGTTCAACATGAATTCATGAGGAGGCAATTTGCCTTGTTTTTGTGACCTGCTTACTTGATAATGGCTTTCCCTTTGAAAAAGGAGGGATATTTAATGTACAACCCCTCGTATTGTGAAGCCACGGTCTGCCATGATGTCATCTCCAGCCTCCAGGAGATCTAAAATGCCACACTTCTTTGTCAGATACATTCCCAGACCATAATTTGGAAATAAATGTCAATGCACCCGAAGGTGAAATGCCAACCAGACACTTCATTGTATTTCTTTGTTTGTATTCACTCCATGTTTGAATTTGTGCTGTGGGTGTTTTGGATTTTTCTACCTGGAATTCAGTACAGTCAATGATAACTCTAGTATTCGGGTAATTCTTAAAGCACTTTGGTAGACAGCTCTTAATCTGATCTCTTGATGGCCAGTGAATACCTCTTGCACTGGCCATCAAGTGAAAAGCTGTCCATGTGACAAAGATTTTTGTGACCAGAGTATTTGATACACCAAAGATGTCAGCCACAAACCTTCCTGTCAAGCCATGTTTTATTTTGACCAGAGTCGTAATAAATTCATCAACAAGGGTAACTTTCTTTTAAGCCCAGATTTCTACTTTGTATCACACTCCTAAGGATATAAATTAAGAAATTCTATTTTAAGATAAACTGAAAGCCAAGTTGTACAAGTATATTATTTAGTTTACATGGGGACAGCAGCTGGAGATTAGTTTCTCCCCTCACCACCCCCCTTACCTCCCCTCCTCTAAAAAAACTAAAATAACTGAAATACTGGTGTTTCAGCTCTCTTAAGGTGGCTCAAAACAGGTCACATCACCTTTGGCTGCATAGTTCCCGTCATTGATGTACACGTTATGAGTACCTTTTCGACCTAACAGACTCGGTGACCCCATTTTTTTAAATTGAATGATCAGCATATCGAGATACAGTTCTGCAGGTTATAAAATCTCTACAGGGATCAGAAACACCTTGAATTAGAAAAAAGGATAAGTTATTGAAATCCAAAATTTAGCCTGTCTTAAACGCTTCATTGTAAATCCATAAGTTTATTGACTATTTTTTTAAAAGCCAGTGAAATGCAGCAACGGAAAAAAATCTCACCATGTATTTTCCCGCTTAGTTACTTTCTCCTTTCACCCAATACTTCATTTTTTCCGCTGCAGGTTTCAGAATACTAAGGGAGGGTGTTTCAGTGTAAAATCTCACCGCAGAGTCGTCCATGGTAGCTTGACTGATAAATAATTCGCTCCAAACATTTTTTTTGTCTTCCAGGCTAGCTTTTAAGCGCTTGATCTCTTGGTTTTGTTTGTCAAGATCTTCTGAGCCTAGAAACGTTTGGGTTCCCACTGAACAATTTACAGATGAGTAGTTATGATCGTGCTTTACAGCTGAGGCAAGATCATGGACAAGAAAGTCTGCTGCACTGTGTTCGTCTCCATTTTCTACTGCCAGAGGTTCCCAATGTGGAAATTCCTTGCGTTCACTGTTCGTAGTGGTGCTGGTTACTCTTGAGACTTTACATACTGCTTCGTAGCACTTCTGTTTCACTTCAATTGAGGGTGATCATGATCTTGGCGCTTTATGCTTTGTACATTCTCGTCCCCAGAGCCGCGTTCGTTTTGGCCAGCACCACGGAACAGAGCCAGGGCCTGTACCAATGCGATTCCTGTCTTGATTGGCTAGTGCAAGAATGAAAGATTTGAAACCGGAAGAGCAATTGTAATGTAAACATGGCACAAAATCAACATGGCGGACAGTGGAAGAACTCCAAGAAAGTGGTATTCAAAGGTTGAAAATTCTGTATGCCGAACATGTAATGCTAATATCATTTTTAAAAATCACCTGTTAGATTTATTTGGAATTAAAACGAAAGAAGGAATAGTGAGTCCTTTGGAAAAGTTTTGTGGGTTAAAAATCACTCAAGGAGATGGTTTTCCCACGCGAATATGTAGATCTTGCTATGTGAAAGTAAGTAAATTTCAGGAGTTTGTCAAGATAGTTCTGCAGTGAAAAACTCAACAGGAGTCGATCATATGATCAAAGAGAGGGAAACCATTGGAAGAAAGCCCGACCTCCACCTTTTCGCCATCTTGAAAGAGGGAGAAAAAAATGAGTAAGGTAACTGCTACTTTTTAAAGTTTTATCCTGGATATTTTTTATTAGTAAAGCTTTTGTTTTTTTTCCTCGAGGGAATTAATTTAGGAGCATTTGCAAAACGTTTCCCATAGTAAGAATAGAAGTTTCTGTACTGTTATTATCCCTTGAGGTGCTAACAAGTGCACTCTTAAACTATTTGTAGTTTGGTGATGTTCAATGTGATGTAAAATTCATGTGATAAAAAGGACGCAGGCAATTAATGGTAATTTCATTATGTCATACAGAAATAGAAGATAAATTATTAGTTTCTTTCAGTTGACTTGAAGTGATCAACCAAGGAATTGAACCATAAACTTGAGTGTATATTTCTCACCTGGATAATTGTTGTGTCAGTTAGTTCCAGTTGTGCCCCTCCCCCTCCCCCCCCCGCCCCCTCTGGGCAATAGCAGTGGGGCATTGTTGGAATTGACTGATGCATAACTACTGTATGTTTTTAAGATCGTAATAAATATTATAATAAAGTTTCTATATAACGCGCACTCTCATTGGTTTAAACGGCGTGCTTTATGAGAGTACAAAGCACGGAACAAACAAAAGCTCATGCCATCATCCGCAGAAATGGCAGATGAATTTCCGAATTTTTCCTTGGGTATTATTGGAGCTGTCAAGGCTGTCAGGCTGTCAGGCTTGCTCAGAGATTCTGTCAAGTGCTTTGGATGGAAGACTTCAGCCGTCACCCGGTCCAGCAGTTCTTTCAAGCTCAGAAAGTCCTCACGCTGGAGTTCTTCATTTACAAAATTCCCAACAGGTTTCCAGATTCCAGCCGCAAGCAATGAACAGTAGCTTGTTTTCCAATTGTCCTGTCGGAAACGTGCAGGTTTTCATGGGCAACAATTCGGCCGGTTTTCACTGAACCTAATTGTTTAGATCTTTGCTGTTTTTTACAGACTGAAACCGAACATTGAGGCACTTGTTTTTCTATAAATTAGAATTTTGTGTGATTTCTGTCAAGCCACTTTCCAGTTGATTGATGTTTTGACAAGCCTTTGTTTCATCAACCAATTAAATAAATTTAAACATTCTTACAAGTGCTCTGATTGGTCCAAACTAGCGTGCTTTATCAGAGTATAATGCACTGTGCTGACGACACCTCAGTTCACCACAAGCAGTGTGCGCTTTGAAAATAAAGTAGAATTTTTGAAGTAAATTACTTGTTCTTTATCATAAAACAAATAAAGAAGCCTTGACTGTGCTCTGTTCTGTTGTAAAGCACTTAGGAAGCGGCTGGAGCACTCGTGTTTCCCCCTTCACTTCTTTCGTGCTCTAGCCGCTTCCTAAGTGCTTTACAACAGAACAGAACACATTCAAGGCTTCTTTATTTGTTAAATATACCACAATTATATTCTTATACATTAGGCAGCCGAAGGGCAGTCAATGTCCGGAGTCAGGGTGGCATTATTTGCATAAGCAACCAGCACACCAGATGTGACTCATCTACGTAAAAATTTTACCAGCAGGACCCACAGAACACATGGCGGATGAGTTACCAACAAGTGTTATAACACAAAGAAAATTTCCTCCAGGAATTGCCCCTGATAAGAAAATTATTCAACGATCAAAGAGTGTTGAAATCCTGTCAAATTCTGGTCTTGAAGTCCAGCACTGGTAAACTTAATGAGAGTGAAACTTGTGTACATGTTTTACCCTGGTATCTACATCTATAAATTTATTCACAAAGGTTGCCCATACATCTGAATTGGCAAGCTCACCATAGTCGCAGCTTGTAAATAAATATGAATTATACTGTTTAAAAAAATGAGAGGAAAATTGACTGACAATCAAGGGTCATTCCAGGACAAGTTTGATCTCTGAAACTGCACGTTTAATAAGTGTGGAATTTCAATAATGTTATTATTTAAGTATTTTCCAGGTCTTCACAGTTCTGGATACAAAACTGTACTCATAAACATTGCTAGATGAGTTGATGGCTGAAACTTGTTAGGATGGAACTGTCTTGTGGCTCTCTTGTGTTTAATCCACATCTCTGAAGGGCTGCCCATCCCAGCTCATTAAGTACATGTAATTAAGTTCATAACAACTCCTGTCGACCTTGAGTAACAAGACTTAACCCAATGTGCTGATCTGCACTATACCTTTTCAAAATGTCCAAAATGTCCTAGCTTAGTGAGATATGGGTCCCATACACTACTGGTTTATTCTAGGTGTGGTCTTATCAGAGACTTATAAGCCCTCTCCTTGACTATTTTGTGGACAGTTTCCTAGGTTCCTCCTTAAAAATGAGAGAGCTTGATTTGCTTTCTTGGTGATTATTTGAATATGTGAATTCCAGCTAAGATTGGAGGTTAATTCGATACCGAAGAAAGGATGTTGCAAGACTGAGGGAATAGAAAGCCCTTGAACTACATAGTTAAATGTTAATTATAACATTATTAATACATTGAGCTAAATAGTACAAGCTTTTCCCAAATTTTAATATATAAGATATGAAGATATAATATTGCTGTTGTGTTGTTTCAAAAGGATTAATGCAGAGGTAATGTCATGTTGTGTTACTTGACAAGGACAAGTAAGTCATCTTTTATTGTCTTATATACTAATTGACACATGCTAAACAATAATTATAGTGATTATTTAAGGAACTAGATAAATCCAGCAAATGACTAAGGCGCTTATATTAATTTAATTTTGTTTTTCCTTTATATATCTTTATAGGTATACTGTTGTGTTTGTTATAAAGACAAGTGAGGAATGTTATTGTAATAATTCTTTTAACTGCATGGCATGGTGTTAAATATTAAGATATACAGCAAACAAAAGAGATTAAAGTAAATTGGAGTTCAGAAATAAAGTCTTTCTACAACTATTGTAAATTAATTTCCAATTTCTTTCTTTATTCTTTTGTCTGCTTCTCAAGGTAAAAGATAGATCTGTTTTAGACTGGAAGACCACTGAGGTTGTTAAGCAACTCACCAGGATGATTGCTACTGGAGCATTTACTCCTCACAAGATTGGAGAAATTGTTATGGAAGACGCACATCTGAGAGACGCAGTCAAAGCAGTGCTCCTGAGCGATGTAGATGACCAGTGTAAGCAGCTTTGCAAAAAGAGTGATGAAAGTTCCTCTGTTTTGCGTGTCCCACGATCCAAGCACAAGGTTATCCTCTTATATTGTACACCCATTATTTGTAACTTTTAAAAATAATTAAAATTTGTGGTCCCATGCTATGCATGGATCCCTGTTAATACGAGTTCACAATGACAGCCACCAGAAGCTTTTGGAATCCTTGGATTAGTTAGTCATTGGTTATATTGCAAATTATCAACAATAATGTTAAACTTGTAAGGTTCATTTCTAAGATATTTATTTTACACTTACAAAGATAGTGCCAAAAGAGGCACTTACTTATGCACAATCTAACAAGATAGTCTACAACATTTTGAGGCACTTAATATAAATAACATCTGGAAAGGGGATTAAATAACAGCTGGCTAATAATAATCTATTTTTAGCATGATTTGTAAATCCCTCTATTTCTCTTTCAGTATCACTATAATGTATTACTATTAATGAAATCACTGTTAACTTCTTGTATGTGTTGCCTTTCATTTATATTTCACCACTTTTATAGAGCTTAGAAAAATTCACATGGGAGAGTGTTATCATGGAAATGAAGCAGTATGCTCCTGATGTCTTGGATTTTCTTGTAACCGTGGCAGCCCCTAAGGTAAAAGAAAATGCTGATCAACAAATACCCCCTTTTGTGTGCTGCATATGGAATACTGATGAATTCAAGGTGAAAAGAACTAAGCCTTATCCAGAAAATCATCGGTATCTTGCTTGGGTTTGGAAATGCCACTGAAATGGTAACTTGATCTTTACGGTTCAGGTCTTTAAGTTAATGTTAATTTACATGTATTTCTTTTGGACATTCCTACGAAATGTGAAAATTACAGAGAACAGTCTACCGCTAGTTGCTTTTACTGATTTCCGCTTTGTGTTTTTCAGAATGTAATATTAGTCTTACCAAAAAACGCTGTTTTACACGGCAACGACCTTTACTCTCACAACAAATGAACCGTATGGATTAAGTTCTTTGTTTCTCAAAAGCAGCAGAGCGGTACATGTACATTTCAGTTGTTTTGTCCATGGTGTTCAATGGGTGTTTGGTAATAGCACCATCATTTATAGTGTTTTTCAAACCATGCTTTAAAATTCTCTTTAAATGTAAACCTCAAGTTGCCAGGAAGACTATAGTACTTTCAATTTATTATCAATTAGACCAGACATGTATCAGTCAAAGTTTATTTCTTCCTGTACGTCACAGGTCCGTTTCTTCCAGACAATGAAAAGGCTGAGCAGAGACGGGATTACAGTCACAAGGGATGCCTACCAGACTATCATGGATGACATGGGTGCAGAACTCATTGGAACTCATTGGAACTGTCAGGAAGAATGTTCTTGCTGGCCTAGAACCTCGAATTGTATTTGACAACCTTGATTTTAGAGTTTTCGTTAACATAATTCTGCAAAATCATAGAAACTCAGACAAGCACTGGATTGCTCATTTCCTTACGTTCGATAGAGTTAGTTCCCAACACCTTCATGGCTCCTTCATGGACTTTGAGAACATTGAATATCTGCTACGCAAAGATGAGTTAAAGAAACTCTGCTGTGACTTCATTGTGATGGTGGCCCGTGTCCTAAAGGAATTCTTTGGGTTTATGGAAAGGCTGGGAGGCTCTGTTATTCCCAAGCACATTTCTCACAGGTATACCTTGGGTTTGAAGGCAAGGCAAAAGTAAAAAGTGTTGACAAATTTTATAATTATTATTTTACTGTCCCAAAAATAAGACGAATCATTTTAATCACTTCCTTGGCTTAAACATAACTTACACTGCTTAGTACATGTATACATAACATCGTAACACTACTTACATAGTAACATCCATATGGTGATCTTTTGACCAACAAAATTACATTTATTAAGAAGAGTTGTAAACTTATAATTGACTGGTATTACCATTTCAGTACAGCCTTAAAAGATAATGCCTTGTAAAATTATCAATATAATAAATATTGCATAACTGAAGTGGTTAAACACTTCAATTCAAGTCCAATACTGACAGGGACTGACTTTATTACTATTGTGGATATAATGATCTGACTCCTTTGTTTTAAAACTGATATCCTGATTGTATCCAGATTTTACCAGGGACCAAACGAATTTAATTAGTAAACACTGACTCTTGCATCAACAATCTAATTAAGAATGATATTTTCATATATGTCTTTGATTTTTTCACTTTTAGATATTCTGCTTCAATGAAAGAGAAGTCGATCATTATTGGCTTGCCTGTGGTACCTTTCAACCAGAATAAGCATTCTGATGTTTGCCAATATCTTGAGTATATCCAGAAGTTGCTTATTGACATCTACAAACCAGAGGTAGAGCTCTGTCATATTGCTGTTTGGTATTATATAGCTCAGCATTTACATGCCTTTTTTTCTGACATTTTATAATGTATATGATTGAGTAGAGAGCCGCAGAACAGCATCAGCCTACATATGTAAATATATATATTTCTTTTAATGAAACCAAGTATAAAGTAAAGGAATTTATGAAAAAGTTACTCTAGTGAAAACATATTGCATTATTCAAGTTAGAGGCAGTCTGCAATGTGCCAATATTTTTCCATTTTAATGTCAGTTGCAAGTACATGTAAGTACCTACTTTTATAAAGATATATTGTGTTTCATATCGTGGTCAGTTGTTAAAATAGGTTATGAAACATTATAACAATAATAAAGAAAATAGAAACTAAAAATACATGGCATCTATAAATAACTGAGGTTGCAAAGTACTTATTGTCAGTAGGTTAATAAATTTGTTAAATTTCAGTAATTAATATGGATATTTGAATAGGCACTTAAGATTTAATTATGACCCTACATGTAGTAGTGTCAAAACTAGCCTGCATAACAGGCGCTTATTGAGCTGAGCAGGAAGAGAGAGACATAAGCGTGAAGTGTGACTCACGAGCACGCAGCGCAAAACAAGGGGGAGAGAAAAATAACCTCTCCCCCTCGTCTCGCAACCTGCACTGGCGAGTTGCGCTTCGTGCTTAATGTCTCTCTCTTCCTGCTCGGCTCAATAAGTGCCTGTTATGAAGGCTATGTCAAAACAAAAAAGTAATCGTATACCTAGCACTTAATATTTAGCAATATGTTGCACTCAATTTAGAAATATCCAACTCTAGGGTCAACCTGAACCAGTAAATGCAGATGACGTTCTCCAGAATGTAAAACTGCCACTCATTGGGGATCTGCTGGGAAGAGAACGCATAATTGGAGCAAAAAAGACCAGGCTTGGTTGCGACAGCTTATCAGAGAGGTTCAAGAACATTGTTGAGGCCCCTGCACTTTGGCATACAAAGCAATCTTTCCTTGGGGTAAGTTCAATGTTTATTAATGTAACTGGTCTGCATGGTGTGGAACTGGTTATTGTTGTTCAGAAATTAATAATTTAATTCATAAATGGGTGGACCGTAGTGACTGGACTGAAACTTCTTCTTTATGCCTCAATAATCTAGTACGTATATGTTGCTGTGTTCTCAATTATTGAGATTTATCATTTGTGCTATATGACAATGATGGCTACTAAATTAATTATTTAATTTAGTAACCATCATTGTTTTATAGTACAAATTATTGATGATCTGAAATTTAAGAGTACTTTAGTGGTTTGGGTGGAAAGCAAACTTCCAGCTAAGTTTCGTGAATTGTTACATACATGATTTATGGTGAGATGCAAAGTTAAAATATTCCTCTGACAACCAAAAATCTCTCTTAAACTTTGTTACGATAATCCCATGCTACAGTTCATAACTGTATAATTTTGATTACATAGTCCTTTGAAAAAGTTTGACAATCTTTAAATTGAATGACAAGAGAGCATAACTTGGGACTATGCCCAAACAATGCCTTCAATAATTACGGGAAAGACGGTCACAATGTTACTTAGAAGTACTTATTTTTGCATGCAAACATCTAAATGTCACTTGTACTTAATCTTCTTCATATTTACTGGGACACTGATTGTAAATAAGTTAATTATCAAAAATGTTTTAATGACTGTAAAGACATTTTCTTACAGGGACTATTGTCATACTTCTTCAAAGATCTACTGATTACAAAGTTCTTGGAGTTGGCACTGTTGTCAGTCTACAAGGAACCCAAGTACCCAGTGATTGTGTGCCAGTGGTGTTTTGGTGCCAAGGCAGGTTGCATTATGGCCAATTAACTTGTTAGCAGTATACATGCCTCCTCGTACTGCAAATGAAGGCCCCGTCAGAAATGTTGTTTCAAGAATTCCTTCTGGCAGCCAAGATGACAGACTCCTAAATTATGGGCTCCAGGTTATACAGCTTGCAGTCACGCTGATGCAGTTAATACTGAATCTGAGGGAGACGGCGACCGTAGTCTGATAAATTGGAAAATGTTAATGCTGTATTTCAGATGCCGGCATAGAGGAATGAAATATGCTTATGAGGCAATGAGGTTCATCACTTATGTCAAAGCTTCATATTTTGAGAAGACTGCTCACAGAATTCTTCATGGGCAGTTTGTAACCCCAAGGGGTCAAGAAGGGAGCAATTACGAAAACGACCTGAAAATGGAGCACTGCATCCAAGACAATAAACAATCAATGAAGGCAATGCGAGGGAACAAAAGCCTCAAGGCAGTGCAAAGGTCATCTTCTTCATCTCATGGTCAAAAGGAGTTCTGTATCCAATTTGACAAGGAATCCAACATTCCACCAGATTCGACTCAGCACACACATGCATGCACAACTGAGGATGTAAGATCAATGATAGACATTATACAGCAGTCCAAGCCATTTGAGCATCAACCAGGAAGACAACTGCATTCCTTCCCATACATTT
>NC_090888.1:40637292-40667292 GCF_036669925.1 Montipora capricornis | reverse complement strand
CGTCCACGTCATGACAGGCAATGTTGTTTTACATGTCAAGTAGAATAAACTGATGGAAAAATAACCACCAGTGATTTTGCTATTCACATACACGTGATTCAAACGGTTTTAACCTGAAATTGCCTGGCTTTCGAGCCCGCCCGCGATACTGCCTTCTGTAGCGACAGCAGTTAAATTGTGCGCGCGTGATGTACGACACTTAAAGCGGCGCACGCTTCAGCAACAAATTTTGTACGCGCAACATTGTGCAAGTTTTCAACAGGTTTCTTATTTAAGCTGTTTAACGCTCAGTTTCTAGACTTTGCATCCTTAGGAGTACTATTCCTAGTTGTTGGAAGTTTCTTTAACGTGTATTCAGTTATGTAAAGCTTTTTCATGCCTATTAGTTTTGTGTGTGCGCTACCGTAGTCTCTAGATCTTTCGAGTAAGTTCTATGGTGTTGCAAAAACTCACGCGTAAGCGCCGCAACACCCAACTACCATTATAAAAGGTTAGTTTTATCGTTAACAAGATCAGTTGATGCAAGATCAGTTAATTCACCATAAGTTAACAAGTTCCTCCAAGTTTATCATTGTTCTGGTGATCAAGGCAGCACCAAGGTAATAATCTTTGACGCTATTTTAGTTTGTTTATGTACGCGGTTTGTAGCTTTACTCACTTAACTTCAATTTCATCACTTATAATTGTAAATTTAAGATTTAAGGCTTCAGTTAAAGTCAAGTTATATACGACATCGTTTTACCGTTATTTGTAGATTGATCTTAAGTTTTTTCCTTTTACTTTTGTAACTTTCGAAGCATGTACGACATTTTTATATCCTGTTATTTTCGCAATCTTACTTTGTAATTTATTTGTATCTTTATTTTAGTTCTCACAGTGTTTATAGAGTTATAAAGGATGTTAATAAACATCAGTTTGTGAACAACGTCTAACCAAATCACTGGAGCAATACCTTCAGCGGGAAACTTAACCGCAAAAAGAGCTATTGAGTTCCCTTTTTTTGTTAACATAAAACAATTAGCCTAAAATGGTCCAACATGCCATATTTTGCTCTTGACAGAATCCAAAAAATGGCCAGCTGGAAATGTCAATGGACCTGGAGATGCAGTACTGAAACCAGGAAAACTTTCACAGGAGGTTGCTGCAGAAAAAAAGGTGCACTTCTAAGTACGCATTAAAATACACTACACCTTTATTCAACTACATTGTGTATATACTGCACACAATGTCTAGCTGAATTTTCACTGAACAAATACTGTTAGCAGTATATAATTACAATTTCTCCATTGCAGCAGTCAATGACATCAACAACACCAAAATGAAATAAACAATTCAATTAACATGGATTCAAATTTGTCAATCTCTGCAGTCAACAACCTTATTTAGAGGGCACCTAGTCCCACTAAGTTAATTATTCATCACAACATTATTTTGTTACCTGTGAGCTGTCTGCAATATTTGCTAGATGGCAGTCAGACGCTTAACTAATTTAAGTACCATTCTGCTATAAGAAATATGATCAATTTTTATCTAATTTTTATAATGCGATAATTTAATTGCATTATTAAAGCTACACCAATTGCACACTGGCTATATATATTTTAAACATGACAGGAATTCGAGAACAGAGAAAACAAAAACTTTGAATGCATTAATACTACAACAACATTATTAAATTATAACATTAGTAACAAAACAAACTACAGTAGGTAGAGGCAGCCATCTGATTACCATATCTTTTTGTAATAATTTTATTAATACTATGCAATTTGTTGTTTTACCATTTTCAGATGATCGAGCTCATTGGTGGAAGTGGTGTCTATTTGTTTAAGAGCCAACTGCTGATTTGTAAAAGCAGCTGCAAGTCAAGGAGTTCCCTGGCTTGTCAGCTTCTTCGAGTCTTTTTCTCTGATGAGGAACTCAAAAATGGGAAGCTTAGTGATCGAGCCAATGGAGATCACCTTTCCCTGTTGGATCCTCATATTGTTAATGTTATAAAAGGTATGTATTATTTTGTTTCTTCAAAACTGGATCAGTCAAGTATAATGCAATTCCAGAGATGATTTGATTGACTAATAGCAGCCATGGTCATTGAGCATTAAAGGGACTGACGGTCATGCAATGTAAATAAATAGAAACAAGCTATGCTCATACACGTTATCAACTCTGGATGTATATAATCTTGACAATTTCAGTGATCAGTAATTTATGTAACCTACATTACTCATTTAAGACAACAATAATCTAAGTGAGAAATAAGAAGACCTGAAAGCAACATTGCTGTACAGGGTGACTGATGTTATTTATTAATTTTTCAGCTTATTGCAGTTCAACAGCATTCAAACCTGAGCAGGAAGTTAAGGAGGGTCACAAGAAAGGAATTGTCCATGCAATGACTCTCAGCATTAAGCAGTTACAGCGACGAGCCCTCAAAAAGGAAAATAAAAACACCATGGCAGCTAGCACTACTACAGTTGAATTAGAGCAACAAAATGTGCACGCAAGTGCCTCAGATAATGAATAAAAAGGAACTCCAGATGGAGATAGTGATGAAGATGATAATATTTTTCTATAATACAATTATCAAGGAGGATGAAATTTTAAATTAACAGACCATTTTTGTAAATTTAGAAGTTCTATTTTTACCTCAACTTAGTCTGACGATTACAAAAAACAAATTATACAAGTTGACCCAAGTTGACTTCATGTTCATTAATATATCCAGTATGTAATTATAAGGTTGTATATTAATGCTATAAAAGACCTGTTGGTGAAATTAATGTTTTACATGAGGACATATCTCACTTGTGATTGTTGTAGTCTACAAGCTAAAGAGCCCTGAAAATGAGAAATTTAGCAATAATTATCAATGCTTGAGCTGTTCCTGGTTAATATACACATAACGTGGTGTGCCGTATATGTAGATGTTTCTGGTAGATGACTAATGTTTTTGACATAACAAATCAGCTACAAACATGTTCTTGGTATGCTGACGGCATGTTTTAGGTATGGTGAACATATCCAAGACAACTTTCAGCTTTGTTTTTGATATATTTTTAGGTACTTCCAAAGTGCTACCTTTTAGGCGCTTTTGTGGTACTCTAAAATTGTTCCAAAAATGATGCTTAATGGTATATTTTTGGTATGTCAGAGGTAGCATAAACATTTCAGTGACCTACCTCTGGCATACCAAATTTAAGTATGTACTTGGTATGTCACATGAATGTTTTGGGTATGTAAAATTTGATATGTTCTTGTTTGTTTATTGGTATGTTTGAGGTATGGTCGACATAACCAAAACACAATTTTAGATATGTGGCTAAGGTTTGTTTTAGGTACTTCTAAAGCGGTATGTTTTGGCTACCTTTTTGGTATATAAAATTTGTTCCAAAAATGATACTTAATGGTATATCTTTGGTATAACAGAGGTAGCATAAACATACATGTATCACTGACCTACCTCTTGCATACCAGAATAAAGTATGTTCTTGGTATGTCATATGTATGTTTTTGATATGTGATGGATATGTTAATGGTATGTCAAGCCATACCCTTGACATAACTTATACATACCAAAAACATACCCATAATTTGGTGTGGGAAGCTGGGAGTATGAGAGTTTCAAAGCTGCCCTGTTGGCAGTAATGGCTGGAAACAATTTTAACTGTGTCTCAATGGTTAAAAATATTCAGCTAAAGTGGCTGGTCCTGTGTTGAGATCACAAAATAATTACTAGTTGGACTGATTATTTCAACATGAATTTTGTCAGAGTCCTTTTATACTTATGCAAGGAGGGATTACGTTTTTGCAATGTGAGTGCTACACGGCCAACGTTTGCAAAAACGTAATCCCTCCTTGTACTTGTACATGTTCATTGCTGTGACTTTAACATCGTCAGTTCCCACGGCCTGCTCCCGTCTGACCTTGTAGCTCAGTCGGTAGAGCAGCGGTGATCTAACCGGAAGGTCGTGGGTTCAATTCCCACCATGGTCAGAGTTTTTCTCTGTCCTTGTGTGGGCTAACGCTCACATGGTTCATATGGGGTAGATACTTAGCACTTTACATTACACTCTGATCAGTTAAGTATGTTCAAATATAAGTGCTACACGGCCAACGTTTGCAAAAACGTAATCCCTCCTTGTACTTGTACATGTTCATTGCGTAACTTTAACATCGTGATTTCCCACGGCCTGCTCTTTTCCGACCTTGTAGCTCAGTCGGTAGAGCAGGTCGTGGGTTCAATTCCCACCGTAGTCAGAGTTTTTCTCTGTCCTTGTGTGGGGCCATTTCCATCAGTATGGCTAACGCTCACATGGTTAATATGGGGTAGATACTTAGCACTTTACATTACACTCTAATCAGTTAAGAGCACCTCTCAGAAATTTTCAGTAAGACCGTGCAAGATAAAAAAATCGAAAATTGCCAAACTTTGTCACAATAAAGGACTACCAAAACCATTTTTAGAAAATTATGTTTTCGTTTGTTTCGATAATTATTTTCCCTGGATGGCGCCTTTTTTGGTATGGGGCCTTGTGAGCGAGTGAAAACGACTCCAAAATGTCGCTTGTTTGAATTGCTTTTTTTAAAATAACGAATGGGTAACTTGAAAATCAAAACAACATGGCACAGCTAGAGTAATTCACTCACCCTTTAGCGCTGTTAACGGTACAACATACCAAAACTGGAATTTTTGACCAAATTTTAAAACTTAACCTTTTTTAGATTGATTACAGAGTGCCAAATTTGGGTAAAATTCGACCGTCAAAAAAGCATCCTGGTACATGGCTTTCTTAAACGAGACTATATTCACCGGAATAAGCAATGTTTCTGCTGCAATTAAATTCAATACAATTTTTCGGTGAATGAAACAGAGGATTTTTGAGGCCCAATTTCAACATGCTGTTTGTCGACAAAAGTTGACTTTTGACGACCAAAGCGGAGGCAAGGTATATTGAAATCACACACGCTAATCTCGATTTATTCACTGAACAATTCGAGACTTTGGGGTTATCGAACTACTGTAGCTCAAGTGAAACGTGTCATTCAAATTTAACTGTCTTGGTTTAAGAGTGACATATCCAGTAATTAAAATAACTGACCTAAACATTTGCATACTAGTAAGATTCACTCCATTCCATATTTTTTACGCAAACAAGTTTCCTTAATTCACTTTGTCAAGATACCTGCAAAACAAACAAAGAAAGGTATCCCCCTTTATATAAGCATGCGCGGGTTGGATTTTCTTCGAAGCCCTTAAACAACCATCGAACCAGTCGAAGGCTTTGTGACCTTCATGAGTTGTGCCGTGATTGTGTCATCAGAGCTGTCACACAAGAGATTAGGACAAAGCACACAGACCAATGGCTTTGTGCGGTTATTCTGAGTTTGTTGGGGGAATTTGTGGCCCAAGTTGTGAAAATCCAGCAAACGTTCAATGCGTAACAATAGCAAAGTGTGATAAGGACATCAAGGCACACTTGAGAAGTTATAAAAGTGTCAAATTCTTCTCTGGATACAGAGGCTAGGCTTTTGCTCACAAGTGCAGGTAAGCTTTAAGTGAAATCACTTAAGATAATACCCTATCAGACTTAATAGGGAGCTTTAGCAACGACAACAGCGACGGCAACGAGAACGTCACAAATTTGCATATTTAGTGGGAAAAAACAATATTTCATTGCATCATATCGCTTGCTCTTAGCAGGGTCAAGCATCATTGTGGCTACATTAGTACTTTAGTACAGCTGATACATACAACGTTTGATACATATATCCCAGTGTTACATACATAGCTGATTTTATAGCTACAGGTATCCCAGAAACAACGTTTTATAAAAGCGCGACGTGGTTGCATTACGCAACATACATTGATCAATGGAGGGTAAGAAAAATAATTTTCCAAGTCTATTTCTCCACATACAATGTTATACCTTTCCCTATCTGGTTTGGAGAGCCAGTCAATAACATGGTTGTTGATGGAAAACAGAGGACAACATTTTGGGCTCCAATCACCGTGGCAGTTGATGTTAGTGCCATCGTTGAAAAATATTTTGGCTGCTTCCCCTACATCTTTTGGCTTTGAAGGATCATCGACCACAAAACCCATGGTTGTCTGACTGGCAACTTTTCCAACTACCTGTAAACAATATATGTAGCATCTTAGCAAGCACAGTTTGAATTTTTTTCGCAGATCAACAACTGGATCAAATATAAACTAACTAATGGATGACTCAACAAAAACTTATTTCAGTAAGTAAACACAACCTTTTCACATAACAGAGTTAAGGAGTACTGTCAAAAAATGGCTACTGATGTAAGTTAACAGCAAGAAGTATTCTGGTCTTAATTCCATATGGCCAAACCTTTTCAGACACAGAGGCAAAGAAATTATTTCTCCATCCTCCAGTACATGCAGTGGATTTTCCACTATCTGGCTGTCCCAGAGCGGCGGGCAGTGGACATGATCCAGCTAGCATCTGCCACTGTCAAGATAAGGACACATGGGTCAATTTAGACAAAACCTATTGCAACAATTCTTTCTAGGATTAACTGAAATGAAAATTCTACTTTCTCTAATAGTCTTCGTTGACGATCGGGTTACAAAACCACAGATTATAACAATGCCTTCAAAAGATAACACGCCAAATACGAAGGAAACCTCCTAAAATGACTGCCAGGACAGCAGTTGAGCCCGTTTACCTCTAGTACCGTAAAGACTCGCAGATAAGCCGCACATGCAGATAAGCCTCACCCCGCTCTTAAGCTCTTAAGTAGAATAAACATCATTTGCACCACTTATGACATATGATTGATATTATTCTGGTATTTGTTCACAGGTATTTCTCCATTCAAGGCAGTTTTTCCATAGAATTTTGTTCAGGAAGATGTGGAGCACATCTCTACAGACACCACCGAAGCCCACACCTCTTATCTCTTTCTGGTGAGTTCCCATTATTGACTATTTTGAACATCCCGCATATCACAAAAGACACTGTACTCTCTTTCTCTCTTGCTCTCTCTGTTTCTAGAATGCAAGAGGACAGCCATTCTCCGCTGCTGCCTTCTCAAAACACATCCAAGGGATATTCTACAAGCTCACTGGAACCAGCATTGGCATTTATGTCTTAAGATCATCATTTATAACCTGGGCATACAGTTCAAGGTGGGTTAATCTGAATCCTTGCGATGCTTTTATTTATTTCAGGCTCTCCCCAAGACGAGACCTTTGTAACCGAAAATTGATACTTCTTTCAACCCACTAACATCTTCTTTCTTTCTCCTTGCCTGCAGTCACTGTGATGACACCATGAAGGATAGTCTTGCGGCTGCCTTGCGCCATTCACGACAAACGGCACAGACCACATATGACCGTAGGACCGCCCTGGATAAAAAGAACGCTCCTGTCACATTGGTACAGCAAAAGGCCGAGTCTGTTATGGGACGAGAAGGAGGAGAAAAAGAAGGAGAAGAAGAAGGAGAAGAAGAAGTAGAAGTATGAGGAGAAAAAGGAGAAAAACTGCATGCTGGACAGTTTGTGGGCCTGGTAGAGACTAGTAGCACATTGAATGCTCCCCATGTTTTGATTGGATGCGTACATGCCTTTTTGCCGAGGAAACAGGTCTCCCTGTTGTGGTACAAACACGAGGGACGTTCTAGCTATGGTCTTCACCTGGATGGAAAACAGTGGATTGAGGACATCAACTCACTCATTGCTGTCAAGGTGCAACTGGTCGTACGCAAACAAGCAAAGGAAAGTGCTTATCATCTGTGCACAAGCGTCAGGACAATACACAAGGCCGTCCATGGCCATTCCTCTAAGAGTTAGGGTTTGGGTTTGCTTTCTCAAAGACATTAAAACCAAATAATTCTTACATTTCAACAGTTTATTCTTAAAGAGCTACTGTGACCAAAAAATCAAATTTCATTTTCCTTGGAATTTCAAAACTGTTAACTAAACAGAAAGTGACCCATAAGCGATGGGAAGCCAAGCCAATCAGTGAGAAGAAATCATACCATTATTTGTCAGGCATGATTTTAGACGTCATCAAGCCATGTGGAAAGGAAATGCAGTTGCCCAGCCTTTCCCTGTTCAGCTACCAAAGAACATTGCCTCAGAGCCAGCACCACTTAAGGCAGACTTGATACAACAACATCGGTCAAGATTTAACTAATGAAAATAATGTGTAGCTTTACAAGTAACAATTATTTTTCCTGCATAATAATTTTGAAGAATCTTGATATAATTCGAAGAAACATTGAATCGTTACTCTTTCACCCTAACTGATAAACACAAGTCATAAACTACATATATATCAGTGCTGAAAGTAAAGTAAAAAATACTTTGGAACAAGTAGTCAGAAATTTTACCAATGACGGTAATATAATTATACACATTGAGAAAATGAACACATGAATAATATGACACCCATTCAGAGGAAACAAAAAACAAATATAGATGGTACAGTATATATGAAATAGGTCTAAGTAAGTAATAATGAAGTTTTTATATATCATTTCAATATTTTGAACTTGTAAATAGTTTTATGGTCAAACCAGATCGCTCATCCGCATATCGAAACCCTTCAAAGGCAAACTCTTCTTCTGGCCCAGGTGGGGGATAAAAGTTACGTATGCACATAACTGCACAAGATGGAAGAACGAAACTTATCAGTACGATCGGGCCAGTTGCCTGTAGGCTATATGTCTAAATAGTTTATGCTCTGGCCCATCAGAAGGGTCTTTGTACTGCTGCTTGTATTGATACCAAGCAGTCTGCAATACCCATCTATTGATACAGACTGAATGAAACCCTGGGTGTTGTGTTATACATGTGGGCTCCTCTGGGCATTTGCCACTTGTGAGTGCCTCAATACTTTTATTTTTGACCGCCTTTGAATTTAAAACAAAAATGCAGTATCACATTGCGCTGTGTTCGCCAAAAGAAAGGATTTAGTGCATAAACCAAATTAGCAGTGTATGAGTTGGTGAAGCCAGCAGAACAGTAAACAATTCGTAGTATTGACAAGTTAAACATGTATTGCAGTAATATTCCCGATCTGCGAAGCATATTATAAAAGTTAAAATTGATCTAGGTTATGTTGTACTCACAGAAATGATTAAAATCGGCAACATAAACAGTTGTCACAACCAGACCGAGAAGGAAATTAATTCGTGCTCCCAGAGTTTTGTCCGCTTGATCTACCATATAAAACATAAGCAGAAAGCGACACCACCGTAAACAAAGACTCTTAGATTTTTGTACTTTCATCCCGGGTTCCATGGATCTTGTTTAGTTCTTGCTGTAGACTTGCCACAAGTCTGTTTTAAGTAATTAATTGATCAAAGCTCGGGTTTTCTAAACTCAATTTCGCCTGAGAAAAAGTAGAATTGTTCACTGAAAAAAGGAACACCTTCGAGTACATTGTGAAATCACAAATATGTAATTTTCTTCATGCTATTTATTTAGGCTTAAAACGCTTAATACAATCGACCTAAACTGACAAACGACATAAATATGATCACCACATCATTCTGCGTTAAGTTCATTTTATTTCACATTAAAGTCATTCGACTTAGTACAATGAATCAATCAATTAGAACAACGCTACATACCAGTCTGAATTCTCAATTTGCACCTTCTTCATCACTTTCCATGGACTCCTCACCTAACAGGCTTTCAGCTTCATCTGAATTGATACACGGCTCAAACCGATATGGCTGAATAGTAAACCTGTTAGTATCTTGTTCATCGTCAATTACTCAGGGAAAACCCAGCTGACTGATTCAGACCTGAATTCAGTAATATTTCGGAGCAAACCCTTGCTAAATGTAAAGTACACAACTGGAAGGATCAAATTACTTTCACGACTTGACGTCATACGATGATACGCTGACCGACTTCTGAGCAGTCAATCCATTGCCAAGATGGCGGATTTCTAATCGCATTTTAAGCCAACTTCAATAGCAGAATTACTAGTTAATTTGTAAGAGAGAGGAAAAAGAATAGAAAAATTTGTAGGCAATGATGTTTGGCCTTTCTTTTGCGAAATTCGTATTTTTGCACCAAAGTTCCCCTTTAAGTTGACTAAGGCACTGCAGCACCAGCCATTCTACTCAATTCACTCAATCTGATGCGAATCGTGTCAAACCCACTTTCGCTCACTTCGGCACTGCGGCTAGCGTCGCAAACGTAAATGCTCCTTTGTGGATGGGTATTCAGCAATCGCTCCAATTGCAAAATCGAGTAAGCAAGATATGTAAGACCATGTAATCATGCATCGTTGTACGAGACTGCGAGCACTCACTTTTCCAGTTGTCCCTGAAACCAACGGTTAATTGCTTTTAAAGGTGTTTTTGGGATAGATGATACAATTTTGGGTACTATGATTTGCCCACGGCATCATGATCGATTTGGAATCCAATGGAGATGTAATAAGAAAAAGTGCACCTGCCCACATGAATGGGCATCACACATGGCAGTAAAAGGAGAGCGTGTATTAACCCTTGCTCAGACAACGGTCCACCATATTTATCTGCCGAGTTCCAAGAGTTTGCACGCGCTTACTCATTTGACGTCGAACCAAAACCCTCTTCCCAACATCAACACAGCTGCTCAAGCCCACGATACCTGACAACATCCAGCAGAAACTGAAAGAGCAGAAAGCCAAACAGACCTTTTACTACAACCGTGGTACCAAAGAATTGCAACGACTCCATCCTGGTGACAGTGCGCAAGAGTCTAGGCAACAGAAAGGCTTGGACAAAAGCAGAAGTTTAAAGACAAGTTGACATACGATTGTACGAAGTACGCACAGAAGATGGGAGAGTATTCCGCAGAAACCAGGGACAACCTCGGCTGACTAAAGAACCAATGAAGCCAGACGTTCACGGACCACCTCCACCTAGGTGACAACCATTGGATCTGGTGAATACGTCAGAACCACAAACTGCCAGAGGAAGTGCCCAAGAACCTTCCTGACAAGGACAACACTGGGACCTGCCCAGTTACAGCAAAGGAAGAACAACAGGAACATGCAAAGCCACTAGATGCACCAGTCGTCACCAGGAGTGGAAGAGTTGTAAGGCCACCTGTACGCTTCCAGTGACTTATAAACGCTATACCGGATAGAGACATTGACCAATACCTGATTAGTACAGATTCATTAATAGGAGAGTGACATTTAGTTATTTGCCATTCTTCCTTTCTGCCCTGTAATGTAATACCGACCATGTTAGTTATCTTAACGTAATTATCTGTTAGTCTTCCCGTGTTTAGCCTGCATGGGTTAACTTCGGTTTCCGTTGCTATCAGTTTAACCAACACTTTAATTAACTCGAATTTAGCTAGGCTGGAGTACCTACTGCAAGTATTTACCCCCAACTTTTTCGACTTTTTTGCTGAAAGACGTTGATCACAAGAAACTAAGATTACGATAATAATCAATTGCATACTGAAACTGAAAAACTTTATTTCAACACGTGACATTGATGAGCCTAAAAAAGACTCGTTACAAAAATGTACGTGTATCTACATTAGTATATAGATTAAGAAAATACTAGACTAAGAATCTATAATAAAAATACCTATTCATACTATAAATTTATAATAGCATCTAATTAGAGCAGAAATTACAACGACACTCGTCCTGGCTCAAGTTAAGTTTCTTTAGTTTGGCCATAAAATTCTTAAGATTTGGGGCCTCCCTAACATGCAAAGGTATCTTGTTCCAGAGGCGGCATGCAATATACGAAAAAGATCTGTGTTTGAAACCAGCATTAGGGGCCGGCTGATCGAGTCTGCTACCATTGCCGTGAAGATTGTAAACACAGTTTTTGATTCTAAACATATTACTTATATAATTGGGATAGCTTTTGTACACAAGTGTCAGAGCTTGGACCATGCGCCTATGCTTAATGGAATCTAAATTATACTGCAACAAGATCTGCTCGTACCTAATAGACTTAGGTAGATTGAAGAGAGTTCTAAGTACGTAATAATTGGCATTTTCTAACTTATCAGATAAAGTTTGATTAATTCCTATTAGAAGAGGACTACAATAGTCAAAATGAGGTAGAATGTACGACTTATATAGTTTAACAGCAGTGTCACTATCAATAAAATTCCTGACTCTGCGCAAGGCAGCTATCTTTGCATGAATTTTACTAAGAACCAATTTAATATGTAAAGTGAGCTTATTGTCAATCGTCACTCCCAGCAACTTAAGATCATCGATAGTCAGAATATTATTTGACTTTAAAGTGAGCTCATAATTATAGTTGGATTTGCCAACAATCATAGCCTGCGTCTTAGTGGCATTAATGGTGAGGTAGTTATCTTCAAGCCAATGTGATAATCTCGCCAGGTCACTATTGATGTAGAATTCCAAGGTCGCGGGTGAGTTAGTAGCAGCATAACCGGTTGTGTCATCTGCGTAGAGCCTCAATTCCATATTCTTGGTAATACGGGTTATGTCATTAATATATATATTAAACAAAAGCGGTCCCAGAAGAGATCCTTGCGGGACACCACATTGGACTACACGCCAGTTGGAATAAGCGTTCTCTATCTTGACTTGTTGCTTACGATTAATGAGGTAAGAGCGAATCAGTTGAATGGAGTGGTCCTGAAGCCCATATGCCGCTAACTTTCTTATCAGGAGGCAGTGGCATATAGTGTCAAACGCCTTACTCAGATCTATAGACAATGCAGAGACTGTTTGTCTCTCATCTAATGCTTCCCTCCAGTCCTCTGTGCAACAAGAATGCCCCTTTAAGAAACCAGACAGGCTGTCGGAGAGTAGACGGCGTGAAACAAAGTAGTTATACAGTTGATTATACACAATTCGTTCAAAAATCTTAGATACACAGGGTAGAATTGAGATGGGACGATAATTAACTTTGGTAACTTCACATCCCTTTTAAAAACTGGACTGATGTTGCTAGATTTCCACTCGCTAACCTAACAAGATTGTTCAAGACAATAATTTAACAAACGAGACAAGGGGGTCGCCAAAGCAGGAGCAGACGCTTTCAGGAGCCTCGGGGGAATACCATCCACGCCAGTTGCCTTGGATCCGTTTAGATCTAATAGCAGGTCCAACACATATTTAGTAGTGACAGGCTGGAAATTAAAGGAAAACTCTTGATCTTGGTCATCAGCCATTTCATTGATTAGGTTAACACTGGGATGTTTGTCGAACTCAGATTAAGTGAGAGCCAAAGAATGGTTTAGTCCTGACTCGGCGAAATAGTTGTTAAATATTTCAGCCACTTCTTGGGGTTTATTATAAACTTGACCATTTTCAATGAGAGTTATTTTGCCCAAGTACGACCCACGCGTGTTTGGTAAGAGAGGCTTCAGTTTTTTCCAGAATTCCCTTGGGCTAGATTTATTGGACTTTGCGCTAACAAAGTAGCCGCATAGAGCTTTACGCTTCAGCGAGGTAACCTTGTTCCTTTGTCTCTTGAAGGCGTCCCTGTTTTCAACTGAAGGGTTTTTACGAAAAGCTCTATACAGTTGGCAACGACGAGAGATATGAAGCTTTATCTCAGGTGTGATCCACTGCAATTGGTCTCCCCGTACGCAAATCCTCTTAATAGGCGCATGTGAATCAAGCACTTCGTTATACAGGCCTTTCCAGTGGGATCAGATATCGTCAACATTCTCAAATATATATGCACATTCCCACGGGACATTCTTAAGATCACGGATGAATAATTCAGCATCAAAATTTTTCATACTTTGATAATAAATTTGCTTTGGGGGAGGTTTCGGAAGTCTCTGTTTTCTTACAGTGTATATCAAATCATGATCGCTAATGCCCAAGTGAAGTGAGCCGCATTTTGCATAATGGTCAGGATGGATTGAGAGAATAAGATCGCTGTAGATTCGGTAACTCTAGTAGGCGTTTCGATTGAATTTGTCAACTGGAACTGATCACACAGTTCCTTAAATTTCTTGATGTCATTGTGATCTGAAAACAGATCGAAGTTTAGGTCACCAATCACGACGATCTCCCGTCTTGAATTGTACATCAGCTCGAGAGTAGTGGCCAGTGAGGTTAGGAAGACTGCAGCTTTACATTTACTTGGTGAACGATAACATGCACAGATCATGAAATAAACACCATTATTTCCCTTTACATCAAGGGACAGGGATTTGATATTAGCCGGTTCAAACTTGCGTCATCTTACCACTGTTATGTTAGATCTCACATATGCCATAATTCCTCCCCCATTTCTTGTCCTGTCCTTCCGTATAATCCGGTAATTAGGGTGATCCAGAAGAAGATTACCGATAGTACTGTTTAATTTCGTTTCAGCGAGGAACAGAATGTCAAATGAGCATTCGTCTAAGATGGATTTGACTTCATCGACTTTGTTTACAAGTGCATTGACGTTTAGATGGACTATAGTCAGACTAAACTTGTAGTGCGAGCGGATATTTTTCTTATACCATGACGCAGAGTTTGAGTCATTAACAATATTGCGATTCTGGCAGCCGCCATCTTGGTTGTTGATACTTTTTTCTCCATCCTGAAATAATTGTAGAAAATCGACGTCTTCAACATCGAAAAAAGGCATTGCAGAACTAATATTACAGAAACGGCAGACCCAGTGATAGTTAGACATCGCTTTAACTTCATGATATGCCACGGGTGTTACATCTCCGCATTTGATATGAGAGTGAAGATAGCACGTGGAACAGCGAAGCGCTCGGTGAGTCCTCGCAATCGGTTTACTGCAAACAGAACATGGGTTTCTCACATCGCCTGCGTTTGGCTCGATATCACCTGCTCTAAGGAGCTCAATATTAAACGATGCAGAAGAGTTGGAATAGTAGGATACTCTTCCTCTCATATATTTCATCCGCTTCCTAACGAGCGAATAGTTTTTTGCCAAACTTCAAGTAGACCAGGAAACAGTCGCTGTTCTCATAAGATGGACTTATAAAAATATTTGTGAATTTGTCGACCAGGAGAATCGTCTGGAATAGGATAAACACAGAGCACAACGCCCACGACCAACCCGCCATCTTGTTTGCACAAGAATCATACGAGCTTCTAAAACCGACACATTTAGTTTAAACAACGTGTAAGGTTCCATGTCATAATTAAAGGCAAGGCCAACAGTTGCTTTAACAATCGTACAACAAAGAAAAGGAGAGAGGGAGGAGAGAAGAAGCCGGAGAGGGGACAAGTGGTGCATTACCACTTCCATGGTTATTTAAGCCATGTTAGATTTGGAGGGTACCGCTAAATTATGTGCCATCCACGTCGGTAATAGATGTGAGTGGGGTGCAGTTCGGTCTGTAATCACACTAGAGATTCTAAAGTAACTCCGTGAGCCTCATTCCACATGTTGCCTTGAATATTTGATCAATTTAACCTCAATTCCACGTCTACAGAATCAACCGAATTATCCATAATGAGTGAAAATGCCGGGAGCCAATCAAACTCAGCAGAGGGCGATGGTAGGGAAGCCTTTTTGTGTGTGTATGTTCAAAGTTTCGTCAGTCGTAAATGGTTTACTAGCACAAAATTCTTTGTCATTCTTTTTACGAAATTCTTGATAGTCAGGCATTAATGCGAGTAATGTGCAACCAATGGATTTAAAAATTGCTGCTGAAAAGCAAAAAATAATTCTGAATCGAGTGCCATGTTATCTATTTTACGTACCCTCGTACGCTTCAGATGGCTAACTAATTTTTTTGTTTTTTTGTCTCTTGCATGATCAGTGACAAAGAGAGGAGACCAATCAACCCACGTGTTCCCGCTTATGGAGTTAACGTGGGCCCAAGGGAAAGTGACAACGGTGAGCAGTCCTATTACTTCATGTAATTATTCAATGTTTTCTTTGCTGTTCGATGCACAATACTTTTACATCGTTCATTCTCGCTGATTCTCAATATTGGCAAGGTTCTTCACACGAGCCTAGTTATAGACTTTGGGGATGACTGGGACCTGCACTCCACTGGTGGGGGTGATCTGCAATCGTTTGCCACCAATAATGACATTAAAAGGCTTCAAATTCAACAAGAGGTTATATTAGCCAACCAAAATCTCATTTTAGAAAATCTGAGACGGATATCTAACCTTTTAAATGAAAAGGCAGAATAACGGGGAATATCTTTAAGAGTTCATCATGAGCCTTACGGCCACACAATGTCAACAAAGAAAATCAAACATCCTACCCCGATCCTAAACAGTACACTCTTGACTAGTTCAGTTGTATCTAATGATGTGGCAGATTTTGGTATGCCTGAAGAACAATTGCATGAATCAGTAAGTGCGTCCAACTTGGAAAGTGAATTGATCAAAAGCCCCTCTTCCATTGGTCTGATTCTCCTGAAAAGGAAATTTTGGAACCGTTTCTCGGAAATTCAAACCCTGAAAACACTAAAAATACAACCTTGAAACCCGAAGAGTTAAAAAAGCATGCCGAAAACAAAGCCTGTCTGAAAGAAGTGTGTGAAATGATAGGAAATTCTTCTTCGAAAGCAGAATTAGCAAAGTCGAGTTTAGAGGGAGGGATGAAGAAAAACAAAAAGACATAAAGATATAATTGCCTATGTTGTAGGGACTTCTGTGATATCTGTCTAGCCATTTACTTTCTCATGTGATTCATCAGGATACTATGGCGTTTTTCATCAGCTTTGTAGTTACAAATATACCAGCAAGTACCCTTTATACAGGCAGCTTAGCCTTTCCCCTTGAAACTTGGGAGATGCTCCTTCAAATCGCGAACAAGGGGCGTTTTTACATGCTGCAAAAGAGAGAATAATGTCCACTGTGGACTGTGCTCTTCTCGGGACTTGGCACTATACCATCGTGTTCTTTAAGGAAGTTAAAAAAACTTCACTGCTTGAATAGGTGACTTTGAACAGTGATCGCAAGCTGACAACTGCACTTCACGAATTCAATTTGATACGTTTTTTGTTGTCAGATGCTCCATAAAAAAATTTGTACTTGGCCTGGCAATTTGCGAGTTCAGGATCACTTTTTAATTTCTTTGCACTACTGTTCGCTAAGGCTTTTAGGAGTTCATGGTCATTTCCTTTGTGACTTAATGCAATTGACGCCAACTGGAAAAGAATCTATTTTCCTACCATCCCAATATTTGCTGCACTTGCGGCACGCCTCATCTAAAACCTCACCTTTACTTTCGCAAATCTCACTCTCACTTAACCCTGCAAAATGTTCCCAATGAATGTGATGCAGTCACCGATACCTGAGCAAAAGTCAACACAGAAGATCTCCGCCTTATATATCTGCGTTACTATTTCTAGTCAGTGTATTTCTGAATGGTCGTTTGAACTTCCTTTTTTTTTGTAGTATGTTGCTTCAATTGCCGTGGACAAGGCCACAAGGCCAAGGACTGCCCCTCAGCGAAAATTCGTTGGAGGACAGTAAAAAGGAGGAGGAGAAAACAACAAAGAAAAGGAGAGAGGGAGGAGAGAAGAAGCCGGAGAGGGGACAAGTGGTGCATTACCACTTCCATGGTTATTTAAGCCATGTTAGATTTGGAGGGTACCGCTAAATGATGTGTCATCCACGTCGGTAATAGATGTGAGTGGGGTGCAGTTTGGTCTGTAATCACACTAGAGATTCTAAAGTAAGCCTTTCCTTGAGCCTCATTCCACATGTTGCCTTGAATATTTGATCAATTTAACCTCCATTCCACGTCTACAGAATCAACCGAATTATCCATAATGAGTGAAAGTGCCGGGAGCCAATCAAGCTTAGCAGAGGGCGATGGTAGGGAAGCCTTTTTGTGTGTGTATGTTCAAAGTTTCGTCGGTCATGAATGGTTTACTAGCATAAAATTCTTTGTCATTCTTTTTACGAAATTCTTGATACTAAGGCATTAATGCGAGCAATGTGCAACCAATGGATTTAAAAATTGCTGCTGAAAAGCAAAAAATAATTCTGAACCGAGTGCCATGTTATCTATTTTACGTACCCTCATACTCTTCAGATCGTTAACTAATTATTTTGTTTTTTTGTCCCTTGCATGATCAGTGAGAAAGAGACAAGACCAATCAACCTACAAGTTCCCGCTTATGGAGTTAATGTGGCCCAAGGGAAACTGACAACGGTGAGCAGTCCTATTACTTCATGTAATTATTTAATGTTTTCTTTGCTGTTCGATGCACAATACTTTTACATCGTTCATTCTCGCTGATTCTCAATATTGACAAGGTTCTACACACAAGCCTAGTTATAGTGCTCACAAAATGTGCAGCTTACATTTCAACAGTTTCTGTAATTATATTAATTATGTGTGTTCTTCTGCATAAGTAGACAATACGCTGCCTCGCGAACAATCGCTGCATCGGGATCCCCAGGAGGACTTGCGCCATCATTTGGAATGCAAGAGAAGTAAGAGTTGTTAAAACATTTAGTCAGAATAGCAAATCTTTTAAAATTAGACTAACATGTGCATTAAATGTAACTGTAACTGTGCTATAAATTGATTTTTTGAAACTTACTGCCGATAGAGAGCTGCAATTGTCCACAAATATTTCACTAATGTTAAAAGGGTAACAGGTTGAAAATTGTACTTGATGTGATTATCGGCAAACGAGAGCGTATTGTCTTGCATACATTGCCTGACAATCATCAGACATCTTACTTAATGAATGTGATGCAGTCACCGATACCTGAGCAAAAGTCAGCAAAGAAGATCTCCACTTTATCTATCTGCGTTATTATTTCTAGTGAACAAAATAATTCAATAGACCTCTTTATGGGAGGGTGAGGGGAGTAAATGATGACCTATAGGGTCTGAAAAACAGTTGGAGTTTTCCTTTATGCCTTTTTTTTTAAAACTAAGAATGCAACTAAGAGGTTTTTTTTTTGCTTGAAAGTAGCTGTTACTCATCATTATTGTTCTTTCCAGGGCTTGATATAGGAAGATCATTCGATACAACATAGGAAAATGCTAATTGTTTTTATTGGGTCTTTGATGAGATTGTCGCTTGGATCAGTGGCAAGATCCAGGGGTACAAACGGAAAGCAACAACAAAAATTAGCAATATCTTCAAAACGAAACGCAGACAATGAACCAAACTTTCCAAAAAGATTGCTTAGTAAATAAATATTTTTGGTATGTAAATGTTTCTGGGGGAGGAAACAATTTGTAATTTTAATTTTTTTTATTTGCGTAGAATAAGCGCCATTTTGCAATGTAACGCGTAACAAAAATATCAAGGCGTGTTCCAACTTTTGTCCACCAGTTCACCAAAATCAATCGCACACATCATTTGTTGTACAAATCTTTAATTATATCCAACTTAGATGTCTTGCTACGAACAATACTTATAACACTTCTCTATACAATAAAATAAAGAAATTTACACAAAGATGTCTCTTGTAACGCTGTTTATATTAATGGCTACGAAAAAAAAAAACTCATGATAAAATACTATCATCGAAATGGCCTTTGGCGCCGAAAAAAATACATATCAATTCTCTTACCATACAGTTTATGTGCAAGTAAATCAAGCTTGATTGCTTGAGCCGCTCTAGAGATAAATTAAAAAATGTTCGCCCCGGAACACATTGTTACAAGCTCCATTTCCTCCAAAACAAACCCTGCTTGTTCAGTTCTTTTTGTTCTCCCCGAGAAACAAAATGTTCTCAAGACGTGAAACAGTGCACGGACAATTCTCATAAGATTACCAGACGGCTGCAAAATCTGTTGCTTCTTTCTCTGCTTTAAGCGGCCAATATTCCCATTTTTCTCGAACCCCGAACACAATTGCTTGATCCGCCATTGTGTAACAGGAACCAAACAACAAGACAGTAGCGCAACATTGAACGCGGAAGGGAAATGTCCGCTCAATTTGATGCAAGAAAGCCGCCATTTTATCGAAACACCTTCGGAAACGTTTCTGAACGTTTGGGGGGTACGCAAATAGAATGCAGGGGCCAAAACAATAGATTCAACACACGTGGATTTCTGAGAAACGTGACTTGTTACGTGACAGTCTTTAGTCGATCGGAAATGAAGGGTAAAACAGATAAATATTCAGTAGCCACGTGGAGAAAGAGTAAGAAAGAAAAGAAGAATGATAACAAGAGGAAATACTACCAAAATGATCAAGAAAAGCTTGCTGAAAAGGCCAGAGAACGAATGAAGCGGCTAAGTGAAAATCGTAAGCTACACGGTGTAACAAGTTTGAAAAGTCGTGGAAACGTGGCAACACGTGCTTCATCAAAGGGAAGAATTTCACATGAAAAAAGAGCAGATGAAGGCCGCGCTAAGAAAATTGAAAGAAAAAGAGAAGAGGAAAGAGAGGAACAGAGAAAAGAACATAAAAGAAGGAAAACAAAAGAGCGAGTTCGCAAATTTCGGGAGAAAAGAAAACTTGCCAATGATACAAGACCGGAATGGGAAGGAGATTGTGCAACTCCATCGGCATTTCCGTCACGAATGTCTAAGAAAAGGGCTAGGGACAAGGTCACCCCCACGTTACCGAAATCACCCCGGAAAAAAGCAGAGGTAGTACAAACTTTGGCAAACAGTCCGAGCACAAGAAGACTTTTAGAAAAACAAGGTTTTCTTCAGTCATCTGTGGACAAGCGGGATACAGAGGCCATGAAGAGTATAGTGACAGACTTAGCAGATGGGCTGGCAAAGGTTAAAGGAGCCAAATCAACCGACCAAAGAGCTGCATATGGTGTGGCACGTTCTCTGGCATTTGGGGCCTCTGTTAAGAAAAATTGCCAACAAAGCAGAGTTTCAAAGCTGGTTGGAATAAAAAGGCAGCAGGTGTCAAAGGGAATTTCTAAAAGAGAGAAAGTTTTAAAGGGAGACGAGGCTTGTTGGATCGTGAGAAAAAGGAAAGTCAGGATGGATGCAGTTAAAGACGAGGAAAAAAGGCTGATTTACGACTACTGGACTCATCAAGCCAGCCGTCCAACAGGGTCTAAGAAAGATAACATGCGCCAGCGGGTGAGGAAAGGAGAATATGTGGAGCATGCAAAACACGTTCTTGAAAAGACCCAAACAGAGTGTTTCCAGGAATTTCAGCAACTTCATCCAGAAATAAAAATTAAACAACAGAAATTTGAAGAAATGAAGCCATTTTTCGTGAAAGGGGCCCGTGAAAGAGACAGACAGTCATGTCTATGCAGGAAGCATGTCGAATGTAAAATGTTATTTGATAGCTGTATGAAGTTTCGGAAGTCCCCAGAACGTAGTAACGAAGAACAAGTTTTTTTGAGTGAAGTTGTTGACTCAACTCTCTGTGAAAAAGAAGAAGTGGCTGCCCATCATCGTCTGCAGTGCATAATGCGAAAGTGTGATGATTGTGGCGTTAAGAAGCTAAAATTATCAAGGGATGAAGAATCAGGAGATGTTGTGGTGAAGTGGAAGAGATATGATTATGTGACTGTACAGGACAAGAATGGAGAAGAACGAAGAAAAATTGCACTGATAAACAAGGAAACACCAGTGAATGAAATGTTTAAGTACTTTTTGGAACTGCTCGATGAATACACCTACCATTCTTTCATGGCTAAGTGGCAAAAAGATGAATTTGACAACCTTTTATGCAGTCTCCCCCTAAATCATGTCATCTGCGTTCACGACTTTTCTGAAAACTATACATGCCGTTCACAAGATGAAATCCAGTCACAGTATTTCGACCCCAACAAAGTTTCCATTCATGTTACCATTCTCTACCGTCATGCAAATCTCCAAACCGATGGAAAGGAAAGTTCTGAGGAAGACCCCTCCATCATCAAGGAACACATTTTTGCCTTATCGGATGACAACACACAAGACTACCATTTTGTTCACCATGTACAAGACCTCATTCTACACTACCTCAGAGAAGAAAATCATTTAACTGTGGAGAAAATCCATGAATTCACTGATGGCTGTGCTGGACAATACAAGTCTAAGCACACCCTTGGCGACCTTTCTTGCTGTCTCGCCAATTTCGGATGCCAGATCGACCGCCACTTTTTTGAGACATCTCATGCTAAGGGAGAGCAAGATGCGGCCGGTGCTAATGTAAAGCAGCGAGCCACTCTTGCTGTACTTCAGAGAAAGGTTACCATTGGTAATGCCAAACATTTGTACAACTATTTGTCTGAAAATTTTCAGCTGCCCACATCAAGCTCTGGAGGAATTACCCTAAAGAAGCGTGTCTACATTTACATCCCAACAGATGGGGAAGGTTCAGTTCCAAGGAAAAGACAGGGGCGTTCCTTTCAAGCTATCAAAGGCATAAGAAAGATCCACTCAGTCCAAACAACGCCAACACATTGCAAAGTTTTCACGAGACTCCGCAGCTGTGTATGCGATCAATGTAAACTGGGCAACAGTGAAGCCTGTGTAAACTCTGAAAATGTCGACAAGTGGCAGGAGACAGAGATAACTCGCGATGGCCAGGTTGCTGTGACAAGGCAGAACCAAGATGCGGCTGATGCTGACCGGGTGAATGGGATAACTGATTTGGTGGAGGCAGGAAGCATTGTAGCGATTGCAGCGGCTGATGACGCATACTATGACTACTACCTTCTAAAAGTAACCAGTTCTGGAGCAGTGTCCTTGGAGCATGATACCATTGACGACTATGGTGCTGCTTATCAGAAGGGAACACTTGTTCTTAAAGGCAGCTTTTTCCTTAGAGACAACATTATAGACATGACTTATAAATTAGACAAAAAGAAGGCCATAGTGCATGCAAACACAGTACGAGCTATCTGTGGCGAGCTTGTGCTGATCAGAAGACAAAGAAAAGAATTGTACAAACTCTCGCCTGCTCAGCATGAGGAAATCATGTCTGTTTTTTAGTACTTGTAGTGTTATTTTATTTGTGCTGCAGTGTTTTAGTAACTTTTAATATGTTTCAAGATGATTATTGTATAATTTGACACTTAAAATGACGTTATAAACCGAAAATGGAAAACGACCACGCCCAAAGTGCATTATGGGTAATATATATAATTTGATTTTTTCTCAATATTTTTCACTAAAAAAAATTGAAATTATATCCTGAGCATTCCTGACAGTAAAAGAGACCATTTCACATCAAATAAACTTAAATTTTAAAATTTCCTTATTTTAGCCTATGTTACGCCTTTGTACCCCTGGATCTTGCCACTGGTCTTGATTTTCTTCTGGTTAGCTGTTAATTGAGTTTTAAAACTTCCAGGAACATATTAGAGACCTACTTTAAGGTTCACGGTGGAATAGAATCTCCGAAGCTTGACTATATTATTGTGACATAATTTGAGCAGTAAAACAGCAACATGATGTTTCCTTTGAATAAAGTTTCAATCGTAATGATATTTTCGTGTTGGTTTCCTTGTTTGTTTGTTTTTTTGCTTTTTTTCTTTGAGCATGCGATCTCCGTCAATACACCTGAGAACAAAGGTTAAGTTTCTGCTTCTCACGAAATTAAATAAGGAAAGGGTTGTGTTCTATTTACTCTTTGGCCCTGCATTGTTGAATGGTCAATCAACAAGTATTTGTTTCAATCATTAAAGAAAACGACCGAGAAAAGTAATATATGGTCATATATAGATTTAGGAAAGCTTACAAGGAGAGCTCCCGGGTTGTTTATTCTTACTTCCCTTACTGAAACAAAGAATCGAAGGAATACAACAATTTTCATTCTTTCTTTTTTTTTTTGTTTAGCCTTGATTAAAAGCCATCAGATAAAGAAAACCAAACAAAACAATCTAAAACGAATTAAAATAAGAAGAGGTGGAAAATTAATAAATCTACCCTAACTTACACCCTGCGAGCATTTATTTTCTCCTATGCTTCCTGAGAGAAAGCACTGTGAGCAACCCTTTGTTTCTTTTGGTGAGCTGCCATCCGGTGCCAAGGAGGAATAAATTAAATTTGTAAGTCCCGAGATAAAATAAAAACAATGCTTATGCAAAATGTTGGGGGACAAACAAAGAATATCTCTTGGGAGGCGTACGAAAAACCGGACTTCGCGCAGGCCAGGGTACCTCACATAAGATGTTAACCTGATTACTTAACAATTATTCCATGAGCGCACAGATTTGGAAGTACGAAATACGAGCGAAAAAAGGGAGAAAATCCTAGCGAAATCGAAAAAAAAAAATGATGAAGGTACGATGTTGTGAAATACCTGGTGTCAGACAGACGCAGACAAATGTTTTTGTGCAGTGAAAAAAAATACAGCTGACTTCAATGACCTCTAAAATTGGTCACGTGATGCTGGTCAGCGGATACCTTCTTTTGACAGGTGTCAATTGACATAACATGGAGGTCCAATATCAAAGATTAATTCTGTAAACAGTCCTTAAGGGTATTTATTATTATTATTATTATTATTATTACTATTATTATTAGCAGTAGTAGTAGTAGTAGTAGTAGTAGTAGTAGTTGTATTACAAGGAAAATTGCCACTCCCATCCCTAAAGGCTTTCTTGCCTGCACACCTCCACCCCGACAGTCCGTATGTGCAGGCGAACGTTGACGTCATAACCAACATCTTTCGCATCCATAGGTTTCCCAGAAAATCTTACCCATGGTGCTCCCCTAACATTATGCAATAGACCATTTTTGAATTTTCACAGCTGGACTGGATCTAGCATGAAATGGAGGCTAATGCAGGGGCCCACACAAGGACAGAGAAGAACTCTGACCAGGGTGGGAATTGAACCCACAACCTTCGGGTTAAATAACTGCTGCTCTACCGACTGAGCTACAAGGTCAGACGGGAGCAAGCCGTGGGAACTGAACTCAAGATCTTAAAGTCACGGCAATGAACATGTACAAGTACAAGGAAGGGTTACCTTTTTGCCAACGTTGGCCGTGTAGCACTTATATTTCAACAGACTTAACTGATTAGAGTGTAATTTGAAGTGCTAGTTTTCTACCCCATATGAACCATGAGTGTCCAAACATTGCTTACAAGTGCATTCGTTGAAGATAATGGGGGATAATGATGACAAGAAAACTCGCCAATGATGTCTGCTGTAGGCTTGAATAGAGAAGTGGTGTGTGATTGTGTATACCAGAATCTCCGTGAACACAGAATTCCAAACGCTTCCAGGCTTTTTTTCGTTTTTTTTTTAGAGGGTTTTACAAAATATGTGGGGGAGCGAGGCATGCATTAAGAAGGAAACGACGCTCGCAGTTGTAAATCGCTCCCCTCGTTCATGAATTCATGAGTAACGTTGTTCTATGTATTCTTAGTTAAACTTTGTCCATCATTCACGTAAATTTGAGTTTGTACGTTAACATATTGTAGCATTCCAATAGCATCTTGTAACATACAAGATACATAAGGAGCTTAAAATAGGGAATTGTTGTCCTAAACACCGTGAGACCCCTTAAGGGGACAAGAATCATCTCCATTAGTTTTAAGGCCAGCCCCTGCTAAAGTGACCGGATCTTTGTCCCATGATTGCTTAAAGCTAAGGGTTCGCGTCCCGACCAAGCTTGAAGCTCTTCGGGATTATTACAATTGTTTTAGTTTTTATGTCCGAAGCGATGTTCTTACTCTATAATAAGGACTCAACAAGACCGATTTTAGAGATAGTGACTCAGCAATTTTTATTTTTTTGGCATCTCGAACATTATAAATAAATTTGATACCCTAGTTTGAAACAATGCCATGGTCTAGTCACATCAAATGTGTATACCAATTCATTTAGGTCAATCTCATCTGGACCACTGCTCTCTGCAGGCAAACGATGCGGAGAATTCATCAGTACTCCTCTGAGTCATTTCTTAAACCTTTTTGTGCTTTTCTTTCTTTTAAAGGGTTTTTCTTCTGTACAGAATAGTCTAGCTCTGAATTCTCTTATATTAATGACGCATGAAGCTGTTGACACCCACACTTAAGTTCAAGTGTTCTAGTAACGCCAAGACTCGACGAGGCTAATTGATCACAACAAATGTCATTAATTTGGATGATAAATTCTGTGCCGTTAGACTCGAATACAAAAAGGGACAAATATTGATTGTGATAGCATGGAACTCCCTGAGAGCTCTTTCTTTCTCGTACGTATGGGGTGAGGAAATGACCTGTTGTGATTTCACGCAAAGGGCAACAGTAATACAAGTGACGCCTGTTGCAATCGAAACGTAGATAAAAACGTGATTGCGAGATTTTCGGAAAATTCTGGTTAATATACAAAATTACCTTGAATTGCCTGCATCATTTCAGTAACATCTAGATTTTGTGTGTTTGTTTGTTTGTTTTCTTTGACTACGAAATGCCCATTGCCCGCTCCAAATTGCCATAAAAAAATTCACTTACCCACAATAACCTCTGTGAACCCAACATTTGAGACAAACAAGCCTTAGACGCATTATCTTACCAAAGGTTCTTACACTACAAATGGATTACCATAAGGTTTTTCCAATGCCAAAAATAGTAATATTTCAACATATTACGAGCTGGAGCCCTACCTTTACCTGGCTTGAATTTTTCAACCCCCTAATCCTTTCTTTCATCGGACTGAATCAAATGTTTTATATTTACGTACTTTATCTATGCATGAACGGGTCATCTCAAGATAATTCTATTAACAGTTGTTTGTACTTGTTATACTTAGGTGTTGCCGACACCAAAGGTTTCTTCGCAAGACTCTCATTATGCCAGAAAACTAAAAACCAACCTTTTCCGAATTGACTGTGCAAACGAAGACATTATACACTGTTTTTTTTTTACGATGAAACCTTTGGGGGCTGTGGTCCGAACGAGGTAGTAGCCCTGCTGAGCTACCTATTAAAAATACTTCATGAAAAATATGGACCATTTCATCACCTTATCCTTTGGTCAGATAATTCTCCATCACAGTTTAAAGAGTGCTATCTATTCTTTTTTCTGGAATACCTCATAAAAGGAGAAGTGTTTTTGCGAATTGACCTTAAATTTTTGTTGGAGGGACATTCTTACTCCATTTGTGACAGGCAATTTGGCTGCATTCAAAAGTATTTTGACTGTCATGAAACAATTGAAACTCCTCAAGATTAGGAATTAACTTTGAGAGATAGCCATCTGAGCAACGTTAAAAGCTACTGTATAATGCCGGATTGCATCATGGACTATAAATCTTTTTTAAGGAGGAAGTACGCTTCCAGAAGTCTTCTTCTTTAGCAGTCCGTCGGTATCGACGATGACACGGAGGGGAGTTAATGCCTGTGTCGCAGGTGCAAGGTCAGTCCGATCGCTGTCTCAAAAGTCCTGCCGCAAATGTCACAGGTGTAGCCCGCTTCAGCATGTGTAGGTGTTTTCTCCAGCCTGCGCATTCTCTTGTCCGCCCACAAGTGTACATTTCTTCTTCTGATGGCATCGGCAGCGCCAGCCACCACCTTCCGCCAGGTCACCCGATCTTCGGCCTTTTCCCTCCAATTTTATTTGGCGTCTGTAGAGAGTCCAAGTTTCTGAGCTGTACAGAAGTGTTGGAATTACAATGGCTCAGTAAACTTTCATCATGGTTTTCAGATGGATTCCTCTCTGGTCCCACAGACGGCTTCTCAGTTTTCCGCAGGCCGACGCTGTCGATTGGATTCTTCTTGATATTTCTGCATCTATAGTTCCGTTGTTGGAGATGGTACTGCCCAGGTAGGTGAACTTGTCTACTTCTGCCAGTGGGGTACCATTCAGGAGCACCACTCGAGGGTTCAACTTTTTGTTATGGGTGTCTTGGATTAGAACTTCTGTTTTCTTGATGTTGATCGTTAGTCCGAATCTCCTTGATACTTCAGCAAAGGCTGTCAGTAGATCTTGCATTGCCTGAAGACTGTGGGTCACCAGTGCCGAATCATCCGCAAAGAGCAGCTCTTGGATCAGGAGTTCCTGCGTTTTATTCTTTGCTTTCAGGCGCCTGAGATTGAAAAGATCACCATCACTTCTGGTTCGTATGTAGAGATCACCAAGTTCTTCTGGTATGCTTTTTGGGACAGCAGCAAGGAAAATAGTGAATAGGGTTGGCGCCAGAACGCAGCCTTGTTTCACACCGTGACCGACACTAAATGGGTCTAAACATCCGTCACCACAGCAAATGCTGGCAGTCATGCCATCATGGAAACTGCGCAACACTCTGATGAAGATTTGCGGGCAACCGTAGCGACTCAGTAATTTCCACAGTGTGTCTCTGTCGACAGTATTAAAAGCCTTGCTGAAATCTGCGAAGGTGACAATAAAAGGTTGACGTTGCTCAGCTGACTTTTCTTGCAGTTGTCGCAGTGTGAATATCATATCTTGCATGGATCTGTTGGCTCTGAATCCACACTGACTCTCAGGAAGAATGTCTTCAGCCAAGGACTGTAGTCGATATTGTAGAATTTTGGCCAGTATCTTTCCTGCTACTGACAGAAGTGAGATTCCTCTATGATTGCCACACTCTGCACGATCCCCTTTTCTTTTGTAGATTGTCATGATGGTAGCATCTTTAAAGTCCTGGGGGACTTCTGCTGTTGTTGACCAGATATTGCAGAAAAGTTGCAAAAGTTTGTTTCTCAATGTTGCTCCACCATATTTCCAGACTTCAGGTGGTATACCATCTGGTCCTGCGGCTTTTCCGCATTTTGTTCTTTTGATGGCCATATCAAGTTCTTCTGCAGTTGGTGGCTCGTCCATGTGGTACCTGACAGGTAGCTGTGGGATGTTGCTGGCACCAACTTCGACTGGACTCTGGGTTTAGCAGAAGGTTGAAGTGTTCTCTCCACCTCTCCATAATCTTATCTTTCTCCGTATGGAGCATGCTACCATCAATGCTCTTCACGGGGTCCAAGCATGCACCCTGCGGACCATATACTTTCTTCAGAGATGCAAAGAACGCTTTAGAGTCGTTTCGGTCTGCCAGACTCTGGATTTCAGCTGCCTTCTTAGTCCACCAGTTGTTTTTCATGTTTCGCAGTTTCTTTTGTAGTTCAGATTTCACACCTTTGTATTTGTTCTTTGTTGCTCTAGTACATCTACTATCTAGTGTCTTCTGGAACAGCAAATTCTTTTCATTGATGAGCTCCATGATTTCTTCATTGGATTCATCAAACCAGTCAGCATGCTTCCTAGTAGGTTTGCCGAGGACGTCTGATGCAGCAATATAGACCACATTTTTCAAGGCTTCCCACTGTTCTTCAATAGTACCAGTTGGAAGATTTTCACTAATCGCGGTTACAAGTTTGTCTTTCTCAGTTTGGTTCTTCAGTTTCTCTACGTTCAGTTTCTTGGGGGGTTTTGACCCTTTTTTCTTCAGAGGAGGAGGTTTTGGTTTGATGTTACATTTGGCACGGATCATGAAGTGATCGGTACAGCACTCGGCTCCCCTCATAGCTCTGGTGCTGCGGAAGTCCCTCAAATCAGATCTCCTAGTAATGATGTAGTCCAGGAGAGTAGGGTGCTTAGATCTTGGATGTTTCCATGAGTAGTACCACTTGTCTGAGAAGTTGAAGAACGTGTTTGTGATAGCCAGTTGATATTCAGAACACTTTGTTAAGAGCATTTCACCATTTGAGTTCATTTTCCCTCTTCCGAACTTCCCCAATGTTTGTGGCCATGCTTCATGATCTTTTCCCACTCTTGCATTGCAATCACCTAATATAATGAGCTTGTCAGCTGCAGGAGTCTCGGAGAGCAAGCTGTCCAGTGATTGATAGAATAGCTCTTTAGTCTCAATGTCGTTTGTCATTGTTGGTGCATGGGCTGAGATCAGTGTCAGATATCTTTGTTGACCAATGTGAATTCGTAATGATATCAGACGGTCATTCTTTCCTGTTGGCAGTGACTCAAGTTCTTTAACAAGATGATTTGATATTGCAGAAGCAACCCCTGCTTCTCTTCGCTCACCAGATGGTTTGCCAGACCAGTAGTAGGTGTGAGTTTTTTCCTTGAGGTGTCCCTGGTCAGAAAAGCGAGTCTCTTGCAGTGCTGCAATGTCAATCTTGTAACGTTCTAGTTCTCGAGAGATAAGAGCTGTTCTTCTTTCAGGTCGCTCTTCATTGTCTAACAGGGTTCTGACATTCCATGATGCCAGGATAAGATTAGTAGTT
>NC_090888.1:40607292-40614792 GCF_036669925.1 Montipora capricornis | reverse complement strand
ACACGTGATCTCTATTTAACTGCCGCGAGTCATTTTCCACTGGCACTGGCACTGGCTTATCTGGAATTGAAAGAAGCCGTTATTCTCAATCTGTATACCCAAGTTTGAAACTTAACTAACATTTCAAGCCACTGAAATAAATATAAAGTTTTCAAAAAAAAGAATACCCGCTGACTGTATTGGATTTACACTGAACACTGTAAAGAAAATAACGCTCGTCACAGCCAAGCATTCGATACTGTTTGCAGTTCACACAGCGGATTCAGGATGAGCGTTTAATTGTCGCATTCGTTGTAATATTGTCGTTAATGTCACACTTTTCATTTAACTCTAGTCATGAAATTTCGCTAGATCGAATTTACGCTACTAGAATCTGTATTTTCGTTAGTTTGAATAATCGTACCCCTGAATTTTCGTTACCATTAACGAAAATATGTCGCCCTCACGTTTCGTTCTACCGAAAAACATGCTGCATTTTCGTTCTGAAATGTTCACGAACTTCCCCGAAAATTCACAGTGAAGAAAGAACGAATTTCGTCGAATTTCGTTTGCATTACTTTTGCACAGTACTGTAGATAGGTGACTACAGAAACATGCAGTATTTTATATTTTTCTTTCACAAACCAACATTAGAAAGATAAGGCAGTGTCAATAGTGTAAATTGTAATGAATACTGATCCCCCTTAATGTATAATGCCTATGCATCAATAATTTTAGGGTCTACTCTGATGAAGCAAGAGGGGAACTACAGCTGTTAAATACAACATGGCTGATTGATGAATTCCAGCAGAATCTCAAGAGTGTGCATGATTATAAAACCTCCCTAAACCATCTTCTGATGGAGGCCCCTGAATTGTGTGAATACCTGCGTCACTACACCAGCATCATAACAGGAGATTTCCCAACGTGGAAATACAACAAGAAAATTGTTGCAAAGGTTTCGCAATCAGTTTATAATTTTTTCTAACAGTCTTTCAATCTCTTACAGCATTTCTTGTCATCAAAATCAAATGAACAATGACATTTCACTTGATGACACAGGCTGACCTACACATCTTTTGATCCTTTCTTTTATATCTGTTCTTTTGATCATAGATAAATCAAACATGGTGACAAAATAATTATTAATGAAGGTACACTGTACTTATACACAACAGTATTTAATGTGTCACAGCTTGCACACAGAAGGTTCTAGTCACCCCAATTTCAAGGCCCCTTAAAAAAGCCATGAATTAAGCACAACATCACTGTTACAAGAAATGGAAAGACTAAAAATATTAATTTTCTTGAGGAGACTGCCGAAAAGAGTATGTGTATTTTGTTTTACTTTTACACAGTGGAATCCTACAACTGATCCAGGCTGTGCATGCTTGTATAATAATGCACTTGTAGTTTACGTCTGTCATGCTCAACCCAACACTTCAACATACATGTTTTCTATACTTTTTCTTGAGAAATTAGGTACTTCCCAAAAGACCAAAGCCACAGAAAATTGTGACACTTACCACAGTGGCATTTGGAGGGTGGTCAGTGGTTCATGATCAAGTGCTGCAGTTATTTGGGCCGCTTTGCAAGGATCCTGAGTACATGTTACTTCTACACCTGTTTGATGAGCTTCTGTCGCTGTTATTTTTCCTGTACAACACTGTGTTCAGAGGTGGTGATCTCGATCAATGGCTTACAGTGCTTTTGCGAATTTCCTTGATGTTCATTATATTTAGAAGGCGCAACTATGACAAAGCCACACTCTGTCAGTTATCAGACACCATTTATTACCTGAAAGAAAGTGCAGAAGTTACTTCTACAATGCGAGAGTTTTTGCAAATTTTGACAGAAAAGAAAGTGGAAATATTCCACTCTGTTTTAAGAAGGTTGGTGAATGTTAAATTTTGTTCAGGTCAAATGACAAGAATTAATACAGAAATTATTCAGAGAATGCTGAGAAGTGAAAAGAAGAAAATTGAAAGTTCTTTAAGTCCCCAAGCTTAATTATCAGCAACACAAACACACAAACAAACACAGAAGTGACTTTTGCTCAACCTGTTCCTCTAAAAATTAATAATATTTATAGCTAGCCTTTCACAATATGCAATAAAAACTGCAATAAAATGGCATATGTTTGGATGAAATATTGTTAATTTACACATATTATTTGGTACTTAGTGGATACAAAAGAATAACATTATTTCATCAGTTACGCTATAATTCCAAAGTATGCCTAATGCCATTTTGAAATGTACACTTTTGTTTTGGATATTTGTCGTCCTTGATTAACAAGGAAAAAAAAAGTTCCTTTACTGTACATTGTGCACAATACCAAGGTATACCTCTCATTTGTTTGTATGATTGTCAATAAGGAATGTTCCTGTATGGGCCCTGCCACCTGAGATAAGAGCAATGGCTAATGCAATCAGTGGAAGAAGATTTGACCATGACTTTATAGAATGGTTCATCCCGCAGTACACCAGAGGAAGAGGAAGACAAAATCTAGCTGTTTTAGTACTATCAGCTGCACAATTTCTTATAGACATCTTTAGTGATGTGTGGATGAAGCAGGGCCAAACACAGAAAATTCCCAAAGGAAGAAAGAAGTATCAGGTAATGTCAGTATGAATAATCCTGAATATGACTCAATAACTCTAAATAAGGCTTAAACTATTTTTTCATACCTTTTACTGCCCTTTCAGTCCTACTACTTTCCAGTTCTTGATGCCACCATTGACCAGCGTTGCCTTCCCCTGGGATATGCTTTTCCTGGCCATGAACCCAATGTGTCCCTAGCATGTGACAAGCTTCACTGTGCAGACAGCTTCAATTTTGACAACACTGTACGCCTTCCATAAGGGCTGTATCATCACAAACCAACAAACATCTATAGACCACAGTTATGGAAGGAGTCAGCAAGTGAGATGCCCCACATGTTACCCATTATTGACACAAAGAATGGAAGAGTTGGCCCAATCTCTAAACAGGTATATATATAAACAAATTGTGTCAGAAGCCTTTTCCTGGTGAACTCAAGAATGTGACAGTAGTAAACAATGACATACATGTGGGATTTCTATAAATTACACCGACTGTAAACTGTCCGCGAACCGTCGAGGTTTTAATGCAGGGAAATTAGGAAAAATCAAAGTGATTTCATTTATCAAAATTCAACATGCTTAGCAGGTGCTAACTATAATCATTTAACCACGACAAACTTTACAAATTAAGCTAATAAATATTTGTTCTAGATACCTTGCGGAGGATGACGACGAGAATGAACGCAGTGATAGTGACGATGGAGGCGATGATCAAGATGATGACGAAGATCAAGAAGATCAACCAAGCCACGGAGGAGATGATGACAATGATGATTTTGACAAAGACTCATATTACCGACAAGTCAAGGAGCTCCAGAAAAAAGCGATTTCTCGCTTCACGGAATTAAAGCAACAGAGCCCCACAAGTGATTGAATAAACCGTTGCGCTGCCAAAGGCAAATGCGACCAATCCATTCCTTCATTATGGAAAAGACTTCTCTGATCTTCATAACAAATGGCTTTTGTAAAAGCCACTCAAATATTAAAACTTCACGACCAACAATCGCAACCAAGTGCATGTTATCGTACAATTGAATCTTCTTGGCTGTTTACGCAGAATATGTGTTGTCCTCTCATTCATCTGTTCACTAAGTAGCCCAAAACTATGTTCTAAGTATCAGGATCGACAACAAGATAAATTTCGACTCAGGCACATGTGCTGGTATGGTACAATTTTTCACAAATGCTCATGCATTCCGACAAGACACAACCACAACCTTGTACGCCATTCATGAAAAGATCAAGAATTCTAAACTAAACGCATGCGCCTTTGATGAAAAGGACAAATTTTACGTCATAACCTCTCGACCAATCAGCCATTTTTAAGCCCTGTCGTACTGTGTTTATTTACTGGGTCACTTGTAACTGGGGTCTTGTTTGGCCTTTACACTAATCTGCTCTTGTCAATATCGCACGATACTAGCAGTTATATGTTTGGGGGTACCAGCACATTTTTGCATTTTAAGCGTAAATTTATACTTAGTTGACCCAAATGTGCAAATTAAGCGCAAAACAAACGTTAAAAACGGGTACCACCACATTTTATGGTTGTTTAGGGTGGACATAAATTTGCATCGGGATTTGTGGTAAATTTTTGTGGTTTATCGATATAGATGACGACCGTATGATTTTTTCAACCAATCAGAAATGTACCCTTAAATTTACCAGCTCATACGGTAATTTTTCTGATAAAAACGTAGATTTGATAAATTTTCTGATAATCGTCAAACAAAGATTGGTCTGCATCTCCTCCGATGTCTAATTTTATAGAGCCTGTAAGCGAAACCGGTTACACCACTTTTACGGATATAGCGTTTGCCATCAAAGCATGACAATGAAACTTTATTTAATTTGCAGCTTTTAAGTTTATGATAGATGTTTCGAATGATTCTCATTATGTGACGCATTTGTCTGTCATTGTATAGCGTTCGATTATAGTCTTCATGTTTGATTTTTTTTATCACACTCGAATTGGCATCCACTCTGCTACAAATATAAGATTGCATTAGTAAAACTGATACACAAGGCTCACTGGGAAAATCTGCCTTTGCCATTATGTGACAATATAATCTGTAGACGAACATCGAAATATCCGTCTAGGACACCTGACTCTGTCTGTGTACCTCGCTTCAACTCAAGATTTGTCCATTTTTCGATTAGATATAGAGGTGCCGCTCTATGGAATAACACCTTGGCCAACGATCATTCAATTGTAAACGTGAGTTGTAAAACTTTGTCAACCAAGTTGAAAGATAATTCAAGTTTCTTAAATTTTAATTTTTATGCTACGTCAATTTCTACTACAGATTTTAGTGACCATGATTATGTATACTTTGAATTGACATGTATCTTACATATACAATCGTAATTGCCATTTAGTTTTAGCTCTCTTACACCATAGGGATTTTTAGTTTAGGCGTATAATAGTATGTAATTTAAGGGAATCTTATCTTATTTGTAAACACACGACCCCATAAGCTTACAGCTTTAAACATTATCGTGTTTAAATAAAGGTATATCTATCTATCTATCTATCTATTCCTTTTGCTGTTTTGTTATTTTGGCCATTCTCTTTGATGTAAGAGTACATTTTAGATCGCAAGCCGGCGAACTCAACAATCGGCACTCCACAGGCTTCATCTTTGAATCTGCCTATAACTTTTTTATTAGTTTTATCATAGAATGGACTGTTTTCAGGATAGTCACTGTTGTTGATTCTATCTCTGTCGGCCCAAAAGTCTTGATACACATTATCAGTCTCGATCTCATACATTAAGCTGTCAGTGTTGGTGAATAATAATTTTGCTCTGTCGCCGTATTTGTTCTTGATGCGATTGTAGTGAAAATCGTACATTAGCGCCTTGCTGAGATCTAAAATACACATACTGACATATGATGGTTTGTCTAATGTTAACACTTCCTCGATCTTAAGCACGGCTACAAGATCTTCCTTAAAGATCTTGCTGTTGATGTAACTGGGTTTAGCAACCATTTTAAAAACATTTTTCTCATCCGTGACCAGTCTAACATCGGCTCTTTTGCGCAAATTCTCCATAGTCTTTTGGTACATGGAATTGTTCATAAGTTTAAAGAAGTCTTTTTCGAAAGTGTTTTTAGTGTTAGTTCTTTTCTGAGTGTTGAAATCGATGTACCTCTTCAACCATGGAGATTGATTGAACTCCAGTGCTCTATGAACTTTAGTCACTCTTAATCCGAGATCTGTGTATAGCTTTAGGTTCCTGTAATAAAGAACATACTTCTCTTTATCTCCCAAGGTCGGTATCAGTTTGGAGACGAGGCCTGTCGATACATTGAATTTTTCAGCAATTTCTTTAGAGTGAGGTGAGAGCATGTCTTCAATGACTTTGATCTTCTCTGGAGCCAGCAAATAATCATTGTGCAAGTCGTGTAGCTCCTTCGGATACTCGAGATCAACTTGTAAAATCAGTCCTCTCCTGCTGTGATCTTTATACTTGGCTAGGTCTAGCTTGTCGATTTGTTCTTTTGCCAACCATTTAAATCCAACTGTAGGAAGATGGGCAATTCCACCGTTACGGACGTTACATTCAGAGTCATTTTTGAAACTTTAATTTAGCACAGGCAAAGGATAGGAAGGGATTGTCTAATTTTACATTGATGATCATGTTTGTGCCTACTGACGCATTAATTGAATTATAAAACTTTTCCACTTGACTGGCCTATATTTTAAAATAGGGCAAAAAACACACCGTTACGGACGTTACATAAAAAACAACCACATGAGCCAGAGCACTGGTGTTAATGAAAAATTCCTGTGAAGTATTGGGGCTTATTGCATGAACTGCTTCAAATATTTGAAGTATAGTAGTTGTGTGAACCAAAAAGCTTCATTTCATTTAAACCGGCTTTCGTAATTATATAATGCTATGTGAACTTTAACGTTACGGATGTTACAGCCAATGTTACGGACGTTGCACTGTGTGAATTATAATAAAATGCACACGATAAATGAGCTTTTTTGTATTGTTGGCCACATTTTTTTTGGACATATAAGTTTAAAAAGGCTTGTATTTAACATTTTATAAATCAAACTGGTTGGTACTTTATGTTAAAGCCATGAAATGTCCCAACACAGTATGAAGGACACTACATGCATTTTACATAAGGTACTCAGCTTTGAGCATGCTCTTTGCAAACTATCTGAGCCCACAGACATATAGTGAGTGAGTATAATTCATTCCTTCTCTAAAGCACTGCTTAATTTGAGAATTCACATGTATATGCAAAAATGCCTTTAACTGTGGCAGAAAGAGTTCGAAATCACAGACAAAAAGTCAAAGAAAATGCAGAAAAGCATGAAGCACATAAAGAAAAAGACAAACTTAGGAAAAGGGAAAGTAGGAAGAAATCTGTTGATCCAGGAAAAGCCGAACTTGAAAGAAAGAAGTGCAGGGAAAGAATGCGATTGCACAGGCTTAGGAAAAAGTTGTCTGCCTCACATGTACAAGATCCTGGTGACACTCATGTAAGATATGCTTACAAAACTCCACAAGCACTGGGTAAAGCAGTACACAAAGTTTCACCATTACTTCCAAATAGCCCAAGGAAGTGAAAAGCTGTAATAGAAAAGATTGCAAAGTCACATGGACTTTCACTTTCAAGTAAACACCAGAAGTCCACTGGCAACAAGTGCATTGCCAAGTCCACCGTAGACTGTGTTCAAGAATTTTACTACCGAGATTCCATTTCTCGACAAGCACCAGGGCGTAAAGACTATGTTATCATTAAAGAGAATGGGAAGAAGTTGAAACTACAAAAGAGGCACTTGATGTGGTCACTGAAAGAGACTTTTGGACTGTTTCAGAAAGAGAACCCTCAGGTAAAGATTTGCTTCACCAAATTCTGCTCTCTTAGACCAAAGAATGTTTTGCTGCAA
>NC_090888.1:40584792-40592292 GCF_036669925.1 Montipora capricornis | reverse complement strand
TTATTTCCTCATTTCACGAGAAAACCATTTGATTACCTATTAATGTCGTGGGTGACAAATTACACTCACAACCGTTATATGTTTTTACTGGTTTATTGTATCGAAAACCCAGAACATTAACAAGAATACAGTTTTCGTTTAAAGCATACAGTTTTGCTAAAGTTCGTGATTTTCTGAGTTTCTTCACAAAAAATACCTTTCGTATTTTTCGTGCCTGCTCATAACGTTTCAAAATTAAGGCAACTGTCAAATCTTTCTCAAATGATTGGCTCTAATTCGTCATGAACTGATGAATGAAATGACAACAGCGCCCGTTGAAATGCACTAAAACTAAGGCAATATAAAATTGTGACAGAAGAATGAAGGGGTAGTTTCTAAAGAAACTGTGGTGCTGCGTCGGTGGGGAAGTAGTATACAAAAATTTCGTTTATTAACGGAGTTGATAATGTAAATTGGACACCATACAGAGATTCTAAAAACTGACGTTTCGAGCAATCTTAAAGCTGCGGTTACACAAGTGATTGATGCAAATTTTTCCAATTTTGTCGCATCGCCATTACACGTGATGAAAATCGCAAGTGTAGTCACACTTGAACTGGAAATGCATCAACAGAAAAAAATTGTCGAAGAAAAAACGGTAGTTCAAGGGTGGCTACACTTGTGATTTTCATCGCATGCTGGCGACGTGACAAAACTTAAAAATTTTGCATCACCATCGCGAGCAAAAAATTGCTTGTGTAGCGGCGGCTTAAAACAAATTTAAAAAAAAAGGAACGTACTGGTTAGCGTTTCACGTTTTAATGAATGAATGGAATCAACAACCATACTCTTCTCTCAACCTTGAAGGTAAACATGACAAATAACATCATCGCAATAGCCATTTTAACACACCAAACCTTACAATTCTTCTTGGTTTTCTAGTCACGCAAGTACCACGCAAAGAAAAAAATTAAATCGCTTACCATTCAACAAATTAAGTCAAGAAATTGACATCTTGTAGGAGGGTAATAAATCATGAGTGTGTCAAAGTTTTAGGGCTGTGCGATAATCCAAACTCGAGTTATTTGGCAATAGACACTTCTATTAACATATTGGTTATTCAGAACTCGAAAACACATGGGGAATCGACATTTTCGTGACATGTTTCTTGGAAGCAATTCAAATGTCACACATTGACTGAATTAGAAAGGGATTGTAAAAACACTTCCTTTACCATGAGTAATCTGCCCGCTTAATCTTTTGGCAAAACCGATGATGTTCGCCCTTTTTCTGTAATTTGTAAGGGTATTTTGGCAGATGTGAATAACAGTAAGGAAGTTTCCAGTTTTTAATAGAAGCATTCCGGAACGTTATCTTCTCTTAGTACCATCAATAAGAATTTTAAAATCCCAGAGACTTTTGCTGAAAGCTCTTGTAAGCGACAACCACCCTCTATTGTTTTTAATTTTGGTCTCTTGCGAGAATCGGCTCACGTAAGCGACCGATCTCAAAAATTCCCGGCTTGGGCACTTATGAGGAGTTTGACTGGCCTTTTTGTAAAAGGCAAATGCTCGCGGCGAACTTTCAATAAGCACTCTCGAAATTTCACTTTGTCACAACGAAATTTGGCTATGTTACCACAAAACTTCACTCGAATATTTGCGTGGCCCTTGCAATTTTTCGTTTTCATTGAAACAATACGCGTTTCAGAATTTTGACGAAGTTCGAATGAAAATTCGTTTTTCCAGAAATTTCGTTGTATTTCGTCGAAACGTAGTGAAAAGCACGAAATTCGTTAGCATTCTTTTCGTACAGTACAGTAGTATGCTTCATAAAGATAACAACTGAAATGTTTTTTATTTACTGGAAGGCAGACATACATACTGAAAATAATTGTTTTAAAGCGCATTGGCTGGAAGCTGTCAATTAAACGTCAACTTTTGGCACGAATTGTGTTGAACTTTATAACTTCCTTAGTATGAGTTCGTCTTCGGAAAGAGCACATGGATGTGAACAACTGGACATTACGATCCCGGGAATAAGACGAGAAAATTTACATTAAGTCTCTAGGAGATGTCAAAGCAAAAATCCATGGAAAATCAAAAAGACGAAAAGAGAGGAAACATAACAAGTTTCCTTATTCCCAAGGAACGAACAGAAAAGCAGGTTAAAGTCTGCATACAGAGTTAATTGAATAGAGTGTAATGTGAAGTGCTAGATTTCTATCCCATATGAACCATGTGAGCGTTAGACCTACTCATGGAAATGGGCCCACACAGGGTGGGAATTGAACCCACGACCTTCGGGTTAAATCTCTGCCGCTCTACCGACTGAGCTACAAGGTCAGACGGCAGCAGGCCGTGGGAACTGAACATGTTAAAGTCACGGCAATGAACATGTACAAGTACAAGTACAAGGAAAGGTTACGTTGGCCGTGTAGCACTTATATTTTCAACAGAGTTAACTGAATAGAGTGTAATGTGAAGTGCTATATTTCTATCCCTACTGATGGAAATTTGCCCACACAAGGACAGAGAAAAACTCTGACCAGGGTGGGAATTGAACCCACGACCTTCGGGTTAGATCTCCGCCATTCTACCGACTTAGCCACTCTTGGACTGTAAGCTTCTCTTTAAAGTGTATTTAGAAGGCCAGAGTCTCTCAACATTCCTGCATTGTGGCATTGACCCTCCCCCGGACCATAAAGATTGCTATCAAACCATTTGGCAGTGCTACAGATTGAAATTTCAGCGCATGGACACGCTTGTGCCCATTGTATACAACATGCTGCTTTTCTCCAGGGCGGCATATTGGGCGCACCGTACCATCAATGAAACCGAAACAATTGGTGAGTGGACTTCCTTGTCTAGTTATGGCGCGGGTGTACTCTTGAAGGCTAGCACGGCTGACAAATGGCTGATTCCAAGAAGTTAAACGAAAGCCATGTTCATTATAAATCCAGTCAAGTACAGTGTTGGCTATCATGCAGAGCTCTGGTACCGGACGTGCAAAGGTTGAGACTAAATTGCAATAGCGGCATGGGTAGACTAATCGTTTTAGCAGTAAACAAAGGGCTTCCAATCCACTGCAAACTGTTCCCTGTGAGCACTTGAAACTTGCTGGAATCTGCAATGCGTTCATTAAAATCAGAAGATCACCTTTGGCCACCCTGAAGTGAGCTTCACATGCGCAAGAGTCGAACACATCCAAACACAATGGATGGAAATGAAGGATTGACGGGCTGGTAATAATCGTAAAGAATCATAAATACTTCATCATCGAGAAAACCATCGGCATAAGCGATGACCAGCGCGTTTTTAACATCTTCGAAAGACATTTTCTTTTCTCAAGTGAAGCCGTAGTCTTAGGTCCTCGTAGCCACAATTTTGATGTCAAATTAGAGTCTGATTTTTGCGCTCTTTTAGTGTAGTCGCCCCAGTCCACGCAGCGCTTGTACTATCGCGTCCAGAAGTAGTCTGTAGTCAGTAGTGACCGTATCTTAAAGTCCCTATTGATAACGGTGCTGACGCAGTTCAACTATAAAGAGACTTACTAAGTTTGACTGATTGGTTGTCTGAGCATTTCATGAACTTCAACACTAATAAGTGTAAGCATCTTGTCAGGACAAAGAAAAGAGTTTTATGCACACATCATATAATCTGAGTGGGTCACAAGTTGCAGTTGTTTCAATAGGCCATTTCCAAGTTCATGTCCGCCTCCTCTTCAAAGCGAGTCTAAGTGCGAAGTTTTTCTTATGAAAATTAGTTTACATTCATATGTAAAGTAGAACTAATTAGCATCACAAAAACTTCGCACTTAGACTCACTTTGAAGAGGAGGCAGGCATGAACTCGGATATGGCCTATACAGAAAGATCTTGGTGTTCATGTTTCTTCCAGTTTATCATGGAACGATCACATTGACTTACGGTAGTTAAAAGAAAAGCAAATAAGATGTTGGGTATTATCTACAGAATGTGCACCATTGATTGCGACCAAAAAACTACATTGGTTCTATATAAATCGTTGGTACGACCGCAGCTGGAGTACACATCGCAAGTTTGGTCTCCCTATACTAAAGAAAAAATTAAGGCCCTTGAGCGTGTTCAAAGGTGTGCCACCAAATTCATCTTAAAATGTGATTTAACTTATCCAGAACGTTTAGCTAAATTAGGTCTTTTGCCTCTCGAGTTTAGAAGGGAGGTTTTAGATTTATGTTTCTTTTTTAAATGTCTTAAGGGGCATATTGATTTTGACGTCCTCTCGTATGTTATCTTCATATCATATAAGTACGATATGAAAAATTCAGAAGCCATACTCGCCAAAGGTCGTCTTAGAACCGACGTTTTTAAATTCTCATTTTTTAATCGTATTGTAAATTTATGGAATGGTCTGCCCGTAGCTATTAGGACAATTGATCGAATATCATTGTTTAGTAAGAAAGTGAATCAGTTTTATATCGGTAAATTGAACTTAAGTAAGGATAAATTTTTATAGTTTTTGATCACATATTGTCTATGTTAGTTTTTTATGTATTTTGCATTTTATCACAGGCAGTTTATTTAAAATAAGGAATCTAGAATTCTTTATGAACTGGCCTAATTACTCAGATTTCCCTCTTTTTATACTTGTACATATATTTAATTCTTTGTTTTTGTTTTTGTTGTGATCATCTGTGTAATTGAATTTGAATAAATAATTAAATAAATTATAAATTTAGCATTTTCATCATAGTTCAGTTCTGGTGTAGACTCTTTGGTGTCAACTTCAGTCAGTTATTGGGGCTTTATTTCTATCTACACTCGTGCTCACCTACAATCAAACTTAGCTTAGACTGAGTCAAGATATCAATGGTGTGTGTGCAAACCAAAGTGAGTAGAGTTTTTCTTTAACTTACAGTTTTCTGTATCGATTTCCCCATTAGAAAGGTTTTCGCTTAGTTTTGGTATTTAATTGCAATATCGTTGTCCCTTTTGTTTATGCTAGGAATCTATTAAGTTTGTTCATCACAAGCTTCAGTAATTTCTTTAAGCTCATAATTGCTACTCTTGACCATGAGTATGCTGACTGGTTGATACCAGTAGTTTTCCTCGCATTTTAAGGCTTATTCAGTGTATGGAATTTAATTCTGTTTCGCTCATTTGGAAATATATCTAGTTTACTTTATTTGTACCTATATGAGTCTTGTGTAATTTAGCTAAATAAGTTCTACTAGTGACTCCATATCAACATTTGTCTTGTCAATTGATCCCGTCGATTTCCTCTATCTCGTGGTATCCAGTTGCGATCTTTGTGCTAGGAACATTGGTAAGTGCTTCAATAAATCTGTTCATGTTACTTGCTTCACTTCTCGTCGTGTTAGTTTTTAAAGCTATGCACCGTTATAAGTGATTTACTTGGATTTTCGTTTTGGTATTCCGTCCTTGTAAATTACAATAATGTAGGTGTCAGCTTTTAACAAGTTTCCGGAGATTGTAGCTGTTGTGAAGGAGTTTATTGGCCAGCACTCTGTTGCTGTGCACAATCTGCGCAGGGAAGATACCGAATATTGTCATGGTGTCAGCACAGAAAAGATTCGCTGACATCCCTAAACTGAAAAAGATCTCAAAATCAACTATCAGGCGCCTCTTCCTTCCACCACAAAAACAGGAAAGCTGCTAGCAAACACACTGGGCTTGTTGAAGCAAAATGTCCACTGAAAAGAAATAACCTTTCCTTGAAAGAGCACAAAGATTTCATTTCACTTGTGCTCATGTGAACTTTATCAGCGAACTCTCAGAAATGCTTCTTGACAAAATGGTAGCATTGTCTGCTGATGACAACAATTAGTTAAATGTGTGTACTTCAGCAGTTAGTCGGTATTTTAATATTAGGGTATTTTTTTACGACAAATGATCAGCCCAATTATCCCGACCATGATCTTCCTTACAGCTGCGCCAAACTTGTCCCATCAGGCTACCTTTTACTGATGTCTCGATTTAGAAGGTCACGTAGTATGTCTCCCCGACCAAGGCACTCTGTTAATGTCAAAAAAAGGCGCTTGTCGTCTCAACCAGCACTTTCACGTTTCAAGTCAAAGGGCAAATTTCATGAAATGAGGTATAGAGATGAATTGGGAAGGGAGAGAATTTCTTGGCCGCACAATGGTCAACTTTCTGTCTATTTGTATGCCTATTTGTTCCGCTTTACAAAGCCCATTATGGAATGCAAAAATAAGGGGGTGGTGACAATCACATGTTACGGGGGACCTGACTGGAGCACAAAATTTACTCCAAATTTAATTGTGGAAAAATCTAAAGATACATGTCCTCTTTATGACTTGCTATGCACCAGGGCACAGTAGATTTAACCCCATTGAACACTGTTGGGGCCCCTCTTCCAAAGGAGCTAACAGGGGTGACACTGCCTATAAATGTTAGTGAAGAGGTACCTTCCCCATGGGGAGATAACACCGTGCTGGAAGAGGAAATAACTAAAAACAAGGGGGAAGTTTTGGATCATGCCATTGACACATCTAAAAAATATTGGCACAATAAGAGGTATGATTCTTTTCCTATAAAGGTTTTGAGTGTGCCATGCGAAGGCTCTACCTCTTAGAATGAGTTCACAAGCGAGTAGAGTCCTTTCCAATGCAAGCACTTGTAAAATAATGGAAAGCAAGGAATTATCAGAAATCAAGCAAGAGTACCAGTTTTTAGTTGGTCATTGCTGTAGGAAAACGTATCAGCTGCAATTTTCACGCTGCAATCTGGATTCTTGTGGTTATTGCTGCACAACGCCAATTCGTGCTGAGAGGTTTTTAAGTATTCTTCAAAAAAGTGATGAAGTATTACCAACTCCTTCCTTAAGTGTAATTCACAGAGGTCATGATACAATGCTGCAGCAGCTTTCAGCTCTTCAGTTTGGAAAAAAATCTCTGGGTAGTGACATAGGTTTGCCTGATGCTCTCCGATATTGTTGTCTAATGGATCACACAGCAGTGAGAGGGTGGAAGTCAAACCTTCCAAAATTCAAGTACTTTGAACAACATTATCACAAACGATCTAACATTGATCAGCATTTTAATGTTTGATTTAAATGTACCTACATGTACAGGCTGGGGTAAGTTGGTGATGCCATTTTGGAAATATATGGTGATGCAACGAGCATCATAACTTGGCCTTGATTATTAAACTAACTTGCATGGCTAATTAACATTGGCTAATTGTTATGAAAAAATCCAAGCCAGCAAAAGAAAACACCGGAAAAGATTCCTGGCGACACAACACCCACACGATACCACCATGCAATAATCAGAAGAAAAAGAAGAAGATAACTTAATTTAACGAGGATAAACACTTTACAGTTAAACCTGATAAACTAGTGGCCCTCACTCATACTATACATAAAATCTAATGAATAAAATGACTAGTGACTAAATATTAAAATAGACTACACATAAGAAATAGAAAAATAGGTCCGCAATGCGTACATGTGGGGGCTTTAAGTTTAAGGGCTAATAGTTAGAAGCGATGAAGTGGAAG
>NC_090888.1:40579792-40582292 GCF_036669925.1 Montipora capricornis | reverse complement strand
AAATACTTACAGTGAAGAAATACTTATAATAATATATTAATGATGATGACATAGAAAATTAACTGCATACTACCTTATTTGATTATTGGCTTTTGTTCCTATCTGGTATAGGTGAAAAGTTTGCCCAAGAAATTAGAAGGCTTCAAGATGCCTTGCAAGCACACTGTGGTAAGAACAAAAATACCCCTATTTATGAGCCAAATGAATTTTTTATGCTTTGTTCCCAGGCTGGTGCCACAAATGTTTTCAATTTTATTTTGTCTTGCATGACCTCTTCCCACCATTCTGAGGAGATAAATCTTTTAAACTGTAAACGCACAGTTGTTATTTTGTATCAGTTATGTTTTGGTTATTCGCAAAAGTGTAATTTTTTTCAAGAGGACAACAGTTTATTTCTTAAGTTTCGTAATTTGTCACAACTTGGTATCTAAACACAGCATCAACTTGGAACCAGTGTTTCTAGCAGGACCATTACCAGGAATCGAGCAGCAATGGCAAAGGAGAATTTCAATTTGTGCAACAACGCAATTCAAGAAGCTATCAACAAGAAATGTGCAATTTTGCTGATGATAACTACCGCAATATACACACCATCAGACGACCTCAAGATGAGAGTGCTACTTGCCAAGTGGATCACATGCGCAACATCATCATCAAAATTGTCAAAGAAGCACCTCCCATTGAGTTCAACACAGTTAATTTAATTCATAATCCTAATGGCATTGATGTTGTTCTTCTCATAAGCAAGTTATGTTCTGTCCAGTTTTTAAGTCAAGTCTGTAATTTTACATTTTCCTCAATGCCAGAGTTCACCTCTTATTCCTTAGATCCAGTCATGGGTAGGCAGCAGATGGAATCTCATGACTACCAAGATGTTTGTTCTCTGAAGTCTTTCAAGGATGTCTATTTAATTGATTTTGTTAAGTTATCTTTGAAGAGCAAGACGAATTATGAGGATGGTTTTGATATTGCTTTAAAAACTAAAATGAAAGAGTATCTCTCTAGGTTAGTTGTTTTAATGCCAGCTGACTGACCTGGCCAATATTTTCCGAGGACAATTGTGTATGAGAAAGCCAATGAAACAACAACTGCAAGCAATGCATCCCAGGGTTCCCATCATCATCTGCTTGCCTCAGTTATTCCCACATTGGGTCCATTGCACGTAGACCTTAATGCCGATGAAGATATTGTTTTAGCACATGTGCCATTCATGCATCTTGTTTACGAATCTGTTTTTCCACGCAGGAAACTTGCAGACAAGCCGAAACCTTGGCCCATTCAGTTTTTGTTAGAGTTGATATATGGTGGCTGGACTTTAGTACGAACTATGGTATTTTGATTAATCTCTTAGATAACTATATTCCTTTGACACTTTGCAGTTACAATGTTTTGTTCAAGTTGAACCGATTTGATGATTATTACCTTTCAGTTTTCGGGCTTTGGATCATGTTTTCCTGTTTTCACAGGAAAAACTATAACAAGGCACCCTTGTTCTGGCTGAGTAACATTCTTTTGTGGCAAACAAGTGGATGCAACGATATTTATACTTTCTTTACAGCTTCTCTTCGTGTCCTTGATGAGTATTTTGTTGAATTTGTCTACAGCCTTGCACGAAAATCAAAAAATCCTTCAGATTTTGTTGACCAGCTCCAACAAAAATTATTTTCCCTTTTTGCATCAGGGGAAAGGCAAGCTAACTTCCGCGCTGCATTTTACCCCCAACAATAATTATACTCTTAGCCGCCGTCAACTTGTTAATTTGTTCTCCAGAGTTGCATCTTCAATTGTCACAATTTTAACTGCCATTGCAAATTCACCTGGGGCAGCCCATCTCCTACCATGGATACCAGGGCAAAGGAAGGATCTGTGGAATGCCCCAGCTTTGTTTGGAGACACACCAATGAAGAAGGATTGTCTTCCCTTGGGATTTCAATTCCAACCATGTCCTGACCAAGGAAGACGATGTGATCTTTCCGGCTGCTCCATTTCCAGCATATCTCCATGGAAGATCTTTGAAGGTTGTGGGCATTCGTCTCATTTGTGTTGTTTAACTGTTGTTACTGTTTGCCCAATTTGCTCTAAGGGTATTGAAGATGCCATTAAATCCTTAGGTGCAGTTGCTAACCAGACCATCCACACACCACAAAATGCCACCGCTACTGATGGTCTTGGGGGGTGAAGACACAGTAGAGTCAAAAACCTCTGATAATGACAATGATGATGAGCCACTTCCAAGTTCAATTCATGGCAATATTGAGCAAGTTGTTCAGAACTTGACCATCCAGATTACGACTCTTTCCATTGCAGCACCACCTGTTCAACCATTGCCTTCAGCCAGGGGCCCCGTTCCATTAACAATAATGCCACCATCTTCATCATCACAGAGAAGGGCACCCCACTGCAGTACCTGTGGTCATCTAAGGCAAGGTCATCAGAGGCCAGTTTCACAGGGATCGTTAGGTAAGTGCTCAGTTTGCCCTTCTCAGATATGGTCTACAGA
>NC_090888.1:40564792-40569792 GCF_036669925.1 Montipora capricornis | reverse complement strand
ATGTGGTAATAACAAGACTTAGATATAGAGTTAACATGTTCCTCTAGAGATAAACTATCATCAACTATAAAACCTAAAATGGAGATAGAATCAAGCAAAGGACGAGGGCAGAACTAATTACTAAAAGCTCAGACTTATCACTATTTAATTTTCACTTGTTCAGCCTCATTCATTCATTGATTTCGGATGCACAAGCCTCTATTGAATGGACGGCTGATGCTTGCCCCTCGCCACTGAGGGAATCAAAGGATAAGTATAATTGGGTGTCATCCGCATAAAAATAGAAAACCATGTTACAATTCCTTACAATATCCCCAAGTGGCGAGGTGTATAGCAGATAAAGGATAGGGCCTAAAACGGAGCCCTGTGGCATCCCGCACGCCAGTGGCTGGTGTGAAGACTTCTCCCCTCTTATTTCCACAAACTGAAATCTATTGCTGAGATATGATTTAAACCAGGAGAGAGCCAGACCACATATACCAAAGCGATGACTCAGCCGGTCAAGCAATATTCTATGATTTACAGTGTCGAAAGCAGCTGATAAATCCAGGAGAAGCAGTATAACAGACTGATAGTTATCTAAAGCAACAAGAATGTCATTGTTAACTCTAACTAATGCAGTCTCAGTACTATGAGGTTGCATATAAGCAGACTGAAAAAGTTCATCTAAACCATTTTGCATTACATAGTCAACAAGCTGCAAAGCAACTACTTTTTCAGTTAGTTTGGAAATAAAAATTACAGTGGAAATAGGCCTGAAATTAGCGTAAATTTCAAAATCAAGACGTGGCTTCTTCAGAAGAGGGTTCAAAAGAGCCAATTTAAAACAATCTGGTACCAAAGCAGATTTAATACATACATACATACTTTATTGAGACTCCCTTCAACAGGGCTTTTCAGTCACAATGTTAAAAAAAGAAGAAAACGTATTTACAGTAATTTAATTAAAATCAAGATATATTCAAAATCATTCAAAATATATCCAAAATTACTTCGTATAGAACATAATATTAAAAAGTGTTCGCTTAAAAATATCAATTTCTTTAGTATTCTAGATGTTGTCCAAAATTACTTCATATAGAACATGTTATTAAAAAGTGTCCGCTTAAAAATATCAATCTCTTTAGTATTCTTGATGTTGTCAGGTAGTCTTTTCCATTCCCGTGGACCGCGAAAATAAAATGCCCTTTGTCCCATTGACAATCTACATCGGGGGATCACAAAATTATTAGATCCCCTTGTGTTCCTGTTGTGAACTGCTGAACGCTTAATAAAAATATCTCCCTAAATAGTCTGGAGCTAAACCATTTACACATTTATATGCTAAAACTAAATCATTAAATAAAACCTTCTCCGTAACATCTAACCATCTAAGAGATCCTTAGCAAACGAAACTGGTGAGATAGTTTTGCCCAACAGAGATAAGGAGATATAAGGTAGCCTCTTAAGAAGTTGTGCTGAGCCAACAACTACTAATTTTGTTTTCTCAGGGTTTATAAGAATTCTCTGCACACCATCTACTGATATCCTAAGATCTTGATTTACAGCGGCCATAGCACTTGATGAGTCTGATACGGGAAATTTAAAGTGCAATTGACTATCATCAACATATGCAGTGGCTTGACTGTGGGTAACAGCACTCATTAAATCATTAATGTAGATAGTAAAAAGCACAGGACCCAAGATTGACCCCTGAGGTACTCCGTTTGTTAAAGGTAGCAATTCCGAGACTGAATCTTCATAACATACTCTCTGATATCTACTGGATAGATAGCTACTAAACCAGGAAGCTGCAGAAGTTTTGAGACCCAGTTTTCGTAGTTTTCTTAATAACAGGTTATGATTAAGGCTGTCAAAAGCTTTTGACATATCAAGCAGGACTAGTAATGACACTGCTTTTTCATCAATTGCTTTCAAAATGTTATCTGTAACATTTATGAGAGCAGTTTCTGTCGAATGCATTTTCCTGTTGCCACTTTGATAAGTCGACAGTTTATCATGTTTTGTCAAAAATTCCACAAACTGCTTGTGTGCCAGTCTCTCACTTACTTTCAATAGGATGGGTAACAATGAAATCTGCCTGTTGTTGGCTGGTTCTTCTGTGTTTCCTTCTTTGGGTACAGGTATCACCTCAGCAATTTTCCATGCTTTAGGAAAAGCAGCCACATTAAACGAATTATTCACCAGTCTAGAAATCACAGGTGTGATGCTCTCACAACTGTCTTTCAGGACTCGCACAGAGATTTTATCATATCCTGGCACTTTATTGGCAGCTAAACTCTTAATAACCGACTTGACGTCAATTTCTTTTACCTCTTGAAACTCAAATTCTTCTGTTTCAGCATGCAGGCCAGTGTCAATACTTTCTTCCCTAAGACCACAATCTTTATCTTTAACCAAACCGTGTTCCCTTGTTATAAATTCTGCCACTGAAGTAAAATACTAATTAAATTTATTTGCCAAAGTCTCATGGTCCTCAAAAGTGCTTGGACGTTTAGCAATACCACGAGACATACATCGATTTAAGATCTTCCAAATGGCGTTTGTATTACCTCAACTGTTAGCTATTTCGTTTCTTACATAGATTTTTTCAGCAAGCCTGAGTTCGCGTTTCACTTCTTGTCGGAAGAAGCGATATCTGTTCCAGCACAGTTTGTCACTTGTCAGAATGGCTTTCTTGTGCCAAAGGTCTCTGGTCTTCATGAGCTGCTTAATTTCTGGTGTTATGAACGGATTAGAGCGGGACTTGATCTTTATATGTTTGATGGGCGCGTGCTGATCCAGCACGTCCAAGAAGAGAGAATTAAATGTTTCCACTTGGGAATCAATGTCATCAAAGAAGTATACCATGTGCTACGGAACAAGAGAGAGATCTTCGCAAAAGCTATCCGGTGCGTACACAGAATAGCTCCTTGTAGTGACGTATTTGGCTTTGGCTTTAGGGTGATTTACCCTTAATGCAACTTCAACTAAGTTGTGATCACTTATTGATCACTTAATGACTGAGCAAGACTCCGCTAGGGTAGAATCGGTAATCATAATAACATCAATTAGCGAGCGTTTTGTTTCTGTAATTCTAGTCGGTTCCTTCCCTAGTTGTGTCAGATTGAAACTAGCACAAAGGTCTTTCAAAATTCGACTATCCGCTGCATCATCGAGAATGTTACAATTTAGGTCACCCAGAATGATAATGTCATAGCCAAGCAGTAACATATTCGCTGAAAGCTGATGTGGTGCTAGGTGGTCTATAAACAGTACAAATAAAAATTGATTTGCACTATCGCACTTGAACCTTTATCCAGACCTGTTGGAAATTTTCATCGCTAATTCCTGTGGCGTCTTTTAGGAGTGTCGCTTTGAAAGAGTCTCTGATGTATACTGCAAGGCCGCCACCAGATTTATGTTCTCCCCGATCTTGGCGGAAGAATACAAATCCAGGAATTTCCATGACTTGATTATCAACCGTCGAGGCAAGCCAAGTCTCTGATATAGTAAATATATCAAAGTCATGTTCTTTGATGGTATGTTGTAAAAGAAGAAAGTGTTCGCCAGACTTCAAAGAGCGAATATTCAAATGACCAATCTTAATGCACGAATTTGCATGTTGGCTGTCCACAGACGCAGTTGAATGATTTTCTTTGGGATCTTGTCCAGACCGAGAATTTCGCTTTTGTTTTGAGTTTGAGCCAGGATGTGGGTGAACATCGCAACTAAGGATGATCTGTATTATCACCGGGTTAAAACTTTGACTCCCATTAGAAGAGTAGAGTAATCTTCGTCGAAGAAATTTCCTCTTACTCGTGCACCTGGCGACCTTGGTTCCCAATGCAAACGTGCTTGAGACTCCATTTTTCAAAATTCCTTTACTTGAAACGATGCTTTTCGAGTCAAAGACTTCTTCAGAGTCAGCAGAATTGATCTTAGGATTGTTGGCGCAGTTTGAAAACCCGCAGATAAGAAAACAAAGGTATAAATACAGAATAAGCACAGAGCTCAGGACGACGTGACCATTCCGCATGGGTCAAAATGCTAACCTTTTCTTCATAGACAAGTTCACAATTTTCGTCATAGCTGGAAGCAAAACTGATAAGCATTCTTTCAGGACATGGGCTGGAACTGGATATAGAGCACATGACTATCTGAAAAGAACAAACAAGACTGGATAGCTGCTCCTCGGTGACCACTGTAAAGCACAACTCGCAGGAGGCGACGGATCCATAAAAACAGATGTAGATTCACAGACATCAGTAAGAGAGTATTAGGAAGACAGAAGGCTAGCTATTTTCTCACAGAAAAAGTTAACAAACGAATTTGCTAGGGTGTGATCCGAAGAAGATGAAGGATAGCGAGCTTCAACTTTGGTGTCTCAAAGAGAACTCTCTGATCGTGGTTCGAGCTTTCAATGACGTCACTATAGTAGGAAGTCTTCGCTAGCCATAGAAGACTGTTTACAAAATCACACTGAAGAACATAGCTACGATAATCACTAGGAAGGCCAGTTGACCTCCAGCACCGCTCAAGTGCCCTCCTCTTCCTCTTTTCGATGGCAATCTCTTCTGTAAACCAAGGAGAATAGCGGCAGACAGTAACAGTTCTTGTCTTCAAAGGGGCTGGAGTATCAAGCATAGATTTCAGGGTGACATTATATTGTCGAACTAGGGCTTCAAGATCATCAGCAAGATCCAAAACCAGACAGGAGTTACTGAGTTTATGACAAAAACCAGTAAAGTCGATGGAGCGTGTCTTGCGACAAGTTATTTCCTTCCTTTCAAGGGGAGGTTTTTTGAACTGCAAGTCGCAGTGGACTGCAAAATGATCAGAAATGCAATCACCCACACGACAGTTTGAGACAAGGCCAACATCACTAGCTCGTGTGATGATTAGATCAAGGGTGTGGCCATCCCGGTGAGTTGCACCCACAACATGTTGATTTAAATCAAAAGAGTCCAAAATACTCATAAACCACCTTTATGTTCGTGGTATCGTATCACAACTCCGGC
>NC_090888.1:40524792-40539792 GCF_036669925.1 Montipora capricornis | reverse complement strand
TATTTTATTCTAACGGGCAAGTCATTCTCAAACAGCAGCCAACAATGTGACACAGCCAACCCAGTCAGTGTCCTATGCAAGTACTCCTGGTAGTCTTCCTGCTATTTCCACGTGGCCAATTATTGCACAGGAGCATAGTAGAGTATTCAATTACTTCAAAGGGAAGTCTAGGACAGCTGGAAAAGGGAAAGCACCTCTCAAAAAGGTTCCTACCTGTACTCTAAAATTCTGCTGCCTAGGGTTTTTTCCTTCAGTGGAACGTTTCAAAATACTTGTACTGTTTATTTTCAAACTATGGTGGCTTGTACTGCTTCCTCAAACTTGGTAATTGAAGGTTTTAAACTGTAGTGTGAAAGCTGATTGCTGTTCTATTACTTTTTCCCTTTATTTAAAGCGTCAAGTTAGCTTATTCATGGATTTATCAAGGTTTGTACCCAGTTTAGTAAAATATTTCTTTTCATGTTTCTTAAAAACCTCACCAGACTGCCTTGAAATCATTTTTGTTCATCCCTATGCAACTCACAATCCTTGAGATATGCTAAGATTTTACTAAAGTGCGACCCTCTTTACCAAAAACGTTCAGTATTGCAAGATCTGGTATGATAATGTTTTCACTTCAACACTTCCTAAAACTATTCACTTTCAAACACTATTCTCAACAGTGACAATGATGGAGAAGTAAAGGATATGGCAGGTCCATCAAATGTTCAAAAAACATCACCATCCCTAGCAACAGAGGAAGATATCAACCATCTCTTGGAAATATTTCCCAAGAAAAGCTGGGATACTCTAAAAGCTTGCCTGGAAATGAATGGATCCTTCAATAAGGCTGTTACCACACTGTTGGCTGACAATATTCTTTCAGCTTTACAAGATCCGGATTTTCAAGGTCAAAAAGAAAAATTGAAAATTGATGAGGAGGACCTTTTGAACGATGCAATGGCATATTATAAAGATCCAGATTTTGACCCAAAAAAGAAGCTCCAAATTGTATACAGAGGACAGCCAGCTGCAGATACTGGAGGTGTCATTCGTCAATTCTATACACAGCTTCTAGATGCAATTTCCTTCTCCTTTTTTCAAGGAAAAATATATCGAGGACCAGTTTACAGCTATGATATGGTAGCATCTGGAGTGATGAAGTTGGTTGGCACCATCATCGTGCACAGTATTCTGCAGGGAGGACCAGGATTTCCTGTAGTTTATAACTACTTGGCCAAAGGGAATCTAGATGAAGCCATGACAGCAGATACTGTTAAAGACTGCTCAATTCAGATGCAAGAATTCATATGCAAGGTAAGAGAGAACTTTCTGATTAAAAAAGCAAAGTACTGGTAAATGAAAACTCTGTCAGCAAACTCCTCTTCAGAGCTAAAACCTTACTAACACTCTTGCCAGCAAAGATTCTGAGGTTTTGCAACCCCCATCTAATGAAATGGTAGCTTCATTGATGTTCTCTTTCCAGGTTGCAGCAGCCGTGGATGTGTCAACCGACCTTGATAGAGATTTGACAATAAATTTCCTCTCAGACTGTGGAGTTACCATGATATTGACCATAAGTCCATTGTGATTTAATCAGGGTTTTTGTTAGGGCCGGGACACCGGGTCCTTTGCTCGGCTATTTTAATTTTTGTCCCGGCTACTTCACGCACAAGTTGCACTAACACTCCTGTGGAGATTATGGTCAACCAATAATGTTAACTTTGAACGTAAAATACATAAAACTTTGTATTATTTCTGTGCTCTGGATATTTCTTTCTTTGTGATAAATGTTGTGCACGTGCAGCTGATTTGCAGTTCGTGACTTCAGACACTATGAAACAAAACAAACACATTTATCGGCACTTTCAAAGTTTGTCTTTGAAGTATCAAATAACCTCCTTTCGTGAGTAAATGTGTCAAAAATAAACAGTGTTGCAAAACCTGGAAGCCTCGCGAGAAAAGAAATGCGTATTTCCGTCAATGTTTCTCCTGGTGTTGCGTCCCACAACCGCAATAAATACAGCTTGTTCCATCGCTACAGTTCAGTGTAGCATTTGCTCTCGAGAGAAAACAGTCAAACAGCAGTTCTCATCTTTGTGACAACGTTACGTGACATATATACTTTGCACAGTACCAAATGAAGCGGAAAATTAATCAATACTTCACTCAGAGGTAAGCTGTTTTCTTTGTAGTATTAAAAATGTAATTAGTTTGTAAAAATTACATCTCGCGCCGCTTCGGTAAGATCATAAAGTCGATAAAATTGTGTTGCTATATTTAGTCTGACTTTTTTTTTAATTACCCGCAAGGCTTTCTTTACCTTTCTTGGTCTAACAAGTTAAGACAGGCATGTCGTGTTGTGATTCAGTTGTTTTTCATTCAACACCACTTTAATTTACAGTGTATTCAGGTTTTCATGTAAAACTAAATTTAAAAAACGTGTGCGGTTAAGCGAAGCCAACTTGTTTGGTAATGGTAATGACTTTATTTTAAGAGGGTAGCACGTAACAGTTTAAGTATAACTGACAGGTAGGAGTGAAACCATTTCACTGCTGAATCACTAAGGCCGTACATCTGAAGTTTCTGCAGTAAAATTTCGTGATTTACGAGGTCAAAAGCCTTTTTAAAGTCGATTGAGATCATCCCAGTTACCTTTTCATTATCCATGTTAAAAAGCAGATTATCTGTTAACTGTATAAGGGCTGTTTCTGTAGAGTGGTTTTCTCGGAATGCAGATTGATACGTAAAGATGAGATTGTTTTCATTTAAATAGTTTGTGAGTGACTTCGTTACGTGTCTTTCAAGAATCTTGGAAAGCACTGGTAGGACTGCAATGGGTCGATAATTATTGACATCATCTCGAGGTCCATCTTTGTGCAACGGTGCAACTAGCGCAGTTTTCCACACACTTGGAAAAACACTGCTGTCAATTGAGATGTTCATCATTTTCACCAAGGGGGTTTTTAAAGCTGGTGCAATCAATTTCAAAACTCTTGCGCTTAAGCCATCATGGCCGGTAGATTTATTTGTTGGTAATTTATTAATATATTCTAGAATGTCTTTCGCAGTGATTTGAGGTATGTTGAAAGGTTCCACGTCGGCTGTTAGTCTTGAGGTGATAAAATAACAAAGCTTTTCGTTGACGACATCTTGGGTGTTACTTACATTTAGGCGACGCCACATTGACACACATCGTATTGAGCGACTCAGCTATTTGAACTGGATCATCAATGGTGCCATTGTCTGTTTTTAATTCAGTTATTTTAAGTTCACGTTTTTGTGTTCCGCTGAGAGCCTTTAGAGCATTCCAAATGCCTTTTGGATTTCCTTTGTGCTTTTCTATTGATTCCTGGAAATAATTCCTTTTTGCTTTTTTAATTAAATTTGATGTTTTGCATTTAGCGTGTTTGAACTGATTCCAATCTGCTTGAAGATTTGATTTTCTGGCAATTTTGAGCAGTTTGTCTCGCTCTTTTATAGCAGTGGTTATCTGTTTATTTATCCAAGGGGGCTGATGTTGTCGTTTAACACGCTTCTCTTTAAATGGAATGTGTTCATTCAGAACTGTGTTTACCTTATCTTGAAAGGCATTGAGAATGTTGTTGATATTGTCGTGAATGAAACATGTGTCCCATGAGATACAGTTTAGCGAAGCCAGAAGTTCATTAGTATTCATGTTTTTCGTGTCTCTGTACTTGATCTTGATGTTGTTTATTTCCTTACGTTTCTTGGTATATTTACGGCAAATAAAAACTGGCAGATGATCCGCTAGACCAATATTGGGCACCAATAAATGTGAGACAAGATGCTCGTGCGAGGTATAAACGTGATCTAGACAGGTTGAGCTAGCTGGTCTTGTCACTGATTTTACACCTTGCACAAGCTGCATTGACTTGAGCGCTTTCGAAAGTTGATGGTTATTATATATTGGCTGCTTTAAGTAGTCAATGTTAAAATCACCCAAAATGTGAATTTCTTTATTTTTAAGATAAGCAGATTCGATATTTAATTCCAGTCGTATATCGGTCGCAGCATTTGTAGAGGGAGGGCGGTACAGCGCTCCACACAATAAGGATCTTTTGGAGTTAAACGGATTCACATTTAGCCACATTATTTCTTCAGCTCGCTTTATATCCAGATTTCGTGAGGCGTAGGCCAGAATTCCTCCACCACGTTTAGAGCCGTGTCTGTCCTTTCGAAACAAACAATTGTTTACATTAGTTTCTACTTTCACAAGAAGTCGGCAAAAAATATTCATATCATAGGAAATCTGCAGCATAAAGGTGGAGCTTACAATGATACTTAAAGAATTCATACAGGTTTAGTGGAAATACTTGGAGACAAACGTTTTAAGTTTTAAAACGCACACGCGCTAATTCAGTTATATTGAAACAAAGCATGAATTAATTTATTGCATCAGAGAATTATAAACCAGAATGTAGCGATTAAAATGTTGAATGTTGAACCGCAACGAAAACGACGTTAAATGTTGCTTTATGTTCGTTATGTTATAAAAAGAGTTGCAACTTTTTCACGGGAAAAAAATGTCAGATTATTTATCGCAAGAATGCGGAAACAACAAATTAGGCGCGCAAGACAAGCAAGACTTCGTGCCGCCATACTGCAAAGGTGATACCCCCTGGTTTCTCTTTATTTGTGTTTTTTAAACGAGTGCATAAGCTGTAAATGTATTTCCTGTCTTTCCTTTCTCGTTCCACTAAAAGGAACATATCCTTACTTCTTTAAATATAAATTAAGTTGCAGGCCGACACCAAACAAAACATCTGCTCTGCAACGCAAGACACTCGGCGAAACACCTGTGGTTAATGTACTATCGGTTACAACCATTGAAGAACCTACCAGTCAGTCATCCAATCCTAAGCCTAGTCAGAGTATTTCTCTTCAACAAATGCTTACGGAAGATTCAGGGGCCAGCACATCACCTGCACCTTCTAGCAGGTCAATTTCAACGAAGCCTAGTGTGCCCGATATCAATGCTACGTGCGAAATGATCAATGATCTATTTTCAGCAGATGAAGTTGTGCACAGTTTTTACCACTGCACTGAAACTACATGCAACTACCAGAAGGAGAAAGGAAAGAAAAAATTTGACCATGCATGGATCTTTCGACGCGATTTAACTCACGATGCAACAATAGGGCTGTGGTGGTTGCTTTTCATTAAAGAGAAGGGTATGTACTGTCTACTCTGCCGACTTCACCAGGCCAGGGGCAAGCACAATAAGAGTGCATCATATGGAATGGAACCCGCTGTACGTTTCCAGACCTCAGCACTTGTGGAGCACTGCCGTGGACAGAAACACCAAGATTCAATCGCTGCAGAAATGATTAAGAGGACCTCAATTTTTCAAGAAAAACTTGACAAGTGTAACCTCCACAGGCATGAAATTTTGTATAGCGCTTTCATGTCGTTGTACTGGCAGGTTCAGCATGGCATTGCGTACGAAAACTTCCCCTCTATGTTGAAGATGATGCGGATGATAGGACTGGAAAAGCTGGAGCATTTCCAACACAAATCGCTGTGGTCAATAAGAGGAATCCTCACGAAGATGGGCAGAGTGATAAAGGAAAAGATCACAAAAGCTGCAAAAGAAGCGAAGTGTCATGGCCTCATGGTGGACGATGTTACTGACATTCAAGTGAAAGAACAAAACATCATTTTCATCCAGTGTGGAAAATGCAAATGTGCAAATCCGCTTTTTAGCTGTCAAAGATCTTATGGAGGATGCTGCGTCACCAAACGCCCAAACCATCACTGACAACATTAAAGAACTGGCTAAGAATCACCTTCAGGTTCAAAAATTCCTGAGCTTGGCTTCTGATGGAGCTTCAGTAATGGTTGGTAAGAATAATGGCGTATCAGCATTGCTCAAAAGGGAGAACCCAAGACTGGTCAACGTACACTGTATCTGTCACAGACTTGCATTGGCTTGTGGGGACTCCAACAACGAGGTGGAGTACATGCTCACCATAGAACGCCTACTGGTACAGCTGTAAAAGTGGCTCGAAATCTCCTGTAAGAAGACGGCAGCATATTTTAAGATGCAATTAAGACTTCGCGACATGCAGCTTCCCGCTGATGAGTCTAAACGACACAAGATTGGTCACAAACTCCAACGGGCTTGTAGAAGACGGTGGCTGTCCACAGGCAAAGCGGTGCTCGGGGTTTGGCAGGACTAAACTGCAATTCTTTTAACGCTCAGAGCTGACGAGTTTTGAAATGATGCAACTGCCATTGGCCTACTATCACAGATGAAGGCCGTGAAATTCATAGGTAAAAAATGACATTTTTACCTTGTGTTAAAGGGCCTGTGTATGTACTTGGAATACTGTTAAAGCCTGATGGGTTTATTGACAAGTCTAGAGAACGAATGATTGAACATTGTTATCTTGCTTCTATTACTGTAGGAAGTATTTATATCCTCAAGATGATTCTTCCTATCCTAACAACAATCACCAAATGCTTCCAAGCTGGTGTAGTTTCATTTGCCAAGATTGTTCCTGCACTTCAGTATGCCAAGGAACAACTAAAGCAGACTGCTACCAACGAGACACCTATCGCAGTGCGAAAACAGGTACAATGTTTTATTTTAACTGTAATGTCAGGTATTATTATCAATGTAACTTTTTAAGTAGTCAAGTTGCTGTGAAAATCAGTGTGGAAACCTCTATATTACTTGGTAAATCATAACAGTTACTGACATTTAATTTATAATTAAATTATCAGTTGATTCATCAGATTTTCTGTCAGTCTGCATTACAGGACTTGCAACCTGAAGGACGACTTCAACTTGTTTTAAAGGACTTAAGAGCAATAGACCAGCCAGACCAGTCACTGCCACTATCCCACCAAGAAACTCAACTCAAAAGCTTCTTGAAGAAGTATGTTGATGCCCTGACTGAAAACATTGATGCTCGGTTTCAAGAGTCCTCCCCTGTACTTGATTCCTTCAAGATATTTGAAGGAATCCGATATTTGAAAACCCTGAGGGACGCCGCAAAGGGTACTTTTCTTTCTAGATACGTGAGGACCTACTTGAGTGGTCTGGATTCTATTTGACAGATAGGAGGAGAACCAATCGTTAACTATACCACAGATGCCGTAATGGGATAATTTATGAAGGAGGATAGAGTGATTGACAGTATCAAATGCTTTTTGAAGGACAATAAATACACCACAGGCGAACATTCCCTTGTCCATGTTAGATTGAATTGTTTGTTGAGTCAAACACAAAGGAGCAGGAAGGAACGTTTAGTGGGAGGTAGTCACTACTTGGTAGATCAGAGGCAAGTCGGTTGCCAATAGAAGCAAAATGTCGATTGAGTATATTAGCATTTTCTAGAGGATCATGGGATATCCCCTGGTTTAGAGGGCATTTCATCGCCGCAATCACCTTTAAGTTTTTCTTTTTACGGTTGATCAAATCATTAATACCTTCCCAGGTCCACTTGAGATTGTTTGTATCGCTACTCAAAGACTATTAATAATAGTCCTCTAGTAGTGATTAGGCCTAAACCCTCGTGAACATTTTAGCTTACAATTTACGGTTTGGCTAACTACACTTTGCACAAGATTGTGTGAAGCAAATAGGACTCGTTCATTGATTAAGCCTAAGCGCTCGTTTCAGTGATTAGGCCTAAGGACGCTTTTAACATTGCGTACGCGTACGCGTACCGCGTAGTCAGCTAACATACCTCGCCATCTCGAATTTAATTATTTCTGCGTACTGCGTACTGCGTAGCCAGCTACTTAAGATACTTAGCAACCTTGACTTTATTTTTTCCGCGTAGCCAGCCCTTTACAGTAACGGCCTCGATGTGGCGGGGTAAACTGCAGCTGCTCCAAGATAAAAAATAATTTTCTACTGTTCAAATGCTTTTGGCCTACTTAAGCCCGCCGCACACGGTGAGGAAACAGCTGAGCATACTCCATCGCGAGGCGGTTTGCTCATCCGTTTCCTCATGTTTGCGGGAAAATTTTGGTGAGAAATTCGCCTTGCGAGGCCGTGAGAATAAAATCAAAGATGTTTGATATTTTTGGCCTCGCGAGGTATATTGCTCACTGCACCTCCTAAATCCACAACATTTTGACCACTGTGATGGAGAATATCGTTGTCGATAAGAGTACAGACAATGCTGAACCACCTTCGATTTGTTAAGTTGATATGTATCTCTCGTTCTTATAGCGCGTTCAACGAATCATTTTACAATTCGGTTAACTTTCATTCGCAATAGCACTCGATTTCTGAATAAGACTAAGGGCTCGATTCAGTGATTAGGCCTAATTAAGCACTGGCAGCTTCTGCAGGTACTGTACCGGAGCATTTTGTGGTTAACTACACTTTTTACGAGATCGTGTGAGGAAGAAAGCACTCGTTTACTGATTAAGCCTAAGCGCTGGTTTTCGTGGTTAGTCCTAAGCACTCTCGTAAAATCCTAGCTTACATTTTGTGGTTCGGTTAAGAACACTATTATTAGGCCTAAGCACTCTCGTAAAATTTTAGCTGTCATTTTGCGGTTCGGTTAACTACACTTTTCACGAGATCGTCTTGCCCTTGGATAATTTTCATTCATCGACTACGGGATTGCGGACCGCGGTGGCAGTTCATTATAGCAATATTTCAAAAGTGTAAGCGCTTGTTTCAGTGATTAGGCCTAAGCACTATTGTAAAATTTTAGCTTTCACATTACGGTTTGAAGAAAGCACACGTTTACTGATTATGCCTAAGCGCTCATTTCAGTGATTAGGCTTTAGCACTCTCGTAAAATTGTAACTTTCATTTTGCGGTTCGGTTAACTACACTTTTCAAGAGATCGTCTTGCCCTTGAACAATTTTCAGTCATCGACTACGGGATTGCGGACCGCGTTGGCAGTTCATTAAACTGCTTGCGGCAACACATCGGATTGTTGTTTGTTAGTTTGCGTTTTTGTTTTCTTTCAGTGTCATAAAAGTGGACAAGAAATGTGCGAATTCAACACAAAGGTTGACCATTGTTTCTGCAAAGTCAAAAATTCACTCTCGTAGACGAGGTTACCGTGACTTTTTTTAGTCTTTAATATCACCACGTAATTCTAGCTTTCATTTTGTGGTTCGCATAACGTACAACACTTTTCACTAGGTAGTGTGAAGAAGAAAGCACTCGTTTACTGTTTAAGCCTAAGCGCTCGTTTCAGTGATTAGGCCTAAGCACTCTCGTAAAATTTTAGCTTTCAGGTTCGGTTAACTACACTTTCCACGAGATCGTCTTGCCCTTGATTGCAGGGGGTAGTTTCTAAAGAAACTATGGTGCTGCGTCGGTGGGGAGGTAATATACAAAAATTTTGTTTTATCAACGGAGTTGATAATGTAAACTGACCACCGTACAGAGAATCTCTACACGGTGTCCAATTTACATTATCAACTCCGTTGATAAAACCAAATTTTTGTATGCGGGAATTTCGGCCGCGGTGGCAGTTCATTATAGCGAGATTACCAAATTAAATGAAGACTTAAGCAGAATTAGTAACTGGACTTTTAGAAATCAACTTCTTATAAACCCTAATAAAACTCTTTTAATTATCTTTGGCACCAGAGCGATGGTCAGGAAAGTAGAGGATTTTCGTCTAAATTTGTTGCGAGAAGAAATTACACCGGCTACCCTTTCTGAGGATCTGGGAGTTGTCCTGGATCCCTGCTTGACATATAACGATCACATAGCTTCAACAGTGTCCGTTTGCATGGTGCGCCTAGGCCAGATTAATCGAGTTAAACATGCTTTTAACCCAACCACCTTAACTATTATAGTTAATGCCTTAGTTTTTAGCAAGCTATATTATTGTTGTAATGTTTAGAGCAACACCTCTGAGTACAACTTAAGTAGGATCCAGGCTGTACAGAATTTCGCGGCTCGTATCGTTACCAGCTCAAGGAAATACGACCATATTTCCCCTATCCTTAAAGATCTAAAGTGGCTACCTGTAAGACAGCAGTTGTATTATTGTCACGCAATAATGGCCTTCAAATGTATGTAAGGGTACGCTCCAGCCTCTTTATTTTCTAAATATATTCAAAGAGCCATGATCACAAGGCGTACAACGAGGAACTCCCAGATGTTAAATATGCCTTTGAACTTTCCACTTCAGGACAGTCAAACTCTGGAACTCACTAGATTCGACTCTTAAGTTGAAACCAACACTACAGGGCTTCAAACGTTGCCTGAGGAGAAGCCTTCTCTCGAATTTTTTAGTGACTTAATTGCTCCACTTTTGTTTTTATTTCATTACTTAATTAATAATTAATCGGTTCGATTATGTCATTTACTAGTTAATTAGTTAATTAATTTACTTGTATATAGCATTAGTTATCCCTTGACTTTATTCTGAAAAGCCCATTTGGGATGAATAACCTATTTATGTATGTATGTATGTACTCAGACGACGAACGAGGAGACTTGGGGCTCAGTTAGCAGTTACACTACAGTGACTTAACACGACGTATATGTCAATTTCATGAGATGGCGTCTAAAAGAACACTTCGGTATTTCCGGCGGATCACAATTCAGGAAATGTTTATCGTCTTGTGGAGAATTTTAATTTTGCAACTTCTGTTCTACTGGGTGTCGACATTCTTCTACAGTTGTGGTACAAGGATTCCAATTTCGACTGATGGCAAGATTCGTGAAAAGCTACTATAAAATTCACAGGCACGACATGCATCTTCACGCAATGCTTACTTTCAAGTAATGGATCATACGACAAGGACATATTTTGTGCGTGGTTTATTGAATCAAATTCCTTGCAAGCGGACATTGGTAAGATTCACATAACTGCTTTGAAACTCTTACATGTAGTACCCGTTGATGAAGTCATTCTTACACTTACATGAATTGTCAGAGTACAAGGCAGTTATATGTGTCAGTAATTAAATTGTTCCAGCGCAGTCACAAATGACAACCTTGCCATGACTTTGTTATTTGGAGCCACGTCCCATTGCCATATCTCCCTATTTTGCCAAATTCCTCTTTCCCTTGTTCTTCATGCTGGTTGTTAATTTTCTAAAATCATTAAAATTCAAGAAATGAACTTTTGTAATTTGAGGTCAAACATTTGAAACAGCACTGGAGATCGAATTCTTCTTTCATTAATTTTGTTCGCCACATTTGCCAACTTTTATGGGCCCCCTCATTGCTTCATTCCTTTGTGCTTTGCCTCGTTGGCGATTGTGGCAAAATTGTCATTTTCGCCATATTTGCCAAATTCGCCGCTTTCGCCAACTTTTATGGGCCCCCTTCACTGCTTTGTGTTTTGCCTCGTTGGCGATTGTGGCAAAATTGTCATTTTCGCCATATTTGCCAAATTCGCCGTTTTCGCCAACTTTTATGGGGCCCCTATACTGCTTTGTGCTTTGCCTCGTTGCCGATTGTGGCAAAATTGTCATTTTCGCCATATTTGCCAAATTCGCCGCTTTCGCCAACGTTTATGGGCCCCCTTCACTGGTTTGTGCAAACATCCCACTGTCTTAGCCCAGCACAAGACCCAGGCACAAGCAAGATGTTATCATGTTTAGGATAAGCTTGTTAAAAATGACCTTGGCTGTGCGCAAGCGTGTCGCCCTAAAACATGCAAAGCCTTAGAAACAAGATGAAGTGGACCAGTTCAAAGATCTGTTCAAAGAAGACAATAAAATAGGAGCTACTGAAGAGAAAAAGCGTTTTGTTGCAAATTGCCAGGATGAGTCCTGGGTTCCACCTCCTGAAACATGACGAGTCCCAGTCCAAAAATCAATGAGTCCTGTTGCATGAGCCATCCTAATTATTATAACCAAGCATTCTCATCTCAAGTCAATTACAGTATACTAAAATCCATTACAGTATACTGACATTGAAATAAATACATTATTTGCTCACAACTAAAATTTTGCGACAGTTAAACCATGTATTTACGTGATGATTTACCCATCAGCTTGCCAACCTACTATTTACCCAAGGTTTTCACTTATGAGAACTTGCTTCCTTTCAGTTAAAAATGGTGTTTTGCGTCCCAAAAGTAATGCTCCTGGGTCATTCTTTTGTATAAATGATACAGGAGGACCTCAAGGACAAATTTGATGGCCGCGCAAAGTGGGATTTCCATCTGCAGGATCCCAAAAGTCGGCTTTTTGGTGTTGGGGGAAGAACGGTCCTTAAAAAGCTGCACCATGATTTGAGCAATGTAGTCCTGTTCTCCCGATATTGTCATTCTACAGATAGGCACAAAAGATGACAGCTGAGCCTCCCAAAATGGTTGGTTCGGAGACAGATCATTTTAAGCGAAAATTACTCAGCAACTTTTCAGTTAGCACAGTCGTTGTACATTTAGCCCCATGTTTTTCTCCAATTGATGGCTTTCATACGTCTTGATAAACATGATATCCACGCACAGCTGATGCAAAAGGAAACGTTTTCATGTCCAGACTTTCCTCGTTAAATGACGGCGTGGTAACCAAGCAAACATTTGCATCATGCTCCTGTGCTTCTTTTGTGCAAAGTCTATCATTTTCATCATCACAGGGAATAGGGAAATTGATTAAAAAGGAAGCTTTTAAAAGGAATTTTTAGAGTTGATTAACTTATTAATGTCGCCTGCAAATACACAACATTAGATTTTGTCAAGTTTATTGCTAACATCTGCAAACAAACGACCAACCTTTTCTTACAAGAGTACTCATTTCGAGTTCTTAGTTGTTCCAAAATCATGCTTGAAAGTTGGGGGTGCGGCTCATACGGTATGTTTATTCAAAATAAAGGAAACTCTTTCTTGCTCTGTGGCAAGCTGTCAAGCCATTGAAAACAACAATGACCTGTTAAGAAGAGAAGAAGCAATATGTTACCTCATACTAATGTGCAAATATGAGCTGCACTGTATATGTACTCAGACAATAGGAGCATGTTCAAGGCTGCTGCAGACTGGCTGAACAAAGTCAGGAGGAGTGAGAATAAGCTGGAAATAACCTGGAGGTTCAACCTTAGCCGTGCTCCATGGTGGGGACGGCCAGTTCGAAAGGCTAATTGGCATTTTCAAATCAGCTTTCTGCAAGGTGAGCGGCAGATTCTTAGCCTGGACCGAGTTGTGCGACCTGGTACTAGACATTGAAATAAACAACCGCCTCCTAAGCTATCTACAGTTTGCTGGCAGTTCTCACTCCAGGCTTGATGCTTGATCTGAGAACAATCAAATGTTGGAACTGGATGCCCACGAATTGCAGTACCCAGAGCTCAGAAAAAAGTAAAGTAACTCAAAAAGTGTAAAACTGCAGCGTGCTCCAGATGGACAAGGGGGTATTTGCATAGTTTGATAGAGCAACACAACCAGCGTGGCAGAAAACAGACCCCACACCCATCAGTTGGAGAAGTTGTGACCATCCAAGATGAGTCACGTCACTGAAACAAGTGGAAACTAGGCGTTGCACTGAAGCGGATAGTCCTTCATGACGGAATCGTACGTGCAGCCGAGTTGTGGGCTGGCAAAGGAACTTTAGAGCGTGCTGTACAGCAGCATTACCCACTAGAAATATCCCTCGACTGAGCACCCCTGGCAAAGAAGATTGGACCCAGCAGCTCCACCTTTCAGGCCTCAACGAGCCGCAGCAGCAGCTGCAAATTTACGTATCAAAGATATGGTGGAGTAGTGCTGAACATTCATCTTAATTTGGAAGACATTGACAATAGAACCTGGAGCATTTCAGTATTCACTAAGTACTAGTTTCGTCACAAGCATCCAAGTTAACCTGTTTTCTACAAACAACATATGGGGGGAGGGTGTTGGAAACTGGAAATACGACTGTTATTAATTTCGTTTTCATTTGTAATGAACGTGATCGGAGAGACCAATGTTGCAGATAGATATGTCAACATATTTCCTGTTAGCTCTAAGATATGTCAACTTGATTGTTTTCCATGGTGGACGCCAAGGCTATCTGCGCCTAGCAACGGCCAAATATATTTTGTTTAGGATCAGATTCTCTTTTAGTTGTTAGAGTACCTCTTTACACACCTGTTGCAGCATGCAAAGAAATGCTTGCCCACTAGCCCGCGACTAGTGAATTTCCTGTCGGGCTAGTGGATTTTATCCATCACTGGCCTGATGAGCAAATTAAAGTTTTGGGGGGAAATGTTTGAGGAAATTAATATTATTACTGTGCTTACATGTACAAGGATTTTTTTCAGGCTAGTGAAAGTGACTTTCAGGCTAGTGCATCCTGGCCTTGCCCTTTGGGCAAGAGCAAAAACTGAATTTCTTTGCACCCTATGTCGTATTGGAGTGAATATGAGAGAAGAATAAAATAGTTAAAGTCTGTCAACTCTACTGATTGAGATTAGTTCGCAAGGGTTATACCGCACATAAGCAGGAGAGAGTTTACAAAAAATTTTTCAATGTGAAGAGATACATGTACCCTACTACATGTATTTGTTTCGCTACAATGAAGGAAATAAACCAAGAGGAATTTTAGGCCCACCACCACTTTTTCCTTGTCAAAAGAAGGCAGGGATAACGACAAGAACCATTAAGAACTGTGACATGATTGGTTTTCCTGTGTCAAGCACATTTTGAACGAACAACTTTTAACATGGTGCCAGGTTAAAGAGCTTGAACAATAGATTAACTACAGCCTGTGATGTAATTACATCTCAATGGCACCTTAGAGGAGAACTGGACAGAGTTTGAGATTTAGCAGATTGCATCTGGTCCAGATGGCAAAGATGGAAAAGTGCACGCAATGGTGTATCTGCATGTGGCTGGACACACAGCACCAAAGGACAATCATTAAGGTAAGACCATGGTGAATCCAGGAAATAATTTAACATTTGAAAGGCAGTCATTGCTAATGAGAATGAAGCAAGAAGGAGAGACAGTGGATCACAAACCAGTAGAAAGTCTATTCTAGAACTACTATCAAAAGTATCTCAGCATATCCAAAGAATGATGCTTAAAGTACAACAGCATTGCCTCACAGTGTACTGTAGCATACACCTGGAAAGA
>NC_090888.1:40509792-40514792 GCF_036669925.1 Montipora capricornis | reverse complement strand
CGGAAAGTGCAAGAAAGTCAACAAAATATGCTGACAAAGTCTTTGAATGTGAAGAAAGTTATCCTGTGTGAACTTAAACTGAGTCCCTTTATAGAGTAGAGAATTTAATACACTGTGTTAACTAACTATAGAATAAACCAACCGGATGAAGGAGAGAAAAATTCAAGCCCCATTTCAGGCATATGAAAATGCTGACAACACTGTCTATGGTGTTATATCCACACCAAAATTCAACTTTTGCATTTTATGTTTGTTTCACATTTCATCGTTGGTATTAGCGATTCAACATTCGAGTTTCACATTTCAACATGCAAATTCACAATTCTGCATTCAAGTTTCACAAATCTATATTTGAGTTTCACAATTCTACATTCGAGTTTCGCTTTGCGACATTACTCTCGGAAGTGCTACTGCTCATTACTCATGCGCAGCTAAGCGCATGAGGTATAAAACATAATGCAGTGCGTTTCTTGTTGTTTTTGGTGTCACAGTGCATGGAAATTTATGCTTGCATTCACTTACATACATGACTGTAACTTTTATGCGGGGCAGGGGGTAGGGGATTATTCAAAAAATTTAATAGCTGCTGAAAAACGTATTGTATCAGAAAAATTAATAGAAAGACTTAATAGGAAGTATTAGAGTCTTGAAATGTATATATGCTTGGAATATCAGTCCATTTTGCATGAAAAAATATACAGTGCGTGTTTGAAGAAATCAACCATCCCTCTCATGTTTCACGTCCTTAAGTAGACTTGCCACAATTCCACCTCATGAGAATCCCACGAGAAAATGTTTTGGCGAGCGAAGCGTGCTTTTTCGGACGTGAATCTACACGAGACAAAAAACTTTTGAAAGTTTAGCCCTTAAGATGTGTCATTTTCCCTTGGATGTGCATGGTCCTGCCCGAATCATCGCATCTTGACTGCACCTGTCCATCCGTTCAAACTTTGTGAGTCGCGGTCGTACGGATTGAGCTGTTAGAATAAATCTTTCCTTAAGCTCGTATCTAAACACTTCCCTCAACAACACAAGTATCACATCACAACATCAAAGTAAGTTACAGCTGTATGGAGAATATGGGAGCCATAATAAACAAGCATAACAAGAAGATCTTATCAAATAACAACATCAACGGCAATAGCGACAAACTATGTAACTGCAGATCCCAACAAAATTGCCCTCTCGACAATAAATGCTTAACCACCAGCCTGATCTATAATGCACAAATAACTTCTACGACAGCCAATCAAACCACTACCAAGAACTACATTGGATTGACTGAAGGAACTTTTAAACAAAGATACACTCAACACAAGTCAACATTCACCCACAGGAAACTTTCTAATAGCACTGAATTATCAAAATACATCTGGCAACTCAAAGACAGCAACACCAGCTTTACAACTACATGGTCTACCATTGCAAGAGCCCACCCCTATCACAATTCAAGCAAAAGATGTGATTTATGCTTAGCAGAAAAACTTTAATTTGCAATACAAACAAAACTATGACCTTTGATAGAGCAATCTACATTTGTCTGTGGGAAAGCATGCTGTCTGTTCGTTGACATGAGCAAGAGTCCAACATGTATTTGAATTGTCATGTTATGGGAATAATTCTCTATAGCGGACAGCTCTACATGTACTAATGGACTCTTTTTCCAATTTCTGATGGAGTTTGCTTACGAGAGAGTTGACTGCAGATGAATCGATTCCCAAGCCTGGTGAGGTTTGCAACGAGTTAATTAACAGGCGAGGACGGATTCAGAGGTAATTGAATTCGCTTTCCATTTTGATAAGACCACAATTTGACACAAGGGAAACAAACATCCTTCTACATGCTCCACAACTCTGCAATGTTCCCTTTGACTTATGACTCATGGTTTTGCTTGCAAGGCCTGATGCAACATAAGCCTTTTTGAAACAGCGCTACTAACCCTGCCACATTTGCTGGAGAATTAAGATCACAACACAACACCGGGACCTCTGTACCCTGCTCTGTACAGTTTATGAACAAGGCTTGTGATATGGGACCTACAATTTATAGGTCTTCATAGTCCTTATTCAAGAAGACTCCAAGTCTAACTATTTGTGGATGCAATTACAAAGGAAAGGCAGCACCTTCTCCCCAGTTATTTAAAGTCTCTGAGTGTTGGTCCGACCGGAATTGAACTCAAGACCTCCCTCACCGACCAATGCTCAACAGGGCTAAATGTTAGCCAACCAGTCAGTGGCCCTTGAGAAGAAGAGATAAATGCTCTTCTCTTATGTCAAATTGTGGTCTTCCACGGCACGGTTAATAAAATTGGGGAGCAAACTCCATAATTCTTGGTCCTCTTGCTTGAGCCTCGCCTGTTAACTCATTGCAAACTTTGCCAAGCTGACGGATCATTTCATCTGTTTGCCAATGATCCCTGTAATGGCCGCAGAAATCTTCCATTATTTTCAGGGAAATTTTGGTGAAAAATTCACCTCACGAGGCCATGAGGATAAAACCAAACATGCTTGATATTTTTGGTCTCACAAATTCCTCACTGTGTACAGCTACTGTGAGAAACAAGTTGAGCTTGGTCAATCAAGCATTCAGTTCACGCTCTTGAGTGCATCATGGGTAATCAGGGCAACATGGCAGGAAATCCACATATATAAATTAACTGTACGTGACTCTCCTTTACAGACTAGGGCCTTCATAAACTAAACAAATAAGTTCAAGTTCACAACTGAGATGAACTGGACTTGATACTACTCTTTGGAATTCCTAAATATTGCTTTTTGTCTCCATGCATTCTCTGTAATTCTTTGCTTTCGGAATTACAGGAAATGTATGGCAGAAACTTTGTTTAATAAATAATTTCTACAGTAGCCATTCTCTCCAACTTTATTCTGCCGCACCTTTGGGCGCATATCTTCTGTTTTGGAAAATAAAAAGACCCAAAATTGCAATTATCATGCATACTTTTCATTGTTATGAACTTCCACACAAACCTTTGAATTTCTCTCCATCTTGCCCTGATTACTCATGATGTACTCAAGAGCATGAACTGGTCCACAAATTACAAGGCATTCTCACATGGCATCAGCAACATCAGAGTTTCTTCCTCCAACGCCATCCTCAGCACTCCAGAAAACCCTCGTCCGGGTGTCTGGGACAAGCAGATTTCACACTCGGACTGTACTTCACCTAAAAATTTAATAACTCTAGATCTAAAACAAGTCACTGAAGAGGCAGATCTTATTCTACTTGAAATTTGGTTCCATTTTATAAATCACTGTTTATGCAACCATATTTGTACAAAATTAATAATAAGTCCTTGCTTGAAGATCTAGAGGCACAACATCTAACAAGATTACACTCTTCACAGAGTATCTCCTGGTTACAGTGCATTTCACAAAACTTTTGACAAACGGTTTCCGAAGTTCGTTTGAAATTCCCAAAGTTCGCTACGAACTTGGCAATTTCATTACGTAATTGTCAATCAAATTGTGAACTTCGAAACGAAGTTGTGAATTTCACATTGAATTTCGTTGGGAAGTTGCGAAGTTCGTCGCGAGCAAAGTTCACATCATTCGGTGTAGTTGGTTTGGTAATATAACTACAAATGAATTTAAACAAAGTGAAAAAATTTCTCAACCAAGCAAGACTAGTTTTTTGATGTTTACTTCGTAAAGGTAAATTATTTGACAGGTACGGAGCCGGGACTTCACATTACAGACAGATGGCGCGACTCGTATCTTGTTTACACTAGAAATGTAAAGACGTTTTGTTTCTTGCGCTATTTCTAGAATGATGTATGTCCTGAAAATAGGGTTTCTTTATATCTCTGATAGATTTAACTGTAAAATACTCTTAAGCAACCATGCATAGAAGTTGACACGACAGAAATTGTATTCTATTTTTAGGCAGGTGTCGGGTGACATCTGGGAATATTCAGTTTTCCAACGCTTTATAACCCATTTTAAAACCAGTAATTCGCAATCAACGTAACCACAACTTCTAAGAAAATTCCGAGAAATTTACACCGAACGGTGCGAACTTCACTCGCGACAAACTCCTTAACTTCCCAATGAAGTTCATGGTGAAATTCACAACTTCGTTTCTAAGTTCACAATTTGAATAACAACTACGTAATGAAATTGCCAAATTTGTAGCGAACTTCAGGAATTTCAAACAAACTTCGGAAACTGTTTGTCAAAAGTTTTGTGAAACGCACTGTAACATAGGAGACTATTGAAGTCAGTTTTAGCTCCTCTGGGATGTATCCACATCTAAATGCAGCAGTTCACTTGTAACCGGTTGAGAGAACATGAAACTGTAGAACCCGCACATACCACTCTTCTTTTTTTAATAGTTTCCATTCAAAGGGTTTACATTGCTTAGGTCTCTTTTTCTTTTGTATGAATAAATTAAATAACCTGGCCAAGTGGATGAGCCCGTCGGGCAAGTGGTCGCGAGGTTTCCTTGCCCATTGGGCAAGGTGGAATTTCAATTTTTGCTAGCTCCACATCTTGAACCACTGAAGTCATGTGAGAATGCCAAACATATCAAACATGTTTGATCCTCGCGAGGCGAATTTTTCACCACAATATACCAATTCGGCTAACTCAATGTTGTACCCAATTCAAATCCTCTGGTATAATGTTTTGTGACGAAGTCATACATGTAGTACTGATTGCGTGACAGGAATCACTCGTGGTCCGTTCTTTCTTTGTGTCCCGTTAACATCACATCTAAGAATAAAACGTTTTGTTCCAAGAATTTCCATATCATTTAAATGTGAATGCTTCATTGTCATGCAAATTCAACACACAAAGAATCTTAACCCCGAGAGATTTGAATTGGGTACAACACTGAGTTAGCCGAATTGGTCTATTCGCACACGTGAGGAAACAGCTGAGCAAACCGCCTCGCGAGGCAGTTTGCTCAGCTCTTTTCTCACTGTGTGCGGCGGGCTTTCGGTCCTTTAGTGATGCTGAACTTTGAAGCTTCGAGGTCAATGA
>NC_090888.1:40487292-40504792 GCF_036669925.1 Montipora capricornis | reverse complement strand
TTCTTTACACTTCTATGGGATGCATTTGGACTGACATTCTCGTCATCTTCAGAGTCCAATTTAAGCTCCTTTTCGACCTTATCTTCACCTAAGTCAAATAACTCAATGCTATCTTCGTCATCACTTTCAAATATGGACATCATTTGTCGCTTACGACGGGTGGACTTTGTGCGCCCAGGTTTCGGCGGTCTAGGAGCGTTGTGCGGAGTCTTGAGCGACATGGGACTGGGTTCGTCGTCACTGCTGTCTACTGTTTTCTTTTGTCGTTTTTTCTTTGTTGCCGGTGTCCGTCCTTTTTGGGCTCCAATTTTTTTGCCTAAAGAGGAAATACTATATTTACGCCTTGCTCTTTAAACCCCTCAGCAACGTTTTGCAAAACAAGATAACTGGTGGGACTAATTAAAAAAAAAACAACAACAACTGTCGTGCTATGTCGGTAGGTGTTTGAAGCACCAACCAAACAAAACACAACACTTTCCACTTTACCATGCACAATTTTACTAGTCTAGTTAGTTTTTACCTGTCTTAGAACTACACTTATGCCAGCCTGATAGGTATGAGGTGCTGTTCCCGCCAAAATTCAGCCCTTATTGTTTTTAGTAAACGGTGCACATTTTTAATAAATGGTGCATACTTTTTTTGTAAATGCAGCCTTTGTTTTGCTTTATTGGTTCCCATTTTTGATAAATGGTGCATACCTTTTTGTAAATGCAGTCTTTGCTTCCCGTTAACGATGACTGGAGATTCCAGAAAAGGGCCCTTTTTTATAAAGGCTGCCTCTCCCTCTCTTTAAATGATTGGTCATGAAGTTAGCATCACCTAACGGTTAACAATTCCGTGCCTTTGTTACAGTAAAGAAGGCAGCATTTTAAACCGTCGGAAAGACACCTAAGGCAAATGGAATTAACTTCTTCCCCTGTCCCAGTTCATCCAAGTGGGATTGCTGCCAAATATCATAGTAACTTGGCGACGAACCTCATAAAAGAGATATCGCAATGAAGTGACCGAAGAACTCGATAACAATAAAGGGAAACTTTCTTTAAAAATACTACTTGCGGATTGTCCACAAGTGGTTTTCTTTGTAACTGCGTTTATTTTATACAGAGCTTTGTATGCATGAATTGTTTGGTTGACATATGATTAATTATCTATCCATACCCGCAGGGGTGTTGATGCCTCTTTTCGTCTTGTTGGCCCCATTACTCGCTGCTCCTAAGGCTTTGGAAGCTCGTTCATAGTCCTCCTCGTTCTCCACGCCTTTGGTGTGACACTGGTTTATGCGTTGCCCTAATTCATCCACCAATGCCTGAAGAAAAAGTAAAACAAGATACGCATGAATCATGAATCCTAAATCGGATTCAGATCTGATCTAATGAATCCACTCGTAGATCGGAGAGTGGATTTTACGGATCAATAATACATTTTTGGGTTTCACGAAGAAACGCAATGCACCCTTGGTGTGAATAAATGTTGAGTAAGGGCGCTTTTACACAAGATAGCAAAAATGAAACGGAAGGGCTAAAAGGCGAATCTCAGCTGCGACCGTCATTTTCTCAAGAGTTTTCTGTTGCGGTTGTTTCTTCAGCAAAAGTTGCACCCATGCCACAGTGCAAGCCTCTCATATCCAAGTACATTCACCTTCAAATTGGTGAGAGAGTCCACAAAGGTAAAATTTACAATATCTGATGACGTGATGAGGAATTCAGCTCTTTGTGTTCCTGGTCAGTTGTAATCATGACTTCATGCCAACTTGTGTTTTTGTAGTCTTGATTTCGAGGTGAAATTAGCACGGAAGTGCAACTTTACCTTAAGCTCTGGTTTGGCGAATTTCTTGCTCTTACTAACAATTATCAGAAAGCACTGGTAAACATCATCTTCGGCGAGCTTGTCATGAAAACAGGCGAAGTTTTCTTGCAATTTGCGGACTCCTCGCTCATTGTATGACAGCATGGACAAACAGAAGGCCAAATCACGCCACTGACGCTCAGTCCTACGCAAATAAACACAAATGATAAAAAACAGAATAAGGAGAAAAAAGACAAATGAAATGATTTTTTTTTGTAGTTAGACGGGCATACTCGAAAAACTTCGAATGTTTCCTTGATAACGTCCATCCCGGCCGATTGCTAGTTCAAATCAAATGGAAGCGATATGAGATGGTACGTTTAATTTCAGCCCGGTGAGTGATAGAAATGATGTGTTTTTTCCTTCTATAAATCAGGGAAACTCGGAAAAGGCTGAGTGCTGCTTTGCAGAGGTCGAACCTGCGATCACCAATCCATCCGAAACGGGCAGAGTAGGTCACTTTTCTTCATTCTGAGAATGCCCTCGCCGTAACAGCCGGGCATAGATCTTCCCATTTCACTGGGTATAACTGCTGAACGGAAACGGTTAACGTGTAGCTTAAGGCCGCTAAAAGGAGAACGCGAAACTATAAAAAGATGACTGATTTGCTCTAACCAGCAAACAAAAGCTTCAAATGTCTTGAAGTGACCAATGTTCCTTATCAACTCGACAGATACTACCACTCTTAGTTCTTCACCTCTAAACTGTTGGCTCTTTGGCTTCTGACACTGAATTAAGGCTGCGATTAAGTTTCGTGTCTGGTAAATCCTTAATAAGCACAAGCACAAAACGGGAATATTAGCGTTCCCTGAAATTAATGCCGACGCCCTGTTTAATTTCGGAACATCAGTCAAAAAGATTACACAGTTTTTCCTCGAATTTATACTTTTTTGGCGAACTCTTGTCAGTAAAGTTCATCAAGAAGACAACGACACGTGGATGAAGTTATAACAAGGTAATTCTTAATGAATCAAAAGGCTTCTCAAATTCTCTTTTGAACATGTTTCGCCTTCTTCACTGGTACTAAAACAATGACAGCAAAAGTACGATATCGAAAGCTCCTTAAAAATCTGTATTTCAGAATCGTGGAAGAGTGACCATCTTTTCACAACTCAAGTAGTCCATTCAGAAGATTACGCCAAGCCGACCACATTGCTGAAGGAAAGGACAGACCACAACACCGAGAACAGCATGCGCTACACTTTTTCGAATATCGTGTAGGATCTTTAACGTCCCACAGAGTTTATGAACACTGAAGGGTTGTAAGACGGGGTCTAAGGTTTATAGTCCTTATCCGAGAAGACTTGAAAGTCTAACCCAGGGTTCGTACTCTTTTAAACACTTCAAATTCCATGACTGTCCATGAATTTTTCCATGACCTTGTTAGTCTAGCTTTCCATGATCTTAAGTTTCGCTGTCAGGTAAGAAAATTTTCAAAACTATCCTTATTTTAGGATATTACTCAGATCACATTTGAATAAATTAACGTCCTCCGTTTGCCAAACTTCCGATTGTTTGATAGAAACTCGTCTTTATTTCATTTTATCATTGCTTTGACACTGCAATGATTAATTTACCACTAGTAATTATAATTTCCCATGACTTTCCAGGCCATGCAAAATGAAATTCTTAAATTCCACGACTTTCCAGGTTTTCCATGACCCGTGCGAACCCTGTAACCATTTGCGGATGTTATTACAAAGGCAGCACTTTCTCCTCAGTTATTTCAAGACCCTGAGTGTTGGTTCGACCGGAGTCGAACTCACGACCTCCCGCATAGCTGAGCCCGATGCTCAACCAACTGAGTCATCGGTCCGAGGTGAACCTGCATGTAATCCCAATCAAACTAGGGACACGTACACAGCAATACTCCCACTTTCTTGGCTAAGCATTCTTCAGTTGCTGTATGATGTTCCCATATTCGACAAAAGACGATTTGATTGATTGATTGACGACTTGATTTTAGAGCGGTTTTCAATTGAGTGTCGTAAACCAAATACCTAAGTGATTACATCGATCAATCACAACAGGTGCAAACAGAGCAATGAACCAATCCAAATTCGTACCAATTCCATGTAATTTGTTCAAAGCGCGGGAAAAATCGCGCGTACAAGTCGCGATTGGTTTTGGTTTTGGTTTTCCTTCTCATTGGTTGATAAACTGGCGCGAGATTTTTAAACTAATCACTAAACCGTGTTCACATTAGGCCTCGATTATGATCGAATTATAATCTACTTCAGTTTGGAATGGGTTCACATCAACTATTACAGTACGTGATTACAATTGGATTACAATTATTTCAAACAAGGAACTAATTGCAGTGCGTAGTTGAAAAGAATGGCGAACACATGGTGATATGAGCAGACGAAACTTCTAATCGTCTTCTTCTAATTTGTCTTCCTCTATTCTCGGACGCTATTCATAGTTTTCTTCTCACCTCAAGATGGTGATGATAATCGTGGTAGCCGCGCGATACGGCGCCATTTTGTCTCACACTGCGAGGTTACCCTGCCTATTGTATTTGAGTTTTCGCAGATCTGAACAGAACCACAATTGAATAAAATTGAATGGAGTATGATAGCCTGAACTATCTCCAGTTGATCATAATCAACGTTGAGTGTGAACACGGCTTAAGTGTAGTAATTGCAATCAAGAAATTGCTTTCGGCAGTCACTTGAAAACTGCTCTAAGGCATTGAATACTTGACTTACTTGGTGGCTCTGAATCGGTGACATAGTTTCTCTACTAGACTTTCAGATTGGCGGTCTTTTTGGATGAAGGATAGCAAATACCTGCAATAGTAACGCAACAAATACAGAAATAATTCTCCCAACTCTCAATGTTGTTATAAAATAGACGGTTTATTAAAGACTCAAGCTTCTTTAGCTGAGACAGGAGCCCATCTGGGTTCCTGAATGAGAACAAGTTCTTCACTAATTGAAGAAACTGCAAACCAAAGCAAAACAATGCTGGTTTTACAGAGAGATAGGAAAGCCCGAGCAACCGCAAAAAGAAAACACCTGGGGCAACCAACCAACCATGTTCCCCAACTTGACGGGAAAAATTGAGCATTTCTTCGGCGGGATAGTTATTTGAAAGCGTTGCTTAAAACTAAACATTTTTTGCTTTTTCCCCGTGAAGGCAGAATACCGAAAGTCCAGGCTTCCCGCCCAAAAAAAAGATCTGGCCTCGGTTGTTTAAAAGGGTGGATAACGCTATCCACCAGATAAATCACTATGCAGCGGACAAACATTAGCAAAACCAATAGAGTTATCCAATGAATAGTGATTTATCCACCTTTCGAACAACTGGGCCCTGACGTTTTATTTGCTTCACTCCACTTCACTTTACTTTACGTTTATTGTACAAAGTTAAAAATATTTCATGATTGCACAGCTTTCAATACAGCTCGAACTGTCCCACACCTTGAGAGAACAATAAAACCGACGTTGGCTTACGAACATCACAACAAAAAGGTACCTCAAGATATTTCTGAAGGGTTCTTCTTCAATACCACAGTCTGGGTCGGACAAGCGACTTATGACGTCCGGAAGAATGTTGTAGATTGCATTTCCCTAAAATAATGACGATGATGATAATTATGATGACGACAACGACGATGCTAATACAACTTACAAACATGAATAAACGCGAAGTTGTTCAGTGATAATGTAAGGACATGCCATTTGGGCGGAGATGAAAGGGGTTTATAGAGGAAGATACAAAAGATCCAAGATCCCGTTTTCTGAAGACACGGTAGAGCTTAAAAGTCATGAAATATCCTTCATACCTACCTCAGGGATCTTTAACGAGTTCAGTACGGCATATCATGACAGACAGCGCGTCTTCCACTTCCTTTTCATTAAAGGGGCTAGGTCACGCTATTTTAGGTAATTTTGTTCAATTTTGTTAATTATGAGCTCTAAACGTCAAATTGGCAGAGCAAGAGTCTTTCATTTGCAAAATCACGGCCACATAACTACTGAAAATCATTTTCCAGCTGTGTAAATGACATTTTTATATAAACTGATATAAATTTGAAAAAAAGGTGGGCCGACGTTTTTCAAATTTACCGAAATCAATCCATTTCAATCCTCTCCAGTTTTGTCCATCCATGTCCCTTCTTGGCTTCCCGGTGTTTTGTTAGAGTTCTTCTATAGTTTTGAACAGTTACTTTGATATTTTAGTTAATTCTACGACCATTCGATCAGTGCTGAAATTGCCTAAAATTGCGTGACCTAGCCCCTTTAAGTAAACGTGAAAACAATATTCGACAAACGGAAGAGCATATCTAGCCAAGTGCATCGCTTCATGGCAACACTTAAGACCACTGGACTGCCAAGGAAAACTGCTAACTGTTTTGAAAACAATACTTCGATTTAAAATAGCGTCCAGTCTACTTCACTGTCTCCAAATGCATACATTGATGCGACGATCAACTTCCACTCGTGTAGTTTCTTACCTTCTTTGACAATTCTAAAAAGAACAGTTTGGCCAGGTCTGATATCCTGCCGTCTTTGTCTTCCAAACAAGTGGCCATCTCGCTGATTTGACCTTTGACCTTGACCATGTCATTCAGAATGAGATGAGTAAGCACCATCAATGTGTTTTTGCGAACGTGACTTGACTCGTCACGCAATCTGCGAGGGAAGAAGATTGAGTGCGTTTTCATTTACTTTTACTGTGAAACGAAAAGCCAAGAAAAAACTTTCTCTCAGTAAACGGTCTTGGAATCTCCGCACAGAACAATAGACACAACAGAGACAAGGTGACGGTTATGATGAAATGTGCCCGTGAGAAAGATGGTATGCTAGTGCTCAGCTACGGAAGAGACAAGTGAAAAGAAAACCAAAATTCCAAACAACGTCGGTAACACTGGTCAAATGCTCGGCAATGTCATAGATTATTCAGTGTTATAATGCAAGACAACAGAGTTGAGGCCCTCTCCAAAGAACCAGAAAAGGAACAGATACTTTTTGTCTGCATCAGCCTGAATTTTTTTAAACAAGATCGGCAAATATATTTTTTAAAGAAATGTGTATATTTGAAGTGCGAGCTATAAACGAAATGATCGTCGAAGTTATCTGGGCAATTTAAGCAATTGTAGCTCATAGACATTTGAAAACTTCAGGTAGCTTCAAGGGGATTCGAACCCACGACCTCTGCGATGCCGGTGCAATGCTCTACCAACTTAGCTATGAAGCCACCAAGTTGGGAGCAGGTCACTTTGTTGGGCTCACGTCTTCCCGTTTCCCTACAAGCAGAGGTATCTTTTCTTTTTGCATTCACTGGGCTGACGAGTGCGGGAAAAGAGACCTCTGCCATGGGTTGAAATTCACTTTGATCAAACCGCCGTCCACAACCTTGGACCGCATGTTCCATGCTGACTGTGACTTGAGCCCGCTGTGTCCCACGCATTCCCTTACACTAATTCCGCTGAAGGACTCGACGAAAGGAATGTATATAATTGACGCGCGGGCTTAGAGTGCAATTATCTCTTAGAGACACCTAGAAAGTTCCGCTGGTTTCAAAGGGATTCGAACCCATGACCTCTGCGATGATAATTTTTAGTACACTGGATAACCACAACCTACTCTGAGAAATTAATGTAGTCACAAATTCTGATGTCATGGCTCCGGCCGTAAATGTGTCGTCATTATAAACCCAACGTCTCGGAGCTGGGACATGTCCAAAATGTTTTCTTTGCTTAGCCCTATATCGCACAATTCTGCGAAACTCACTAACACAAATGCAACATGCCAATGAAATAAGGATTTACTTGAGAAATCTGTTCCCCAATTATAAATATGTCTCCCTCTTTCGTGATATTATGAGTTGGCCATATACAAAGGAAATTTTATAGCCTGTTGGTGGTATTATTTGTAGGGGTGTTTTGCGCAAACCGAAACCATAGTACTAAAATCCGGGCTCTGAAACTGACCAAGCGTACCTTGCGTACAAATGAGAGGTCCATGGTTCGATCAAATTTGGAAATCTGAAAGTCAAGTCACCAACTGCCACAATTGTGTTAGCTCGGATAGTTGGTTGAGGTGCTTTTTCAAGGATCGTGAAAAGAAGTTGAAGATGAGCTTCACAGAACTCAGAGCTGCAAAAAAGGAGAACAGAGTAATGAAAGAACCAACACATAATGGGCGGCTGAATCCAATCTATCCAGGCCAATCTAGTGTAGCGCTCAAGTCTCTCCTAAACAACACAATAATGTCGTTTTTCCCCTTTATTTCATTCTTTTGATCATTACATAAACTGCTTACATAGTTCTTCGTAAGAGAAAGGTAATTGCCACTTTCGAGTCCTGACGATACGACGAATTTTCGACGCCGTACCATGCACAGAACAAATCTTCTTTTGTGTGATCAAGGGTGATTTTTTTCCTTTGATCCTCAAATTTCATGTGTGTTTGTTTCATAACACACTGACGAAATTTTATGAAGCGGATTCAGTTTGAGAACAGTCTACACGAATCGTGTTCCAACTGACCGCTTATTCCTCAGAAATATGGATCAAGGATAAAATGGCGTCATACACTAAGGTAAAGTGTGTTTGAATGCAGCGTTTTTAAGTACAAAATAATTCAGTTTGACAGTCCAAACGCCCAAAACGTTGGTAATGGACAAACTCAGCCGCGCACTCATTGAAAAAATAATATTCAAATACATCGCCGTCTTGTCCAATCTTAAACGCAAGCAAGCGAGTTAGAAGAAAGAGAATCGATATTTTGATCGTGGAAGCGCTTTAACTTAGTTTTAAACTTTCAATGCTTACCCTTGGTTACTGCCTGCTTGTTTTGCGCATTTAAATGTATTGTGGTCACAAATTACTTTTTAGGAGGGGGATCACAAACTGTATCAACATCGATAAAAGGCCACGTGACTGTGTAATAGGAACTACACTGATTAGTAAGACATACCTCACTAACATGAACTTGGCCAAAGCCAGTGATGCAGCGGCTCGTAAATTGGGGTCACTGTATTTCGCAGGGTTACTGCAGATACAGACTAACAGTGGGCGAAGCTTGCACAGTAGAGTATTACCTACGTTATAAGACATACAAAACAGAAATCCAGCTAAATGAAATCTTTCTGGCAACAACTAAAGCACTACTTTTAAGTACTTTTTCATTAAAGTTCACCATATGCTTAAATCGCATCTGCGCGTAATCATACACGCTTCCAAGTGTACTTTGCTTCCTGACTATCAGTTCTTTTTAGCCATAACTGTACTCACGAGTAGCACTGAAAGATGGAAGGGTAGAGTAAGGTCAAAATAGGAAACCAAAATAGCTCACCTTCAGAACCTTTATTAAAAACATTTTTAGTGTTTGCTCTTTAAAAACGGTAGTATTTCACTTAGCAGGCTTTGAGATCGACTTAAAGAACAACAGAAAGAATAAGGACAACAACAAAAAACGGGAAGTCCAATAATATAAAATTCAATCAAAAATAGCGTTCATCAAGAGGTATGATTTGAAATGCCACTTTTGGAAACTATAAATGGTGGCCGATACCCGGCAGTAAGCGTCATGAATTTCACTCCTCACTCAAAAAGCACCCTTAACCCTTCAAACAACTAACTGCCATTCTAAAGCATGCGAGTGGAAGCGGACTCCTCCTTCGAAAATTAGTATTTATCTCCTGTTGGTGCTTTTGTAGGGGCAGGGAGGTTGCACTGCTTTCAACGGTTTTGCCAAACGCTAATCTAGTTCTTACCGGTAACAATCTCGTGTTCACAGATTTTTCTCACGTATTCCGTTTCCAAGTCATCTGCCGTTGCTCCAGTCAGGCCCAGTTCCTCTTCAATTGTTTCAGACGCACTTGGGTCCTAGAATGAGATACACAAGATTACTAACATTCTTCGTTGGGTATTGCACTTGCGCAGGACACTCGACGGTATGTTTGGGGTCTAATTAAGGGGGGTCTGTTATTTTGGTCTTTTTGCAACTAAATGCTGAAAAATGTCTTAAAATTAATGGAAAGCCAAGAATAATAATGCACTTCTTTTACTTTTCATACACGTAGAAACAAGAGAAATAGATTGCATTGTGATTTTTTTTTAATTCTCAGACTTCAGAGGCCTGTTTCTCGAAAGACCCCAAATTTCTCGGGACCATTTTGGGTAGCCTAAAGCCCTCAGTATCTTCGAAAGGAAAACGTTTTTAGTCATGAAACTTTGCACTTATTTTTACTTTTCTCTGGTCTTAAAAAACTTGTGGAAAGAGCAGCATTTCAGGTGAAGCGGATCTTAGTTTCACGAATTGGTTTTCGGGCCCGAAAAGTTTTTGTGACTTTTGAGAAACGGGTTGCTCGAAGCATGATAGCGCTAACCAGCGTTAAATACCGTGGAAACCTCGGAAACCTCTTGACCAACGGATAGCGCTAACCAGGATTCGAGCAACCGACCTCTGGCTGATAATAGGGATCTTTAGATTCTAGGGCGAAGACGAGTATGAGTGCGAGATTTGACTGCCCGTTTTTGGCGAAAATACTTAGAAAATTCGTAACCCAGACAATTAATCTTTCTATTTGAACCTTTTCCCGATCGCAATATGACAAAACTGCTACCGTGTTGTTGACTTGTTTTGACACGACGACATTTTGCAAAACCTCGCAATAAATTGACGACGGTATCACGTTTTTCCCGCCAAAATGACGCTGGTTTGCGCGCGCTCACTGTTGTTCTACGAGAAAATCTCGTACTCGTAGTCGTTCTCGTTCTAGAATCTTAAGCTCTCTAATTACTTATCTTCCGGGGAAACAAGATTATATATCTTTCTCCCAAATTCAGGGAGAACTCGATGTTTGAAGAACGATTTCTTTGCGTGGCCTTTCGCGGAAACCAAGTTGGTTGACGTAAAGAGGCTATATCACGAAAAATGATGTAATTTTATGACACCTAAAATTCCCAAAAAGGTAGAATGAAACATTGCAATAACCACTTAAAACTGTTGAACAACATGAAACAAATACAGCAAAAGGAAAGAGAAGCATGGTTGGACACAAATGGACAAGATTGAGACGGATTGCAGTTGGGTAATCTTGAAAAAAAATCGGCCCGACGTTTTTCAAGGTTATTACAAATCGCCTGTATGAAGGAGGTTTTTGATGAGAATCATCTTGTTTGTGATATAACTATAATTTTATCGGTAAAATAATTCCACATTACCATTTTCGAGTTTTAAGCTCGTGAGTAACTAAAGATTTCCATTAAAGGGGCTAGGTCACGCTATTTTAGCTAATTTGGTTAATTATGAGCTCTAAACGTAAAATTGGCAGAGCAAGAGTCTTTCATTGGCAAAATCATGGCCACATAACAACTGAGAATGATTTTCCAGCCGTGTAAATGACATTTTGATATAGACTGCTATAAATTTGAAAAAAAGGTGGGCCGACGTTTTTCAAATTTACCCAAACTCAATCCATTTCAATCCTCTCCAGTTTTGTCTATCCATGTCCCTTCTTGGCTTCCCTGTGTTTTGTTAGAGTTCTTCTATAGTTTTGAACAGTTATTTTGATATTTTAGTTAATTCTATGACCATTCGATCATTGCTGAAATTGCCTGAAATTGACTAAAATTGCGTGACCTAGCCCCTTTAAATACCCTAAAATAACGTGACATAGCCCTTTGTCCAGACAAGCTCCTTTCAAATAGGAGCATCAAGGAATAGTTTGGAGTGTATATCTTACGTAATGAACTAACTTGTAGGGCTTTTCTTTGAATACGCCGGCTTTTGTCGTCTTATACAATACAATACATACTTAATTGACCGCTCCCCATAGGGGCTTTTCAGGGCCACTGAAACACAACGAAACGACAGAACAGAACAACAACAACTGTTAAAGTGGTACTATGATCAAAAAATCATTTCCTTTTTTTCTTCAGATTTTGAAAGTGTGTTTGCTTAACACCTAACTGGCAAAATTTTGAGCTTTGAGTTTTATCCAAAGGCTGTTTATTTTGAGTGTAAATTTTGGATTTCACGGTCCGCCATTACTCACCTTCAAAACTGGCCGATTGGACCTCAGAGGGTTGGATCTAGAGAAAATGACGTCATTTACTCACTAGCTTAAAATTTCAGCGTGTAAACGCAATTTATTACATATGCAAAACACGGGTTTAAAAGTCTGAAAGCCCGAAACCCCCGTGCTGCATATTAATTCGGCCGCGTACACACGCATTGCATTCTTAAACTAGTGAGTCTTTGACGTCATTTTCTCCTCGACCCAGCTCTCTCAAGATTTTAAAGTTAGTAATGGCGGACCAATAAATAAGAAAATTCCAGTTAAAATAAACAGGTGTCTTTTTAAAATCAGAACTTAAAACATGGGTCAGTTAGTGTTTAGTTAACATAGTTTTGAAATCCAAAGAAAAAAAAGAATTGTTTTTTTGGTCGTAGTACCACTTTAAGAATCCCAACTGGCTGGAGGCAAACCAGTTGGCTATTTACAAGTGCGACTGGGAAGTTGAACCAGGGACTACCAAGATCAAATTCAACGAGTGGTCAGAGCGGATCTTGAACCCAGGATCTCCGGATCTCAAGGAAAGCGCCCTAACCACTGGCCCACACTGCCTCCACTGTGTTATATTCATTTGCTAGCATTGAAATTTTAATGTCTAATTCCAAGAGAAGTTACTATTGTCATTGTCATCACTTTTTTGTCACGCAATCGAACATTATCCTCGTCGGAGAGGATTGCATGAGAAAACATAAGTATGTCTGTTAAGGAGATTACCTTAGAAGTGTTTGTGCTAGACGAGTCCACAGCCCCCTTCGTCTTGGTAGCTTTTTTCTCTTTATCATTCTCCTCAATGGCTTGACGCCGTTTAATTTCCCCTAGTACGGAAACGTCCAAGTGAACCATATGACGTAGAGCGACGTGACCCGAAAAGCTAAGGAACCGCGCCAAAATGCCAGGGTGACACGTGATTTTCAAGTTACAAGATCCACCATCTTTATAAACTGTACTTTCATCAGAACCTGAAAGGAGCATTTGTCGAAAATAATCATGTGTAATCAACAAATATACAACAATTAAGATACAGCAGAGGAGGATATAAAAAAAATACTCACATCAACTTAGGCGTTATTTTGTCTCGGAGGACAATACCCTTCTACATTAACATAATTGTTCATGTCACTTAAACCCTGAATTCGATAAGCGTTTCTTTCTACAGTTATCCAGAGAAATAAAAAAACACACCATATCTTTTTTTCAGCTTTCAAAAATACTTACACTGTTAAAAGAAGTTCGCCACAGAACTGTGTGTCTATTCAAGCCAAGTTTCAAGGTTTTGTCCAGTACTTACTGGCTGCCTAGAGCGTATTCAGTTTTTTTTTTCTGTGATCAATTTTTAAAATCCACGGTAGTCTGCATAACAAGCGTTTCCGTGCGGGAAAGGGGTAGTTTTTCCCTGTTTTGGCCGAGTGACGAATGGGGCGGGGGTTCCCCTTCCAGCTACTTTTTTTGCCCCGCCTCATTTTTGCGCAGCCAAAACATCGAAAATCGTACGCAGACTAAATCTACTTTGGCCAGTCATTTTTAGTGACGCCTTACGTCAATCGTTCTATAAAAAATTTCAATCAATGAGCAAAAGTTTTTGACGGTAGCGATGGTGAACAGTGCCAAACGGTGACGATATTTTCATTTTTTTCTGGCCTAGCTTGCTAGGGTTATGCGAGTAATCTGAGCGAATCGAAATAAATTGTTTAAATGTTTAGTCAATAAAGATTGAGCGTATTTTTCTTACCTGAAAAGCATAATCAGAGGTATTGACATTGCTCATCAATGCTTAGCAGTCTCCCATCCTGAATTTCCATTTAGCAATGCTCAGCCAAAAATTAACTCTATTCATAATTCAGACAAACATTTTCTATTGTTGAGTTCTCACCATTCCCCTCCGAGTCTGTGTTGTTGTCTGATTTGTCCAGCAGACAAGCAGCCATTTTCTTGATGATATTCTCAGCGATAGTTTCGGGATGTTCAGCAAGAGAGTAAACCACACTCAGCGCTTGTTCCATCATGGGAGTCCAGTCCAGTTTATCAAGCTTACGAACACCTGACAAGCATTTCGAAACACTTTTCGATAAAGACGAAGTCCACTGAGAACGTTCTTACATTACACTAAGGTGAACCTAGAACGGAGTCCTTGAGTATATTAAAGTCGAGCCTGGCCACTGCTGGCCAACATGTTTCGTTCAATGCACAATATTGGCCAACATAATTGTTAGCCACGTGAACCTTACAAGGTAAAACATGAATGGACAGAAGACTCCTGATAAATCAACCTAATTTCCCAGGTCCCATAGCCCGCACTAAGTCGAGGTTCAACCACTTTTCTGATTTTGCCCGCTTGAAGTAACATATTTTCTGGTATTGATAGGAACAGTAGAAAACCACAATAAGAAACTTGAAGTGGTCCCAAGTGGTTGCCATGGAACAAAAAACCAGACCCAATGAAAGAAGAATCACAAATAAAATCAGAAAATCGATCCTCGGAGGGCAAACAGGTACCGTGCGCTTCGCTTGAAGAAAGAAAAAGAGTTTGTTGAGGAAACAAAAATCTGAGCAGTTTAAGAACGCGAAAATTTGTGGCCGATCTCAAAGAGAAATGAAGGAGGCAAGCTACTGTCAAAATAAAAATACTTTAAATCCTCTAAAATTGATGCTGAAAAAAACCATTTCATCCCAACTGACTCCAAGAACAGTTACCTGACACAACTATTTCAGAGAGCCGCTCAAACAGCGCGTGGCTGGCAGCAAACCGAAATGGCTCGTCGGCACTGCAGCCGGGTTTCTGAACGAAAGAAAACACAAATGAAGGCGTTTATCATTTACAACATTTCGTGTAAACTTGTTACTCTTGAAGTAAAACTATGTTCAAGGTGACATTTTTGTTTCAGTTTTCAGGCCACAATCATGATCTAAAGCATGCTCGTTTGTTTAACGCGAAGGGGCCGAAACTCTTATAGCAAAACCCGCACTCTTTTGATCGTGGCCTGAAAACTCCAACTCAAACAAAAATTACACTGATTAAGCTAGAAATGCAGAAAATATATTCTTTTACGTTTGAAATGAAATATAATTCAGTTCTGTTAATAAAAATGCGGCGCGAAGCGCATTTTTTTGCGTGGATTCTCTGTATAGCTATACCTCAATAAACCCATTTGCGTGTTTCACTTCCCCACCGACGCTGCACCATACTTTGTTAGAAACTAAACCCTTTTATCCCTTGCGCCATGTTAAGTTTGAATTCATTACTAACGAATTAAGACACCCAAAAATTAACGAATTCCTTGCCAAACGGAAGACAACTTACGCTGAAAACCAACAATTTCAGTCGGAAACACCCAGTGGTGTATAACTCTTCCAAAATTGCAGAAAGGTACATAGTGCACGCGCTTATCTCCAGTTTGGAGAATACTGATGACTATATATAACAAAGATCAATACAGATAATTTGTGACGCGAGAGCCCCACCCCAATGTTTCCCTTCTAATTTACCTTATGAATTTTAGCAAGTTTAAGCAGAGCCACGCAGGTCACTCGAGCCAACTGAAAATCGTCTTCAGCTCTGGGTCCCAGGCCCGTGGATACTAACAAGTCAATATTGCTGCGAACAATATCAGTCTCCGCCCTGAGTAAAGGGACAACAAAACCAGCGTTTAAAGTCAATGATAACTCGATTGCCGTGGAAAACCAACTTCAGAGCTTAGCGAGTGCGCTTATGACGTAAGGACATATTGGATAGTTTTGAGATAAAATCGTTCTTGTTGGAAGCCAATGACCTTGTTAGTTTTTAATCAGAATGTTTTTTTCCTTGTGTTGGAAGCAATGGGGATTGTGACACTGGGACATTTACAAAGTTATACTGCAAACTGGTTTTGATAAAGTTCACCTACTTTAAGGTCTCAAGTCTCCTCATAAAAAACAGTGAACAATATTGTTGCTCTGCACGAAATGGATGACGACTGATTCAACCCTCTGTCGTACTCAGTTAAATTCGTTTTCTCCAATGCGTCTGATTTAATTCGAGCTTCTGACTTGTGAGACAAAATAACAAAATACCGTCCTTATTTCATTGAACCGCGTCAACCGCAAACTGTGGGGTAAAATTTATGCCTAGCCAGACTTTCTGCTTCTTGTCTATCTCTCTTTGATAGCTATATCTGTACCTATCGATTAATTTCTGTCATAGATCTAAAATGTAGGAATAGGAATAAGTTACAGCCATGCCACACGACGTTCATTGCTTTATGACAAGATGAAGTTTACTGACAACCGATCCTCTTACTTCGCTGGACAATTTAAGTAACTGTCGCTTTACAGACACTTGAAAAATTCAGATGGCTCCAACGGGATTCGAACCAATGAACTCTGCGATGCCGGTGCAATGCTCTACAAACTGAGCTATGAAGTCATACACTTTGGAGTGGGTCAATTTGTTGGACTCATTTGTTCATGTGAAGGACTTGATGAATGAAATGAAATGATTGTATAGTTGAAGTGCGGGTTATAGATGACTGAGACAAGTGATCCACGCACTTAGCTGGAAAATTTTTATACATTTGAATTTTATTTCATTCAAGACGAAGTCTGCTATTCACCGTTATCAGCAAACGCGAATTTGATTCACTGGAAACATGTAAATTGAGATTTCAAGAATTGTTTCAGAACTCCGTTATTGCTTCTTTTAAATCCAGGTGCAGATCCAAAGGCGGCGTTTACCGCTCTCTTTTTCGCTGGAGAGGATTCACAAATTTAGTCGTTTAAGTCTTAATACTTCCTTTGCCTTGGTACAAAACTTACCCTGCTAACATTCCCAGTAGGACCAATGCGGCTTTGCTTTCTTCTGATGTTGTTTGTGGAGCCTGTTATAAAAGAATGACACGAATTTGCTCTGACTTGCTTAAATATCTGTAAAGGTCTCCTACAAACCCTCCACTGCCCCACTTTTTCATAGATCAGTTACTTTTTCCATTGCAGTATATTTCAAACCACTTTGCTAGTAGTTCTCCCACTTCCTAATGGCACGTTACAACTTTTCCGTTTACAAATTAAGGACGGTGCCAACTATTGTTATTGCGCATAAAGCTTTTTAATTATCTTCGAGAAATGCGTGTACCCTTAATTTTCTTTTTGGATTTCGATAACACTTGTTAAGATCTGCTTTTCCCGCATATTCAGTAAACCGCGCATAAAATACCTTTGCATTAGTAGACACCATCTTTAAGAAGCCACAAATTGATATGCCTTAATGTACGTGCATGTATCATTCTCTCAAAGAGAATGGATGCATGCTAGTCTGTCACAAAAACAAATTATTCTGTTGGATTCTTTTATGTTCTGAGTAGCCACATACTTCGATCTTCCCTTACCTTCATGGTGAATTTTTCCCAGAGCAGCTTTATAACAGCAGTAGGAATTAGTTTTCCTTTCATTAATTCACTCATCTGAAAGACGAAAAAGAAAGAGTTATCGGCACTGAGTTAATAAAGGGGAGTGTTTACTAAAGGAATCTTTAACCGCCACGACTTTCCTCGCGTTACGATGGGATTTTTCCATGATTTTGTACGAATTTCATTCTACTGCAAAAACACCCCGGATTTCTCTTATCGCGTTGTATACTCGAACAAGTCATA
>NC_090888.1:40469792-40482292 GCF_036669925.1 Montipora capricornis | reverse complement strand
TATCTCTTTTATTGTAGTTCTCAAACAGAGATTAGTAGGGAACATTTCAGGGAAAGTTTCAAGAAAATCGTTTTCGACAACTTTTTCGTCTGAGGAATCGCCTTAGCTTTTAGATTAATAAGATCTTTGGGGAGCAATAGCAAGAAGCCGAGGTCAATGAAACAACGGCCAACCACACCTTTCGGCTGTCTGATGAAAACATATTTTTAGTTAGAGGTTATTGCAACTGTTTCAATATGAACAAACAGGCCAGCCATCTCAGCATTTAAGTCTTAAAAACAATGATAATTTGATGCACACAGGAAAGAAATGCACAAAAATGCTTCACAAAACCCATGTGCCAAGTGTGAAGAGGAAATGCTTCCATCCCCTTTGACGTGTTGCTTGGCGGTGAACTGGTTTTAGGTCACCGTTGCTTGAAGGATAATCTTATCACTAACGAGCTGCAAGATGCCCATTACATGCTTTCAGATGACAACTTGTTTGACAAAACCGTAGCTTACATACCTATAAATATTGCTTTCATAATTGACAGCTGCTCTTCAACAGAACGTTCCACAGAGTCCCTTTCAATTTCTTCACTGTTGAGGAGCAAAACAATGAGTTCAAGACGTGATACTACAAGTACAGTGACTGGTAGGCGAGAGCCAATGGTTGTCTCATCGGTTCTTCCATCCCCTGATACGTTCAGCTTTACAAGTTTGACGAATAAAAAATTCGTATTGCTTGGCACAGCAACCCCTTTTACCACCTACTGAGAAAAGGGCTTCTAACCCACCAGCACTTCCGCGGTCTGTGTCAATTCTTAGATGGAAACATTTGTGTCCAGTGGTCTGTAGCAGAGTGGTTGGAAGATCCGCAGGAAGAGCTGAATATGGTTTTACTTTCCCGACCTTTACGTCGCATCTGCCGGACCCGGACAACTTTCAATAAAACTTATTCTTATGATATTTTATTCAAACTGGTGACATGTTTGTCAAATAACACTTGACGTTTTTCCGCATTTCAATGATAGGGAACTTCTGGACATTTGACTGTGATCACTAACTCTTAAAAGAAGTCTCCAAACTTTTCCTGGGATTGTTAAAGAATTAAATCTTTTACTGTTTTACTGTGCCAATCGGTTTAAACGTAGTCGAGATGTTATGTGACTTGAGAGCGTTCTTAATTCTTTCAGCAACACCAGCAACGTACGGGATCTTAGCCAGTGCCTTCTCTGGGATTATTACGACAAGCAACGAAACTCGCTCAACAAAGTGAAGCAACCTGTCTAGATGATCGACGGTGATTTTGAACAAAGAGCAAGTTTGCGACAGGTTTTCCCTCCTTTCTTCTCAGGAGAGAGGCCCAACTTTATCCAATTCACACCAAAAACGCCCCCAATCGGCGGGTAAAATCGTCTGGCGTTAGTCAGAGCAAAATCTATAAGTCTCACTATCAAGTGGGAAAGATAATTAACCTTGATGTTCTTAATCCTTCTTACAGCAACTCAAATAAACAACATCGTCGCTCTTTGGAGGTTGGGTGCCCGAAACATCCTGGAACTTCCACTATTGGCAGCCAGCTCCAAGATGGAGACTGCACCGATGGCTGGCAAACCTGACAACCCAGCCATGAGCCCCCACGCCCCCGAGAAGAATGGGCACCCGTCACACTGATACACAGTGGAAAGAAGAGGGTGGGGAGGGAGGGAACAAAAAACCGCTAAACGCTCCACACACAATGCTCCTGCTTCCCGCCACACTGATAAATAAGCGATACAGCCCAAAGCACGAGGTATTCCACGCATGCGCAAGTATAGTAAAACCACTGACCAATAGACTGCAGTCGCTCCTAGTAGTTTACTTGGTTAAACTTCGTTTAACCTCATCAATTATCTTACCGTGGTTGATCGTCCTCACAAGGCTTGTCATTAGTATCAGAGACAACAAATATGCTTTCCCCTGGCCATGTTACCAAAGCAGCTTTCAGCACGGCAAGGGCTTTTTTATGATGACCTTGATTCAAGTGAGTCTTGATCTGTCTCAGTGCGCTGAAAGAGAAAGTCACATTTAACTTAAAATTCATCTACAGTAGATGAAACATTTTGGCCAATCAAGGAAAGAATTAAGAGAGCTGCCAAAAAGAGAGTAGATAAACAGCAAATGGGGTAACTATTCTGCCTACGCAATCATATTCCGACCCAATACATGTAAATGTAAATGTAAATATCACCTAATTAGTTATTGCGGTCCCAAATTCCAATTCTGATGCATTTAATAGCAGCAAGAAGCGGTTTAACAAGGTCAATAAAAAAGCATTCAAAGGGGTGTGTGTGTGTGTGTGTGGGCAGGAGGGGGGGGGGGGGGGGTGCAGGAATTTTCCTGGCACTCCAACCTGTACTTTTACATAAGACCTTAGTAGGCACAACTTTCTAATTGGAAAAGTCATGGGGCTGGCAATAAACTGTAATTTTGTTTGTATAGTGTAGAACAACTTTAACAGGTGAAAATTACTTTGAAGTCCAGTGCATTCACCTAAACTCCGTCACAAAAAGTTCTATGGAAGATAGAAGTGATCCTAGCGCTTACCTGGACAATTTAAGCAATTTTCAGTTTATAGACACCTGAAGTATTCAGGTAGCTTCAACTTTCTATGAAATGACAATTGCTTAAAATAATTATTGTCCAGTGAACTGCAAGGATCACGTCTATCTTTCATGCATAATCCACACTTGAAATATACATTTCTTTCATTTATCGGTCCTTTCACAGGAACACAGGAGTCCAACAAATTGACCTGCTCCCATCATGCAGTGTTGCTTCACATCTCAGTTGGTAGAACACTCCACCGCCATTGCAGAGGTCTTCGGTTTAAATCCGGTTGAAGCCACCTGAATTTTTTCTGAATTTCTTAACTTGTCCAGTTAAATGCAAGGATCACTTCTATCTTTTGTCTGTAATCCACACTTCAAATAGATTTCTTTCAAAAAGTAAAATCTTGTTGAAAGATTGACAATCAAGATACAAGAATGATAATGACAGATGACTGTTCCCACCTCACAAGAGCAGTGTTCACATCTCCCTGGAATTCTACTGGCCCATCATCGTCATCTACAATCTCTTCATGACCAATATATTCCTCAATGGTGGCCTGTACCTCAGGTCTTATGGCTTCCCAGATTTTGGATGCAACCGTCTCACTTGCACAAGCAACAGGCACTGTAATCAATGGATTTTTGAACTTATTTAAAGGAGAACACAATCATACTATACAACAGCATTAATTTTCAAAATATGACCTATGCATACAGTAATGATCTTGGATCTTCTGCAAAGAAACAGAGAACCTTTTCAACAAATTTTCCACTATGATGGCCACTTCATATTTCCTGATGAACAAAATTCAATATATTTTAACCCTTCTGATGAGCCACATCTGCCCATTCGAAAAAGGGACAAAATAGTTAACTAAATCTGAACAATAATTTATTATTGTCATTAGTCTGCACAGTTAAATTAATTTATTAATTTTATTTTCTTCTCACTCTAATTGCCCCAAGGGTTTAGAAGGAGATTATGCAACAGAAAGTCATGTTTGCCCCTTTGATCAACATTGATTACATGCACTTTGATTTGGAAATCTTATTTTCTGAGAATTGTTGGGAGGTTGGTTGGAAACCACACACCATGTTTAAGTGATAAATTTGCCGAGTTGCAGATTGGGAGACAATATGTTGCACAAATGGTACCATTGTTGAATAAAATAAACTTCTGCCTGTAATAAATGCTCCTATTACCAATGCACTGGTCAAATATTCATTACAAATGTTCCACCCTTAAGGGGATACCCTGCTTTTGCATTGTGCAACCCTACTGCGCATATAATTTCCTGCATCATTTGCATGCACATTAGCTCACGCATGTTGATAAAATGACGAATCTTCATTGACGCCAAACTTAATTTGTCAAAGAATGGCTGTTTTCTCCTGAACAAGTACGGTGACCCCCATTTTTTCATTTCATATTTTTGCTGAGAATGGAGTCTTCATGGAGTAGTAAAAAATTAGCAACAATCTATGGCCAAACAGCCCACACTCAAGTTAAATCTATTATGGAGTGTTAAATACTCACAAAGGCATTCAAATACATTCTTCAGGTGTGTACTGTATACTTGAATTAATAATAATAATAATAAAGAAAGTTCTTATAGGCGCATTTAAAAATCTCAATGCACTTACAATGAGGTAAAAAATGTATACGTATACAGAAATCTATAAAATTATGTATATCAGTAAAAATATACTACCTATACTGCTCTAATCATATGGACTAAATGCTAATTGAAAAAAGGAGGTTTTTTAAATTTTTTTTAAAGTCATTTACTGATTTAGAGTTTTTATATGTTCTGGTAAGGTGTTCCAGAGTTCCGGTCAGGCGGAGCTAAAAGCTCGTTGACCATGAGAAACCATGTTGATTATTGGTTTTTCTAATACTAGAAGGTTACTTGAGCGGAGTGTATGTGGAGGACAGCGAAGTTTAATCAGTTCAGTAAGGTACTGAGGAGCTAATCCATGAAGACATTTATACACGAGAAGCAGGATATTGAATTGTATTTGGTATCGGATTGGTAGCCAATGAAGTTCTTCTAGTACTGGCATTATGTGGTCATTCTTCTTCGCGCCTTTGATTAGGCGTGCTGCAGTGTTCTGGAGGCGTTGAAGTTTATTCACGTCATAGTTTTGATCCAAAATCACTCCAAGGTCATGTACATTGTCACGAATTTCTGTCTTTGTTATTAAGAGAAAATACTTGATTGATAGTGAGATTTTTATTAAACTTTGATGAGAAATAACCAAAGAATGACACCAGGCTCTGCGTCATATTATGGATTACATTTACGAAACCCAGCTAAATTTGTCCAACATCACGGATGTGCGGCAATTGTCAAAAAGGCTTAAATAGTCATAATTATCTGTCAGCGCCAAACCATGGAAACAAGCATGGTGACCCATCTTTCTCATTAGGTACATTTTCATCATCTCCTTGGAATGCTACAACAGTCTGCAAGGCTTCACTGGAAATCTATAACAAGTTCTATTTCTAGGGAATCACCTTACAGGCCACTTCGGAAAATACCATAACACAGTACTCTTTGTTTGTCCCCCCAAATTTTGCATAAGCATTGTTTTTGTTTTCTCTTGGGATCATTTTAAGTCTGAAGAGAAACTGAAAACAATGCTAATGCAAAATTTTTTTTTTCTTTTTTTTTTTTTTTTTTGGGGGGGGGGGGGGGGGGGGGGGGAAAAACAAAGAGTATTATGGTATTTTCCGAAGTGGCCTATGGAAGGCATGCATACCTTCTCCATCTTGGTCTCCATCCAGATGCGGAGCCATCTCTTTCAGTTTAGCCACTTCCTTGGACAGATTTTCTTGCAAGTGATCCAGTGGTAACTGTTGACAACAAGGTTCATCCTTACAGTCTGTCATTTAGACCCCAAAACAGAGGTTTTGTAACGAAGTCTTGTGGAAAGTTGCCAGGATCTGGAGTTTACAGTTAAGTCCCCAGTTAAACTATTTCTGTATAACCAACTGGCATCTTCAGCAAGTTGGGATTCACAGTAACATACATTGTTTTGTTTCATTTGCATTGAGGAGACCCTCTATAATAAAGAGTCCAAAATTCTATTATGAGGGAGGATCTTTGCAATTTATTGCGAGCACCTCAAGCAGTTGGTCTCACAGTTGTTCAAGTTTAATTTTTTCCTCCAACTCAACCAAGAACTATGGCACGAGGACAAACCAAAATGATACATCAGAAACCCAGTCACTTTAGGACCAGTGTATGTGTGTGTGTGTTCATTTTTCTCTCTCTCGCCCTCTCTTTTTTTACAGAGTTTTGTTTTTTGTGGTTGGGTGAGGTGTACCTGCAACCCAAGTCTACTGCTTTAGGAGATTATCATCCTCACCAAGGTAGGAGTGTAACGCGTGCATACTAGTTGTCAAGTACAAGTGGAAAAGTAATGCTTGCACTTAACTGGACAATTTGAGCAATTGTCTCATAAAGACCTGCAAAATTCACATGAATTGAACAGATGAATTGAATCACTTCTCCATTTCGTCTATAACGCACGCTTCAAACATATATGCATGTATATGTTGCGGGTCATTTTGTTTGTTAGGTAAATTTGCAACCAAACTACATGTAGGTCATTTTGTTTCAACCTAGGTCAAATTGTTTCAACTTACAATGTAGATCAAGTTGTTTCAACCTAGGTCAATTTGGGGCAGGTACAAAACACAGGCACAGGTCGCAAGTCACAGGTCATTGTTTTACCAATTTGAAACAGAAACAACCCTAACTGTTTACAAATGCTAACATTAGGCCTAAAAACTTTTGTTTAGGCATAATTGGGCCTACGGTTAGCCCTACTGAATGTTTAGGACACTTTCTGTATTGATAAAACAATGACCTGTGACGTGATCTACATTGAAACAAGTTGACCTAGGTTGAAACAAAGGTTGAAACAAGACAAGTTGACCTAGGTTGAAACAAATTAACCTAATGAACAAAATGACCTGCAACATATAAATTTACATGTACTTGTCACAACACTGCTTTGTTTGGTTAGTATCATTCTAATAAGCAAACATAGACTTCAACCACCAAACCATTCTAACAAGCAACCTACATGTAGCACTTCACATTACACTCTAATTAGTTAAGTCCATTCTAACAAGCAGTTTAGTCTGTCCACAAATGATGTACATGTAAAATAAAGATGTGTGAAAGCCTGGCTGACCTGAGCACCAAAGGGATTGCAAATTAGACAAGTCTTCAGCAACTGAATGGCATTTTTCCGCACAATACTGGATTTATCCTGTAGACGACTAATTGCCATTTCAAGAATATGGGGCTGGCGAGAAAGAGGGATGGCCTAAAAGAAAAAAAATCAAAGCATCAATGTTTCACCGCTTACAAAACTCCTGGGCAGGAAACAAAATATTGGAAGAACTTACAGATCAGTCAAGTGACTAAAAGAAAGCAAATTACTTGCATAGAGAAAATGTCTTTGGTTGACCCCACCCAAAAAAACCAAAGAAATCAGTCTTTTGCTCGATTTTAATACTCTGTTTTTTCCAGTCTACTCTAGTTGAACCGTAGCAGCAGTGGAGAAACAAGCATGCAGGATGGTACTAGCTAGGGAAAGGGAATATTACCTTTTCTTTACATAGTTCGAGCCAAATATGGAGAGATTTGCTTCGCACATAAGCATTAACATCATGGACGTGTTCCTGATCAAAAGGAAACAAAACATTGATTTGATGTTATGTTGGATACCAAACAGACAAACTGTAGTTTTAGAGACAGAAATATAGTACATCCAATAATGGAATTTCTTAAACATAACTGACTGAATGAAAATTAATTTCCTTGGTAACGTTATTATGTTGCATTACTCTGATTTAAAATACCGCAAAATTCCAAAAAATAAGCCCAAGGCTTGTATTTTTCAAAGGCCCTTTTTGAGGGGCTTATTTTTGGAGGGGCTTACATGTATCTATGGAGAGAAATTAGTGTTTCCAAATCGAATGTGCTAGCCTTACAGGGTGAAGTAAATTTACCATTTTTGCTTTGTTTTACTTTGTATTTGAGGGCAATTTCCCAAGTACAAGTTCCTGGGGGACTCATAGTTGGAGGGGCGACTTAACTGAGTGTTTTCGCATTGAACCGCTTTGGGGGCGCTTACGGTATATTTGGAGGGGCTTATACATGGAGGCTTATTTTCGGAATTTTACAGTATACAGAACAAACTACCACAAATGACTGAGCCTGAAAACCTGGTTTCAAACTTGTGAGAAAAACTATCAAACCATTGGACAGGCTTGATTTCTGTACCACCCACTCAAGTCCAGCATTCATTGGACCCTTTCCTAAAACAGCAGCAGTTAATCGAGCCTAACCATTGGAATGATTTGTGAAAACCATAAACAGAGCAGACAGACAAAACTGGCTCATTTTACTAACAATTCAACAAAGTTAGCCAAGACAAGCTTAGTGGGTGTCTCTTGTTAGCACTCACTCTTACACTAATTATTGCAGATTCACAAGGAACATTGCGACTATGTTGTGGACCTTTGTGTTCTTCACCATATTGTATCAGTCATCTCTCATCAGTCCTGAGAGGTTTTTAGCGGTTCTTTCCCCCACCACACCCTTGCTTTATCCTTCCACTGATGTAAATCAATGTTGATGGGTGCCTGGAATGGGGGCTCATGGCTGGGTTGTGTGGATTTGCCAGCAATGGGGGCAATATTCTATCCAGGGAAAGGGTGGATGCAGTGGAGGATGCTGGATACCCCAGGCGCCCACCTTCCATCTACCGGTATAATTATTAGCATGCAATGGATTAAAGGGGACATATTATTTAAACAATAGAGTGTTTCTGTCGAGGAACTATCGGCTGATCAGGGCTCGAAATTGCGACCAATACGGTCACATTTGCGACTAAATGTTTCCCTTTGCGACTAAAATATCTGGAGAAGTCGCAAATTTGCGACTTGTTGTCACCTTCGTTCCTTCGAAACAAAAGGATTAGCAGTTGCCACTTTGCTGCTACTTTTGCTAAAATAAATAAATAAATAAATAAATAAATGACAAAATTATTTTGTTTCTCGCTCTGAATTTTCTCTGAAGGTAGCGTAATTGTATAGTAATTTAGCCGGGCTCATATTTTTTTGCTAAACCGCTGACAACACAATGCAGCGCGGCGATTTTGCGACTAAAATTTGCGAAATTGTGACTAAATTTTCCTATCTTATCGCAAAATGAGACTGGATTTTTTCGTTAATTTCGAGCCCTGCTGATAGTTGCCCCTCGGAAATTTCATGTTCTTAAAACAAATATGGCTTACCTAACAAATAACCAATGGCATCACATTTTGGAGACCAATCAATCAACAAATCACAATCTTTATTTATGTGTCTAGGCATTCTAGCACCATATGACACTAATTGGGGATACAATCAGGGAGACATGTCCAGAAATGAAGGTACATGTAATTAGATGCACGGCTATTTTGATAAGCGCCACAAAGTGTCCCCTTGCTCTTGCCAAGGGGAGAATGGGGAGAGAGGGCGAGAGTCTTGCTCTCTCCCCATTCTCCCTTCATCTTGCTTGCGAGACTAAAGAGGGCCACTTGACTAACTGAGGAGGAACTGCCAGCAATCTAATGAATTCACACTCAGGTTGTCAAATCCCTGAACAATTTCATGAACAAAGGTTTATTTACTAACCTACTGAGGACCACTCACAAACACTAATCTTACTTTTTTGAAAGCATGTGTTGTTCCAATTTTTCAAACTAGTTCAATTTTGACTTTCCCTTTGTTTCAGATTATGAATACTAGAAAAAGAAAAATCCTAATTGAACTAGTTGAAAAATTCTAAACAAAGAAAAAAATGAACCACAACATGTACATACATATACATGACGACCTTGGTTTGCCAAAATGATGTCCTTACACTAACCTCCATTTTGTCAAGCAGTTGATCTCTAAGTTTCTTTGAAGCATCATCAAGATCTTCTTTACACAAAACTTTGACAACAATTTCTCCCATCAAACCAAGGATGCCATTTCTCATTGAATACGACTACAGGAAAGTTTGAAAAAATATATCAAATATCAGATATGAACTAAAACATTTGCTAAAAGGAAAAGCTCTTGGGCAAGAGGGATGGCATAGAGGTGACTGGTGAGAGCTGTCAAGTTACATCAAAGTGTCCCTGACTTGGTTCCCAGATTTACAATCCCTCATACAAAGGTGTACCAGGTGGCCGAGTTCTGAGAATTAACTACTCTTACCTGAACTTTCTTTGGTGCTTGAATTCCCCCCCCCCCTCCAATCCTCGAAAAGGAACATTTTTCTCTTCAACATTCTTAGCTAGAACTATAGAGTAGTACTGCTGTAAGTCTATTCATGCTAGTAATGTAAACTGCAAAAGAAAAGCATATCAGCTAGTTTATTCACTCCGAGAAGTTGACTACAGTACCTTCCTAGCTTTTTCACAATGGATCTAGTGATCCTCACACTTACATGTTTCTGTAGACACCTGAAAAATTCAGGTGACTTCAACAGGGTTCAAACCCATGACCTTTGCAATACCGGTGCAATGCTCCATCAATTGAGCTACATGCATGAAGCCACACGGTTGGGACCAGGTCAATTTGTTGGGCTCATTTGTTCTATTGTTCTTTCTCAATGAATGAAAGAAAAGTCTCTTTTGAAGTGCAGGTTGTAGACCAATATACAGTACTCGTACTTGCAATTGTCGTGTTCATTATGCCTCTCACCAGTCACCATTATGCTACTACCTTTTTTCCCCAAATTAACAAAAATTAAAGACAGATTCTTTCAAACCTAAGATTAAAACTCATTTCAGCAATGGCAACATGAAGTCATCTAAGGGTATCATCAATTTTGTATTTGAAAATGTCATGGGCATGGTTTTTTAAAAATGATATGCCCCAGACCACCCTACTGAAACAGCCCCTTGTTAATACAGTCAGTTTCTCTACTCAAAACCAGCTGCCTACAGCAAATTTTATTAAAACCCCTGGTTACTGACATTTCAACCGGGATGCATTATTATGAAACACTGTAAGTAAGACTGAACTACACTAGAAGAACTAGTTTCCCTGGTAAAAGGATGAAGGATCTGTAAATCAATGCCTTGAGCAATCAAATTCAAGGTTTGAGTTTAGATTGCTTTGGGAGAAAAGAATAAATAATGCAGACACAAGATTTTTTTGGTGAAGCAGAGGCTAACAGCACATCTTACCTCTCCATTGAGATGACATAAGAGAACACTGATGTTAGGAATGATTTGAGAAGGAACCCGACCAGCAAGCTCTATTAAAAAGTCAGAATAGGCACGTGTTCCACTGGTGTCCCTTGCAAGGTCTTTGGGATCCATCCTGCCTATTTCTCTGAAAATTCAACAAGAAGCCTCTATCTTGGATCATTGATTTGGCAATCGAAACATTTTAACTACATTATTGTTATTCACTGATAATGTCCAAAAGAGCAATCTGTCAAAAAGGCAGGCTTGCTGGGTGTGATTGAAGCAAGGCCAAAGAACCAGGGAAAGTGACACCTGTTCTCTGTGAAGAGTTTTGTGAACCCGCAATTGCTGCAGGTAGAACAAACCGAAAAAGATGCAAGGACAAAAGCAAAATGACTTGTTGTAGATGCCAAGGATAATTATGATTCCTAGACAGAATAGTGAGGATCGCGAGCCATGAGTGTTATTATATGTATTTTTGTAAACTAGGGGCTAGTAGTCAAAGGGGAGTGCCCTGGACCTAAAGCATCAATTCTGCTCAAGAGGAAAAATAATAATTACCGGTAGTGCCTAGATGAATTAAAAAGAAAATGGTGATGTGACAGACTTATTTATCTTTAGTCGTTGAAATAAGCAAAGTTTAGAGCATCATTAATTATTTTTTCAGTATGTACTCACCTGATAATCTCAGACACAAAGCTTTTGACACCAAACTCATTGACAAATGTTTCAACAGCCTGTGCCAGTGGCTGAACAAGATGCTCAAAGTGTTGAAGAAGTTGAACAATCTTCAGACTCACACCTATTGAACAGCAGTTTACAAGTTAGAACACAGAATAAAGGTCAAAAATTGCACAACCGCAGCAAAATGTAGAAAGTTTCCTGTCATCTTTGCAAGAGATAAAGTGAGAGTCAGAGTGAACTTTTATACCAAAGCTGAAATTAACTACAATCTTGGACAAAACTCTTGGGAAAAATTTTAGCGTAAGCATCATTATGCACTTACAAAGTACATTGGCCCTTACCCCCCACCCCCCCAAACCAATGTTGACAATGTGATGCAAAACATACTGTGCAAGCCTTTGCCCGTTTTTTAACCAACATTGGAATGGGGGGAGGGGGTAAAGTGGGGAGGGGGTAAAGTGGGAAGAAATTCATCTTTATCGCACAGACAAATTAGCACGTCACATTTTCCCAATGCGTTTGTCCAAGATTGTAGTTACTGATTTTGCCACATTTGTCTCTCAGAGGGTGACTGTTGTCTGCACTTTTAGGGTCAGAGGGTAACTATAGGGAGTACAGTAGACCTACAGTTGTATGGTGTACAAAGTGACATTTTGAGCCCATAGCAAAAGAAAATTTCCTTATTTACAATAAAACAATAATCTATTGCTACAGCACGGGTTATTTGCCCAATTTACAATGTGCTGATATTCTGTAATATTGAAACACTTGTGTCAAAAAGATTTCTGAACTCGTTTGGTCCTTTTTTTGTGCCATCTTATTTTTTTAAATTTCTCAGTTTCTAGTCATGATATATCCATCATGCTACATGTATTCACAAATTATTGACTTCAAAAGGTAAAAGTATGTGCTAAACAAGTACTACCAGTAGTTAAATTTCTGATTTTAAGCCTTTGGCTTTGATAACGAGCCAGTCATATGCCCTCAAATA
>NC_090888.1:40452292-40464792 GCF_036669925.1 Montipora capricornis | reverse complement strand
TAATGTTTAACCAAACTTAAGAAAAAGCAATGATTATTTATTATTATTTTTTGTATTACTATTGTTATTGTTCTTGTTATTGTTATTATTATTATTAGTATTATTAAATAATAATTATTATTATTATCATCATCATTAACATAAAAATGATCCGACAAAGACAGGGGTTTCAATAACTTTTGCAGTAGATGACTGGGATAATAAATGTAAGCGGCGGTCAATCTTATCTCTTACAAGGCAGAGTAGCCGGCGATGAGAGACAAATTTCTACAAACAGACAGTGGTATACCGCTGGTGACTGGCTTCTAATGAAACCTCTGCACAGATAGCAATGCAGCAGTCAGTTTCATTGTGGAAAAATAATCATGATCAAGAACTGGGAATACACTACAAGCTGAAATCACTAAGGTTAACATAGCAGCAGAAACATTTACAAAGCAAATATCTAAGCAAGGAAAGTTAGTATTGGATCCCAAACATAAAAAAACTCCCTTAATCTAAATCTTTGAGTTTCTTTACATTTTCAGGCAATGAAAAGGTACATCCTTAAGCCAAATAAAGTAGCTGATAGCCATATCTTACCACTCAATCTGTCATTTCATACTGTACCTTGCCACCCACAATAATCTCTGTTGAGGGTTTGGTTGCTTCAACTTCAAATGCATCCGCAAACTGGGCCAGGAGGTAACATAGCATCTGCAAAGCAAACAAGCCATTTGGTACAAAGTCATAGTGTATACCACATTATGATAATCACGGACATGCAACAACAGTGAGATTTGAGTTTTGCAGTTTTAATTCTGTCTTTAATTTGGCCTGACCTTTGTCCAATAAATTCAAGATAGTGCATGGCAATACAAAAGATGTCTTTCAGTTCTAATTTACAATGCTTAATTCTATTTTAAACAAACAAGTGCTGTAAAAAGGGACCCATGCTGCTGATAGAAGTGGACTGCTTATTGAGTAAGGCTTCATTGGCTCGTGAAGTAACTGCTCACAGAGTCTAGAGGATCCACTTGTATATACAAACTCAAGTGCTTTTTGATCAATCTCTTCTCGTGCAATCAATGCTACAGACATGAGTGGTTGACAATGTAATGCAATGTAAAAATGCAGATCTATGCAGTTTCTACTCAAATAAACACCCAGATTCAAAAGCAAGCATGCTTGTAATGTAAATGTAAAATCTACCCTGAATAACTCACATGTACATAATTTACTGTAAATTCTTAGGTAACAGCTGTGTAAAACTAGCAGTTGAAGGAAATAGCCTTTAATTACACTAGATCATCCTCTTTTACCAGGTAAACTTCTCAGTAAAGCCTTGCTTAGAAGTCAGTATTATACATGTACATCTGATTCTTGCCAAAAGAACAATACATATCCTTTAAAATTGATTAGAATGTCATGTTTCAGGTAGCAAAGCATCAAAGTTTCCTCAATTTTGGTTTCTTGGTTGACATCAGAGGTTGCTATCCAAAGAAAACTCAGGCTGCCAACAATGTCAGTCTTTACTGGATGTTTTCCATCCAACCATTGCATTAGTACATTTGTAGTAGTATTGTTCAGAGAAATACTGTACCTTAGGGTTTACAATAATACAATAAAACCCAGAAAGCATGTTTATTTACCTTTATGTCCATTATTTTAAGGCAGACAGTCCTTTAACTTGCATACATGTACAGGTACATGATAATTTTCAATATAAACATGCATGAAACAGAAGTAATTGAGGGTTTGCTTTTCAGGAAACAAAAGAGTAAAGAAGATGAATTCATGTTTCACAACCTGAGGTTGTCATTTGTACAATGCCCTGTATATGTTTTCAGGAGTTAAATATTCAGTGTTTTCATTGTTTCAATATAGTAACTGTCACCACACAGGCACAATCCCAAACATTTGTATACATTTACATGTACGGTACATCTAGGTCGATAAAATACTCTAAAATACACAGAAACAGATGTCCTGTTTCAATAAATATGAAGAACTTAGTTTTACCTTCAGGGTATTAAGATGAGTTCGTCTGACTTGGAAATCAATATCTCCATCTTCCAGAAATGATGGAAGCACATTGGTGAACTTAAAAAGGGCTACAACCATGTGAAGACAAAAAGAAGGTAAATGAAAGTACATGTAACCCAAACAATTCAATCAACAAATATCACAATTAACAAATTATTATGGTGTACTAAAGAAATAAAAATGTGTACAGTAGGAACAGTGAAATGAGTGGTTGCTATAAAACAATTACAAGGAACAATTTCATTGTGAACACTACAACGTAATAATCTATTATTGGTTTCCAACAGTACCGTTTATGAGAGTATCCCAACTGCTTTCTTTCAGTGAACTCTCCAAATCAGTAAAATGTCTGCATGAAGAAAAATGCAAAAAATCATTAATTAAGCATTTGCTGGTAAATGAACACTCTGATAACAATCAACCAACCACTCCTGAAAACAATATTAACTCACATAGGCAGCCCTTACAAATAACAAAAACAGGTGCCAAAAGTAATAAAATCCCTTTTGAAGCTACAAATAATTTGACATTTTATTTTGCTCTCTGTTTCTGGTAAGTGATCATTCATAACAATCACATATGAACCCATTCCTATAATACTCAAAAGTGCAGGAGAGATGAGGGGTGTAAATATCTACAATCCTGGTCAAAACTGTTGGGACAATTACTGCTTTTCCACCTCCCCCAATATATAATGTTGGTTTTTCATGGTCTCCAAATTCAAGATTAGTTCATCGAAATGAATGTTTCAACATTGTCTGGGGGAAGGAAGGTGCGACAGAGGCAGCGAAAGAAGAACACAAGTTGCTCATATAACAATAGAAGCATGTACAGTAAATAATTCTCCACTTTTCGCCCAAATTTGACAAGACAAAATAGTGTCCCAAAGTCTTTTGACCCAGAGTGAAGGTTTGTTTAGCATTGACTTCCCAGCATTTGTTCCTGGATTCCAGTTATAATTAACAAGTGACATGGTTACAAATATACAGTACAGTACTTTCTCAAACGTTGTACAATGGTATTGCAAAAAAAGAGGTGAAGACTATATGAATACACATGAAGACAACTTCATTGTGGGCAGTTCATGAGATGTCAGTGACATTACACCTTTACATATAAAGCACAGGTGCACCAAACTCAGTGTGAGCATGGTCAACAAAAATATAAGGATTTTTATGGGAATCCCAACTAAAGACGAATTTTTATCCTTTGAATTTTAAGGTTTATCACATAGAATTCCAGGAAAGATTGACAGCCGAGAAATTGAAAAATGGCTCAAATCTCATTGGATCTGGAAAATAACCACACAGTAAGGAAGCTACCCACAATGGCAATAAGGTTAGACTTTTTTAGTGATAATTTTTTCATATCATTGTCTTCTTTAAGCCTTTTGTCGGGATTCCCATACAAATCCTTATATTTTTGTAGGCCATGCTCACACTGAGCTTAGCTTGGGGCGTCTGTGATATAAAGTACAGAGTAGGTTTCTTGTAGCAGCGCACAATGTCACGTGCAATGCGCGTATCTGTGAAATCCATAAGTTTACAACCTCCATTAAATTTTCCGAGAAAGTAGTATTAAGTTTTCTAATATACCATACAAAATGATTTTATGAACTGACCTTAAAACGCTAAAAAAACAATCAAAATTCGCGACAATAACGAGTGGTCCACCAGATCGGAGATCAGCTAGGCAGTCTGAAAGAATTAAATGAAAGGGAATAGCAAAAAGACGATGACCATAACATTTCATTTCATAACTCTTTCATTTTAGTTGAGAGTAACCTCATATTACAATACCTCGAAGTTTGTTTGGCAGAACTCGCAAGGAGTAGATTTCGTCAACTACATATGAGCCCGCTTCACCACTTAATAAATCATCTTTAGACAATGGTATCACAAAGTCCACATCCATGGCATTCGTATTTTGCTTTGGTATGGGCTAAAAATGAATGAAAGATAGTAAAATTTTCCAAATTACGTTTCGTCCACAATAAAATGGCCGCCTTTTTTCGAACGAAAATCGGAGCCAATAGAAAGTCTGGGCACCAGTCCCAACCCTTCCTTGCTTGCAGCTGATAAGGCCTGGTTCCATTATGGATCGTTTTCACGTGACGTCATCATTTTCTAAAATCCAAAAACTAAAGAGCCACGAAAATTTTTATCATCATCAGGCATAAGAGGCGGTAAATTTGTATCCATTTGCAATTTTAAAGCTCAATAGCGTGCTTCGTTTGGAAACCAGAGCATATTGTCAAATTGAATTTCTGAGTTATGGCGGTGCGTGACACGAGGCGACGATCGAGTTTATTGAGAAATATATATTTATCTCATGGTTTTGAGCCTTTTTAGAATTTAAAGCATTAGGAAAATTGCTTAGGTAAATAGCTGTTTGTTCAGTACAGATGATCACTCCCCTAGATAGCCAAAGTAAGTAACAGATGTTGACACTATTTTCCGGCCGCCATTTTGGTGCACCACAGATGTACACCAACATGGCGTTTTCATACTGGACTCTGTAAATTTCTGCGAAACATTTCGACGAATATCTGAAGTTTGGGGAAACGCACAGGCCTAAAACTTGGCGAAGTGTCTTCTTCATTTATCTTCTACAACATCACGAATTCTTGACTTCTTCCACTGGATGGTTTTCGATTACTTTTTTTATTGCGTGACAGTGAAAACGATCTATAGACATGTCGGGAAGAGGAAACGATCCAAAGAGACTCTGCTCGCAGGGTAGGTTTCCATATGATCGGCAATGGTCTGCGACGATCGAAAGCTGTCTTGCGTCGGCCTCATCGAAAACGATAGTAAACACAGGAGGCAAATGTTTCCATTTAAATCTGAAGCAATCGCAGATCACCTCAGCGTACCACTAATCCTCTGCGAAGCGAGGAGAAAAAGTATCGCACTTACTTTAAGTCTGATTGGACGTGTTTCAAGGCGAACAATAGTGTGTAGTCGATAGGACACAGATTCTCTCAGACACACGTTTCCATTAAAACTTATCTTAGTCGGAAGCCTCGTAATGGTCGGGAAAGTAGATTCAACTTTCCCGATCATCCGGACCGTGTGCCGCAGATCGCCGCAGACGCCGGGAACAGATATTTCCATATGTCTGCGACGTGGCACAGACCCGGGGGCACAGACCTATCGGCGTTCGTGTCGCAGACCAATCGCAGACTGTTGCCGATCATATGGTAACCAGGCTTAAGTCGAAGCGAAACCAGTCATAGCCTGTGCATAGCGTTATCCACCTTTTGAAAAACTGGGGACTGCAGGAGTGTAGGGAAGGGGGATGGGGGGAGCTGAAATGTAAGGAGGAGAGGCAGAGTTTTTAAGCACTACACCGAGAGAGGAGAGGTGATGTTTACATCATTCAAGGGAGTAGTGGGATGATATCTAAATTTTCAACATCAACTTATCACATGACCGTTCAAATACGGAAAACGCAGAGAAATAAAACAGAGGGCATTGGACTTTTGAAAATTTCTTTGGGCGGTGGGGCGGGGGGTCGCGCTGAGGCTGCGCATGTAGAAGGCAGCCCAGGTAGGGTTTGAACTCGGTATCTCCCCCTCTGCGTGAATTTTTCAGGCTTCTCTACGCAATTGCTAAAATTGCGTTCGTAACTGCGAACATCATAGCTTCACTTGATTTCATATCCGCAGTTCAATATATGATTCATTTCATATATCATTTCATCGTTGATTCATTCATCACTGGAACATTAGAGGCCACAAACGACTAGCTCCCAGCGTCAGCGGCTTCATAGCTCAGTTGATTAGAGCGTCGCATCGTCATCGTGATGTCACGGCTTTAAACCGGTTGAAGGCCTGAAATTTTCAGGCTTCTCTATGCAGTTGCTAAAATTGCGTTCATAACTGCAAGGATCATAGCTTCACTTGGTAGTTCCTTCAATTACGAAACTGGTATCAATGGAGGCAGACGGTGCGCCCTTTACCCCCTCCTTCTGTCAGTGCTCCGTTTTACGGATATTTGAAGCTATAGCTACACGGATTAGAGGAAAGTCGAAACATACGTTGAAGTACCGAGGATCGAGCCGGGGATCTCTTACTTTGAAAGCCGTACACTAAGCAACTGAGCTACGCCTACTCCTTTTAAAAGTAAACAATTATTCTACGATCGCACTTAACAAATTTAGTTGGGTCACGGAATGTGGGCTTTGGACTTCGGAGTACGGAGTTGAAGTGGATATTGACCAAGGAATTGTAACATTGAAATACTGCGAATTTTAAAGGCAATCGGCTAAAATTCCTTCAAACAAAGTGTAAGCTACCCGTAGCCTCTTGTTAAGGTTTCGTATGCTTCAACATTCATCATTTGCAAGATTGCTTCCCCCTTTAAACCGTGTTAACACATGTACTGTTGAATCGGAAGTTGAATCGATGTTGAATGAGTTTAAAAGCGTTTAGACTTTGCTTCAACAACCATTCAATATTTCTTTTGTTTTCGAGAATGTTGAACGTACTTAAAGCTGTTTGCCCCTTTCTTTTAACATGGTTGGGTATGAGCGTGCGCACTAATCGGTCTGTGGTGACGTATTCATGCCCGTATCCATAGTAACAACCGCGACTGAAGCCTGGGACCAAATATGTTGAATCAAATGTTGATGAGTCAACATCGTTCAACATCATTCAACGAAGTCGAACGGATGTTGAAGGAAATGTTGAAGGCCCAGGATATACTAGTAAAGAAGCCGCCGTTCACTGCTACTCTTTTAAACTTTTATAACATCTGTTTTTCTTTACTATGTAGAGATGAGTTACTTATCTTGCAAATGTCATTTAACTCAGTTTATGTCACAGAATAATTTTGAATCGCTTCGTGCCAAATTTCGGTTGGTTATGCCAGCCTCCTTCTGGTAAGGGAATTTGCATTGCAAGGCTTCTTATGAAGTTAGCCGAGTAAGGCGTTATATCGAAATACAATGCAAATTCCCATTGTGCCTAAAGAAGGCTGGTTTCACGTCAGCCGAAATATTGTATAAAACAGTAAAGAATTTCTCTATGTTGTATTAGCCCTTTTTTATTACATGATTATTCGACAAATGTTAAAAATCTATTGAAATTCATTCTGAGAGTCTTCAAACTGAATTTATCAGCATTCAATTTAGTGCGCAGATTACCGTGGACCGAGAGGGTAACAAGAATTTAGTGCTCAGTTAGAAAAAGAAAGAGAAAAAGAAGGGAATACTAAAATGAAAGAAAAAAAGAACTTACATAACATGTAGGAGTTCGCATCGGAACAAACCAACAAATGAAAAATACATCAATTAATTACTCAACAATCAAACGAACTCATAGATCAAACGGGCTGAATTAAACTGGAACTTCTAATGGACTTTTTGATGAACTATTTTTAAGCGTCAATGAATTCTGCTCCGGAGCACTAGAATTCAAATTTTGAAGTACGCTGGTGAGGGGAAAAATGCTCACATGAAGGAAAAAAACTCTCAGAGCGAGGTATAGGGAATTGGTTGGAGAGCTGCCATCATTTGAATAGCCCAAATTAACGTAACGAATGAGTAAGTGGGGTTTTACAAGCAAAGCATAGAAAACGAACTCAACTGAAATGGTGCACTTGAGGAAACATTTATTGGATGCATGGTCAAGTATGGATATGTGAAAAGTTGATAAGCAACGCCAACTGCTTTGAAAGAAGAGATTTAGGACTTAAAGTGAATGAACAAAGGAAGAACTAAACACAAATCTAACGAAAGCTACCCAACTGGACTTAAAGTTTTCTCCTAGCCGTACGGAAAGTAATATATTTACTGCAATTAAGTATTAACAAATGCGATGCCGCAGATCATATAATACAGCGACATTTCAGTTCGTCATCACAAGATCATTAAAAATTAATTATTGAAGATCAAAAATATCGGTAAAAATTCAGACTTTGTGTCGCACTGAGACATGTTTGTTTGCGATCTTTACCTCCTTAAATAAATATTTAAAAGTTTAAAAAGAGACAACGTTGGAAGAAAGTTTTCGCCCCGCGAAAAAAACACTTTTCCAGGAAAAATATCGGGGACTGATATGTCGTTTCGAAACTTATTTACATGCAGTATAAAAGATGTGCGACGATTTTTGCATTTTAAACATGATATATTAAAAGTACAACTAAAAATAAATTAACAGACCTGAAAAGGACCTTATCCTATTCAGTGGTGAAAGATCTTTTTTTGCAAGAGTTTAATGGGTTTTATTTTCGCTGTTTCCTTACTAGTTTTCATGCAATCACTGGTTAAAATGAAATTGCACCTGTCTTCAAATTTATCACAAAAAGAAAAAAATTCAACGCGCGCTTGACACATAAAGTGAAGTGATTTCCGTGCGGGAATTGGTGCGCTGCGAAGAAACGGAATCAGTAAAAACAAGAGAATTGCTATTATTATTGGCAAAATGGAGCGCATCTCAAAAGCGTTTTGTCGAAGGAAGGTTATCGACGCAACCACCATCCACAGAACAGAGCTTCTACGCTGTTTGACAAAGTTGGATTTGACAACGCTTGGCGTCGCTTCGACATTAGGGGTTGGTGTGTACATCCTCACTGGAACTTTAGCGCGAAATATAGCTGGGCCTGGTATTGTCTTGTCGTTTTTAGTGGCCGCTTCAGCCAGCCTTCTCGCCGGTCTTTGTTATGCCGAATTTGCAGCCAGAGTTCCCCGAGTTGGTTCGGCTTACACTTTCAGTTATGTCACCATCGGTGAATTATGCGCTTTCATGATCGGTTGGAACCTGATTCTCGAGTACGTAATAGCAGCTTCTTCGGTGGCTCGAGCTTGGAGCTCTTACTTAGATTCTGCTTTACTAAACGACGTCATACGAAATTTCACGATGTCTAGCATCGGAAGACTCGGCGCTGCTGGGGCCATTGCAAACTATCCTGACTTTCTCGCGTCTTTTGCAGTTCTTGTAATTACAATAACATTATGCTTTGGCGTAAAGATTACTTCGAAGACAAACAATGTAATAACAGCCATCAACTTATTGGTCTTGATGTTTATCATCATCGCTGGAAGCAGTTTTGCTCAAAGCAAGAACTGGACCGATGATTTTTTGCCATACGGATTTTCTGGCGTGATGTCTGCCTCCGCATCGGCTTTTTACGCATTTGTTGGGTTTGATATTATTGCCGCATCTGTGGAAGAATCAAACAATCCTTCAAAAGATGTACCTGTAGCTACAATACTCACCATAGGTAAGTTTATGTTATTTTATTTGTAATTATGTAGGCTTTTAGACTTTTTTCAGCCTGCTTGAATAAAGATGCTATTCACCAGCTGGCGTTTTATCTTCTTGGCGGAGAACAATTATCAGAATTAACTCGTGAACTCGCGCCGAAATCGCTTGAGAAATCACACAAAGATAGCTTGGTTAAACCTGCCTTACTGAAACTAAGCCACGTCATAAAAGACTCGCTATACGATCACGTTTCAGTCATTATTAAGGAGCTCTTCCTTTAAAAATGACCATTTAAAAATTTCTTCGCTAAAATATATTGTCGTGGCATTGGGTAAGATTTGACTGTCCACAACGAAAGATAATGTAATGAAAACAACTTGTAAAGTAGCTGGTTAGCTAAGTGTTTGGTCACGTTAATAACGTCAGGTCATCTTGTTCCTACGTAGAAGGACCAACCAGGAGACTTTGTCTCCGAAAATTAGTGCGACTGGAATGTGACGGAAGGCTTGAACTACCCTACCTAAATGGCGCTGAAATATACATTTGTGATTTATTGGTCTGTTGTGCTCAACTATTTCAAGAAATTTAACAATCCAAAAACATGCATCCGATCAAACTGTCGAAGAGTCGCAAGTTGTAGTCAGGACAGCTTCTTATAATTAAGTAAAGTACAATCGTCCCTGAGAAGGACTGTTTGAGATGACATTGACTGACGTCTCGACAACTTGAGTGGAAGTCATCTTCAGAGTCAAGTGATTTGTGTAACGTCAATAGATACTATAAGAACTCCGGTCGTAGATATCATTGGTCAACTATTCGTGGTGTTGTTGGTCGACTGTCAGTTGAGCCTAGATGTAATTGGCTGGGAAGACTGAACAGTGATTGGTGCGTTTCGATCCGTCTATAGGTCGTCACGGTTACTGCTCCTGGCTTATATCTGGGAAATGGATCCCAGTACATATTAAAATTATCTCATTGCCCCTCGCTTTAAGCCCCAATTGAAGACTTCTTTCTTTACATGTAAAAAACAATACATACTGAGGTAGTTTTGGATTCGTTAACCTTTTTTAAACTTCTATGGTTTTTTCAATCATTCTTAATTTCAGCTTTATCACTGTAATTGTAAAGTGTACAGGGTTTTTATTCACTGATAAATTGGTTAATAACTTGGAGGGCTCTAGGTGAGCCTATAGAGTTTCTTTTTGATATTGCTTCAGTCGGCTTTGTACTGCTTTCATTCTTCCCGGGATTTTTTCATGTGTATCACGAGATAAAGTCTATCTTTTTAGGCAGTAGCTAGCAATTACCTAGTTATGCCTGGCAGGCATGACCATTAAGAATTACCAAGACACGACAGATGGAAAGTAACCTGTTCTTCCTCTTGGCAAGACCCAGAGACATTCTCTCACTCAACCCTCTATTGACCGTGACGCAAAGCGATTTGTGAAAGTCAGAGGAAAAATAGCTGAGAAAAAATGAATTATGGTGGTTTAATTAAATTCTCCCAAAAAATTCGGCCTCCTTATGGGGAGGGTCGGGAAAATCGGCAAGCGTTTGATGTGTGTCAGTTGCATTGTATGACTGAATGTCTGTATGGTGGCTGGGAGTGCTTAACATAAAGCATCTAATGATCATCATCTACACAAGATTTATCTGGTGGGTGTAGCGTGTTGATAGGGAGTTTAAGAAACCACGACGGCTACAGCAACGACAACGCCAAAAGGCAGTGATATTATTGGTTGAACGAACCAACATGATCGTGCTGCACGTGCGGCACGTATTTTTGAACATTTCTCTCCCGTACTCGTCAAAAATACTACATGTACGTGAAATTTTATGGTTTTGACGACAACTTGGACAAACTACAGTGAATCTTCACTCTTTACCTCAAATCCGTCCGTACCAATCCAGTATTAGGACACTTCGCCCATACTATATAATAATATAAACAAGATGGAATAATTATGAAATACTTCAAACTTATATTTTGAAGTGACGTTTTCGACGCCGTATCCGTCGAGATTTCTTAAACTCCATAATAAATGCTAGATTGACTCCCAGTCACCGCCTATGTTTGTACTTGGAGTACAACCTCGTACAACCATAAGAGCCATATGATAAGATGAAATTATATATGAAATGGATCACATATGAACTGCGAATATGAAATCAAGTGAAGCTATGATCCTCGCAGTTATGAAAGCAACTTTTGCAATAGAGTAGAGGAGCCTGAAAAATTCAGGACTTCAACGGGGTTTGAAGCCGTGACCTCGCGATAGTTGTGCGACGCTCTAACCAACTGAGCTCCCAACGTGGTTAGAGCGTCGCACCGGTATGGAGAGGTCACGGGTTCAAACCCCGTTGAAGTCCTGAATTTTTCAGGCTTCTCTACGCAATTGAAAAAGTTGCGTTTGTAACTGCGAGGATCATAGCTTCACTTACATACTTCACATACCCGGGAGAAACATGGTCTAAGCATATCCCAGGACGCTAAATCTCTTTGTTGGCTTGGTTTTGTACCCCACCGGAATTGACATTTCACGGAGCGACGTACTTGAACTTCTCATTCTATCGGTATTCATTTAACTGTCAGGAGTGCAAGGTATTCCTAGCAACATTAGATACCGTTTCGTTCCATTACCGGCATATTGGTTAGAGCTCTCGACAAGCCAACACCTTGTGTAAATTAATTATTTCAATTTCATTCACTCACAAAAACTCAATAATTTAATTTCGTCATTTTATAATAGGTTGATGTGATTTAACCTTTGTTAATCAATTCGAGCAAGAGAAAATGAGGGGACAGAGAAGGAGGCTCCCGGTCCACCCCTTGGTATATGTCATGTCCACGAAAGTTATTTTTAGACGAGCGGAAGTCTTCCGAGACGTCCGCATGCAGGCCAACCTCGGTCCGATGTTTGAAAGAAAATATATATTCATCAGCCTTCCACGTGCGCCATCATTTTCTCTTTTCACTAAGAACCTGAGAGCGAAGCAAGACTGCATGCGGACGTCTCGGAAGACAGACTTTCCCTCGAACAAAGACTTCCGCTCGTCTAAAAATAACTTTCGTGGACATAACATATCCCGGCCAACGCCTTGAGCCTACCTCTCTGTCCCCTCATTTTTTCTTGATTCGAGTAATAAACAGTGCGAAACCGGGGGCTATTTCTCAAAATCCACGAGCTCATCTGTCATTTCTCGATGACTGATTGATCCACCCTGTTTAAAGTAATCGAAGTATTCCCCGTTCCAGGTTCCCGTA
>NC_090888.1:40442292-40444792 GCF_036669925.1 Montipora capricornis | reverse complement strand
TTTTGACTCGATACTAAACGATAGAATTCGTAATTTTACTCTGTCCCATATTGGACAAATGGACGTTGCGGGATTATCACATCCAGATTTTTTGGCATTTTTTCTTGTCCTTTTGGTGACCTTCATCCTCTCCTTTGGTGTTAAAAATACGTCTAGATTCAACAATTTATGCACATTAATCAATTTATTTGTGATCGCGTTTATAATATGCGTGGGTATCTACTTCTCGAAGGTCGAGAACTGGACGCGTGATTTTGCTCCGTATGGCGTTTCTGGAGTGTTTTCAGGGGCAGCAACCTGTTTTTACGCGTTTGTTGGGTTTGATGTGATCGCGACAAGTGGTGAAGAGGCTAGGAATCCCAGTCGAGTTATCCCCATTTCCATAGTGTTGTCTTTAGGTAAGAATAGCTTTGACCTTCACCAGTCAAGCCATGCATGTCTGCATTTACATTTAATATTCAAATAACTAATTCAGTTGACAACACAGCTCTGAGTCAGTGAGCTGTGACCCATTGGAATGAAAGCCAATAAGCAGCGTTTTGTCGGTTGGTGCTTTTTGAGGTCCTTGAGGTGAACTCGAGCGAACACAGAAGTGACAACAATGTTAACACTTTTGATCATTTGAGCGGCGACCACATCGACTGTAAGACTCCAAAATGACTCTGATTTGGGGGATGTGTGCAAGTCAACATTTTGATGGACAACATATGAAAGTCATGCATTGAGCGCTTTTCTGCCCGAACAATCGCCAATGCAACACAATAGACCTTTTGACCGATACGGCGGCTATTTTGATTTCTATTGTTTCGAAAGACATTATGGGATGCCCAGGGGGCAAATTAATATGTATTTTTCCCCTGGGCATTCCATAATAGCTACTTGAAACAATAGAAATCAAAATGGCCGCCGTATCTGTAAAAAGGTGTATTGCAAAAAAAGACGAAAAGGATAAAATGGAACGTACTTGTGGATTGGAACTGTGGATTGACATTGCTTGTATGAGTTTTCATACCTGCAGTGCTAGTGTTACTTTCCTTTATTATCCATCATATTTTCACTTATTATATAAACACCAACGAAATACCAAGTGAGCTTTCGTGTTGAAAAAATTCTTCAACATTCAAAGAGAAATTTCGAATCTCCGCGCGGCCATGTAATATCCTCTATGAACTCGCAGTTAACAAACTCTCAGGTGACTTGATAACTCAGATAGCAGGGCAGTGCAGCTCAGTTTAATGCTTCATTAAACTGAGATGATCTTTCGTTTAGAAAAACGTAATACAACATTGATAAAACGTGTCTTCGTCAGGAGAAGTACGTCACCTGCAGCCACCAGAAGTTGCCGAATTGTTTGAAAGGTTTTAGTTGTCATCAGCGACGAAATAGAATTCGAAGACGTAAAGAGAGTCGTACAAGCTTGTTTTTAAAGCGTCAGGTCATCGAAATCCGGGATCGAAACAGTGGATTTTGTTTTCTTACGCTTGCGTCTGATTCAGACGCTAAGGGTGGCCGGAAAATTAGAGCCGAATTAAAAATTTCTTTGACAGTTTATTCGAGTCAACAAACCAAAAGGGTTGCTCTCAGGTGCTGTGAATGGTTTGTTTTTCCTTTTGTGCTTGAGAGTCAGTCAAGTAGTTCGCCCCTTATTGTCACACAGTAAAGGAAATGCGTTACCATGAAAAAGCGTGCGAAAAACGAAAAGTCGTAATTCGGGGCCGCACAACCATTTTCTTCAGTGCACAGGTGCTTAGAATGTAAGAGAATCGGTAGATTTGGAATAATTTAGAGCAAAAGAAGTATCATCGGTTTAACGAACAGACCTTACTCAGGCTATCTATTTTTTTTGTGAAATTGTTATTATCATACCATGTGTTACAAAAATAACGATGAAAAGCATTCCTTGTCCCTCTCAATCTATAGATTGAAAGTATCCAACTTTTTCGTCAAGTTTGTTTGAGTTTCATCACTCAGATAGTGAAAGCTGCACGACAGAGAAAAGTCCCAATGAATAGTGTCCCTTTTACAGGCCAGAGTACAAACTGAGAATTCCGTGCCCCATTCTTTGAGACTACAGTGTGGGCCGGCTACCTGTGAGAAGGGGCGTATGGTTTTCGGTCCCTACCCGAGAAGATTAAAATGTCTAACCATTTGCAGATGTATCACAGAGTCAGGACTTTCTCCTCAGTTCTTTAATGATCCTGAGGTCTGGCAGACGATGGAATCCTCTTCGCGGTGGTCTGATGCTCAAGCAACTGAGCCAACCAGTCAGCGGTCAAATTATTATTCAGGCTCTAAGCACAGGGCTCAATCGTTGAACTTCAATATTCTTTAGTACTGAAATCTGCTCTGGAAATTATGACAAAGAAAGCAAGAACATGGCCTAAAATTCAACTGATAAGCGTCGTCTTATATCGAACGGTCGCTGTTGTTAGCTGGTTAATTACCAATCAGTAGAGTTTACTGTAAGCGCTGAACCGATTGAAAGAAAGATCGTGATTGT
>NC_090888.1:40412292-40437292 GCF_036669925.1 Montipora capricornis | reverse complement strand
AAAAATACCGAAAATTACAATTATAGCAAAAATAACGAGACTAAAGGACAATTGTTTCTCCCGCTTGCTTGATTTGATATTGTCGCTAAATTTGTTATTTTCGTTATGTTTGTAGGGCCGCCTTCCCTTGTCTGCCTTGAAGAATTGTTATTCTTGCTGCTGTCCTTTGCTTCATTTGATATTTTTGCAATTTTTGCTATTTTCGTAATATTTGTGGGACCCCCTTCCCTTTTCCGTCTTAAAGAACTGCTATTTTTGTGTCTCTCGCTTGCTTGATTTGATATTTTCGCTAAATTTGTTATTTTTGTTATTTTCGTTATATTTGCGGGGCCTCCTTTCCATGTCTGCCCTGAAGAATTGTTATTCTTGCTGCTGTCCCTTGCTTGATTTGATATTTTCGCTAAATTTGTTATTTTTGTTATTTTCGTTATATTTGTGGGGCCTCCTTCCCTTGTCTGCCTTGAAGAACTGTTATTCTTGCTGCTGTCCCATGCTTGATTTGTTATTTTTGCTATATTTGTAGGGTCCCCTTCTCTCCCGCTTTCAGAAACCGGGCTAGGATTTTCAGCCCGGGTTGAAATCTTCTCCATGTAATCGCAACTTTCATTTCAAGAGGATGTCTTTCAAAACCCGGGCTGAAATTCGTCATGTAATCGGGCCCAAAGACTGATTTTGCGAAAGTCGATAATAAGTGGACTTCCTGGTTCGGATTTAAGTAGTGGTCGAAAGGATTTGAATATTGCCTTGTACCCATAATATTTACCGAGAGTAAGTTTACAAGTTCTGAACTTGATTAAGGCCTTCATATTGAAATCAGTTTGTTTGGAACTTGGAATTTGTTGTTTCTAGAACATATAATATGTCATATGTCATGCGAGCGTGGCAAATGCAAGCTTGAATGGAATTGGAACCAATAAACGTGCAATTGCTTTGCACTACCCTAGCAACTGAGCTATCAACCCAGGTGGGAGATTGTGAATTCTATTTCTTAGTATGTTTGAACCGTGGGATGGACATGAAAGTAATGAAAGTTAGAATATATGAAATTTCTAATATTTTAAAATCATTTCACTCACGACTTACGGGATGAAACGTGAACTCGCAATCGATCAGCTCCCAGCCGGTTTCATGGCTTACTTGGACGATCAATGCAGCGCACTGGATGATCATGGCTTCCAATTCCATTCAAGCTTTCATTTTCCAGGCTTTAATACAACTGCTATAGTCGCTTTTCTAATTGCGATGAGTTTTAATCTCTATTTCATTAGGAATTTCAGAGGAAATGATCCTAAACTACCATCAGTTGGCGAATGAAAGGGATAGACCCTTGTTGAAATTGGAAAGAATTTATTTTCTATGTCTCATTGCAGGTTTCTAGCTAAAGTGCACCCTAAAACAGAGATTCCAGTTATTGCCACTGTCTTGTCCGGCGTACTAGCGGCGTTCCTTGCCTTGATATTCGACCTTGCTGCTCTGGTTGAAATGATGTCTATTGGTACTCTACTCGCCTACACGATAGTGGCCTTGTGTGTTCTCTTGCTCCGCTATCAGCCGGGCACTGTGGGCATTGTTAAAGGTGAAGAAGACATATTTTCCACCATTGAAGACAACTCAGTTCAAGGCGAATACGAAAAGGAAGATACTCGACTGATGAACGAAACTAATGGTCCCACCCTCGAAACAGCTGGTCGTGCAGCTCTTGGAATCTACTGTAGCCTAGCTGTGTTTTTCTTCACCAGTATCTTCGTAATTTGGGGAGGCGAGGCTCTTCTCAAGGCTCAATCATGGGCCATTCTTCTGGCTGTTGTATTAAGTGTTCTCCTGATTGCCAGCATAGTGCTCCTTGTGCGTCAGCCCCAAAATAAGACGCCCCTACCGTTTCAAGTGCCTTGTGTACCTGCAATCCCTTTGCTCTCAATATTTATCAATGTATTCCTGATTCTGAAGCTGTCGTATCTGACGTGGATACGGTTTGCTGTTTGGATGACAATAGGTGAGTTACTTTTTATCATTACACTCATTGTAAGTATTTGGGACTAAGCTTGACATTTGCTTTTAGTATATCCTTTTAATTATACTATTTAGCATTTCCTTTCTTCATGGGACTAGCGCACGGTTTTTTCCCAAAGAAAAACCACAATGAACCGGATACGAAGTTCCTATGGAAACGGGTTTTCAGAGCTTCTGAGATTCTGAAAAACGGACATAAGCACCAAGGAACATTGTTAAGGTGAATCAGTTCAGTTTTATTAAAAGGAATGGAATATCTCAGCATCTCGCCTCGATAAATTAGTGAACACCAATTTAGTAAAAAGTGGAGTAGATTTCGTTGGTCATTTTGGAAACTAGTGCTAACCTACTATTTTGACATCGTGTAATTTTGGATTTTGGGGCCCATATAACGCGTCAGTGCCGGTTAATTCTTGTTGAATTTATACTTTTGTTCAAGTGCAAAACCAAAGCTAGAAACATATCATGGTTGAAAACCCTGACTGATAGGTGGCTATTTGGAAAACGCGCCCGTGTTAAATTCGGTAATTTCGAAGACAAATCCAGCCTACGCTTGTTAAGGTTCACATTGCAACCGGACCACGGTTGTTCAAAGGTTGGATAACTATCCAGTGGATAAGTCGCTATCCAGAATGTAAAATACTTAAAGAAGGATTTTCGAACACGCCTTGTGCTTAGAGTATGCATATTCACAGTTACGCGATCAAATATTTAAATCTTTGCACAGATTAAAAATGTTGGATAGTGACTTTTTTATCGGATAAACTTATACGGCCTTGCAGACTGGGGCCTGGTTGACATTGGGACATAGTGCCGCCCGCGCTCCTTTGAACCGTGATGATGATGGCGTTTTACCCTACATCTATTTGCATCTTATTAAAAGAAAAGGACGTTAACTATTATTAGGGGCACCCTTTCCCTTAATACCAAATAGGCTATTTCCGAGTTCATGTCTGCCTCCTCTTCAAAGCGATTTCAAGTGCGAAGTTTTTCTTATGAAAATTAGTTTTCATTCATATGTAAAGTAGAACTCATTACCATAACAACAAATTCGCACTTAGACTCGCTTTGAAGAGGAGACAGACATGAACTCGTAAATGGCCTATTGGTGACACATAAATAGGGGACTCTTGTGATAACGTTGGATAACCCCTGATGAGGGCAATAGACAGGAGTGTGGAACGTTAGGACTTTGAATTATAACTTTATAAGCTGCATTCAAAAATCTTCAAACCATATTAGCATCGAGCATGTCAGACGAATCCAACCATTTGTAGTAGCGGGATATTGAGCCGGCACAACCGCATGCAAATAGATTTGCTGACCTCATTATCACTGTTTACATTTTGTCTCATTAACATACGGGTTTGCGCCACAAAAGGCACAAATTGACCTCGAAAGGTAAAAGTAAGCGTTTAGCTTAGTTTAATTCCCAATTTTAAGCGTTTTGGCTTTGATAACGAGCGAGTTATTTGTTATCAAAAACTGGAAAATTCTTGGGTGGCAAAAGCACTAATGAGCCCATACATTTTTTTTTGCCAAATTTCGAATTTTCGAAGCGTCAAAGTTTCATTAGGCAATGCGCTTTCAATATTCAGTACTTATTTTTTAGATGGTGTTTAGAAAACGATGGGCTCATGCTAATGTGGCAAAAAATGTAAACAAAGATTCCCCAATTGGACACCTCTTTCACCGCACCATGCGGTCTCCTCTTGAAACATACGACTTCCTAAGAACGTTGGACTCTCTAAAAAAAATTGGTTAGATGCCACGAAGTAGGTGGCATAGCCTTAACCATGTGTTGTAGGTTGAAAGTCCGAAGACTTTTCTCGTCCTTATCGAGGGAGATGCTAACCTTCTCTCGGCTCATACAACACGTCTTAACACATGTGTTTGTCATGTTTTTATGCGATAAAAACATGTTTACCCTTCACTTGTGGTAACACAATTTCTACTCATTCTCACACTGGAGAATTGTCCTAGTTTTTAATAAACCGGAAAGCGTACTTATACTGATTGAAAACTGTATTTATAAATCATTGCTCCTTATTTGTATTTATGTAAAGATATCCTTTTTTTATTTTGCACTTTTCCTTCTACGCATGCGCAGTATAAAATGTAAAGAATATGCCCTCCGTTTCTTGTCAATGTCGTACTTTGTACCTTCTTTTGTCTCTGCCTTTTGCGTTATAAAGTTTTGATTTTCATTAAAATAAATATCATCTCAAATGGGCAGTCGCTTTGCAATCATTTTGGAGACAGTCATTGTCTTCATTGCTTTCTCTGCTCATTATTTTTATGAAGGCGTAAATCAGAATTCCTTGTAATCTTTAATCGTGGATATTGCGCAACATTGTGTTCACATCAGGCCCGCACAGAGTGCACAGAGTTACAGTTACAGCAGCGGGAACGCGAATACTTATTTTCAATCTCTAGACTGACTGTGAAACCAACAGTCCAAGGCAAAAAGGTACCCAAGATTTCGTTGATGATGGCTATTTTTTTTGCGCGACATAAAATTAAAGCTGCGTCTTCTCCTAAATAGCTCTCTGCTGATCAAAATGTTTTGTACCCGCAACAAAAAATTGTATATTGTTTCCCCCCAAATTTAATTTTATTGCATCCATTTTTATTTTGCGCACCAAAAGTAAAGAAAATGTGTACCTTGTTTAGTTGTTCCCATATTTAAAATTTTCCGCATCTTGTTTGTGACCGCAAAAAACATATTGACGACAAAATTTTCAATCTGTTCTAAACACGTTAATTTCAACGTTATAAATTTCGATTGGTTTTGGTTGATGTGACCCTTCGTTGGATGTTTGAATCTTGACTAGCAAACGATCGCATGATGACACCAATACCATACCTCTGAATCAAAAGGAATGCACATGAAAATGTTTCAGTGGCATTAAAGTTCAAAGCATTTTACACAGATTGCAATTGTTCGTTTTTCAATGAATCAAATACATAAAAAACTGACCATTAAAGCAATTGTTAGATAGATTCTGTTCTAGATTAATTGGAGTGGCTTCATTTAAGTGGTTGATACTGTATTTCCTCGAATAAGCGCCCTGCTAGAGTTTCGGCTAGAGGGAGGGGCGCTTATTGGAAGGAGGGCGTTTAATCGAGGGGGCGCTTATTAAGTGTTCTTTTCAACGAAGACTAGAGAATGCCTAGTTGTTCCTGGGATGTTCACGGCATTTACCAAGAGCGCGCCAATAGGACAAGAATTAAACGAACAGATAACGCACATAAAGGAACTCTGCAAGCACATGGAGATACGAATAATTGGAAGTGACTTAACGGAAAATAAACTATTCTTCTGTACTGATTCCGCTGTATATATAGTTATAAATAAAGTGGCAATATATACAGGTTTTCCTTGTTTTACTACTATTTAAGGAAGTGAGGGATGGGTGTGGGGGGCGTTTATTCGAGAGGGGCGCTTGTTTGACATTATGGCCTCGGGGTGGGCGCTTATTAGGGAGAGGGCGCTTATAAGGGCGTGGGCGATTATTCGAGGAAATACGGCATTTGCCTCATATTGCACCGAGCGGTAGGTAACTGAGATTCTCGAACAGACAGTGGTAGCTCTCAGTTTTACGAAGTTTTCTGCACGGGCTGCTTTCAAATCTTACCCATGAAATGTATCCCAAAGCAGTTGTTACCCAGACAGAAAAAGCAGTAAACTATTAAACTATCAATAACCCATTGAAGCAAAGGAATAAAAATAATTCTAAAATAAATGCGATAAAAACGGTTTTTCACGCAATGAAAATCGTGCAGAGGCTTTTAAACTAAGCCAATTGTTTCGTTGTCATATTCGACGGCATTTTATCTATAGATAGTTTCACAATTTAGAAGTATTAAGAATTCTCTTCTTTCCATTTCAGTGTTTTTTCACCAGTAAGAACACCTGTTATAACCGGTGTTTAGGTGCTTTTTTAACTGAAACTAAACAACAGGTTGTCCTCACAGACACGATCAAAGTGTAAACACTCCTTACGCGATTTTAGTGTAGCGGGCAAGGCCAGAATCGACGGTTGAAATTTGTTGATCTGAAGTTAGATTCTCTTTAATAGATTGTCCTTGAGCGCAGAAATAGTTGAAAGAATTGGGATGTGATCACTGTAATACGCAGCAGGGTGAACGTACGTGGCGCATCGTGTAATCGCCGAGAAATGCGCTGTTGGTTATAATCATCGCTAAATTTTTCTTCTCTGGAAAACCGCTTTTTGTAAGATGATTTTTCATTTTTTTTAAAGAGGAAAAAAGAAAAGTAGAACAAGCTACATTATGGAATTTAAGCCTTGAAGAAATGCGTTGCTTTTGGAAGTTTTGGAGGCGGAAGTGGATAGATCCAGCATCTTTAGCAGACACAAAACTCGCTCGTTGTTTGTCTCTGATTGATTTGACCGCTTTAGGAGTTGGTTGTACGCTTGGTGCTGGTGTTTATGTCATCGCTTGTGAAATAGCTCGCGATGTTGCTGGTCCCTCCACGGTGATATCATTTTTTATCGCTGGAATCGCATCGGTTTTATCAGGATTGTGTTACGCTGAGTTCGGCGCACGTGTACCTAAAGCTGGCTCTGCTTACGTTTACAGCTATGTTACTGTAGGGGAGTTAGTCGCGTTTATTATTGGCTGGAATCTGGTGATGGAATATATGATAGGAGCTGCTGCTATTGGACGAGCGTGGAGTGCATATTTCGATTCTATGGTACATGATAAAATTAGATCCTGGATTCTCGAAAATGTTGGATCCATCCAAATGGAAGGACTTGGTGGCCATCCCGATTTCTTAGCAGCAGCAATTATTATAATCCTCACGATTATTCAACTGTTTGGTGTAAAAAAGTCTACTGTGTTTATATTCGGGGTGACTTGCGTAAATATTGTTGTCATTGTTTTTATTATTATCATGGGTATAATCTTAGCCAGACCTCAGTACTGGTCGGATTTCATGCCGTATGGACCTTCGGGTGTCCTTGCGGGGTCCGCTACGGCATTCTTTGCCTTCGTTGGCTTTGATGTCATTGCTACAGCTGGTGAAGAAGCAAAAAATCCAAGTAAATCAATCCCATTATCTATAATGCTAGCGTTGTCCATTTGTTTCTTTGCATATTTTGGCGTTTCTGCTGCAGTGACATTAATATGGCCCTATAACATGTTAGACTATGGGGCGGCATTACCGAAAGCCTTTGAGCATCGAGGAGCACACTTTGCAAAGTACATCATTGCAGTAGGTGCGCTTTGTGGAATGACAGCTGCAATCAATGGCGGACTTTTCCCGCTGCCGCGTTTACTCTACGCTATGGCCTCCGATGGACTCATTTTCAAGAGTTTTGCCCGTGTTAGCAAAGCTACCGAGGTACCCTTTGTTGGAACAATTTTCTCGGGGATTCTGGCTGGCTTTCTTGCAATGATCTTTGAGCTGCAGGCTCTTGTAGAGATGATGTCAATAGGGACACTTCAGGCTTACACAATTGTGTCTACATCGGTACTTATTTTGCGATATCAACCTGGAACAATAGGAATTGTGAGTAGCACCGAGGGAGACTCAGAATCGAGCCAAGACTGTCGATCGACAGACCTTCTTCGAGAGCCAACAGAGCGATCAGGAAAGATTTCAAAATGCATTATTTGGTTCTTGTTCTTTTACTTTTTCTGTTTTAGTGCTTTTCTGATCAATGGCCTTATCCCAATGTATCAAGGCGAAGTTTGGGCAATCTTTCTGGTGGGGTTGTTGGTCATAGTTTTCATAGCTGCTATTGTTTTGTTGAGCTTACAACCCAAGAGCTCAACATTGTTACCATTTCAAGTTCCGCTTGTTCCTTGTCTCCCTCTCGCTTCAATGTTTATTAACATATATCTTATGATGGAGCTTAATCCTGCCACTTGGATGCGATTTGGGGTTTGGATGGCAATAGGTGAGAGTGTACTGCTGACAATGACATCCTAGGCTCGCACTGCGTGCGCAAGGACGCGGTATCTTGGTGTGCGACCCTGATTGCAACTAGCTTTCTTCTTTTTCAAACCAAACGATCAACCACTCACAAATAATTTTATCTAGATTCTACAAACTTTAGCTGCCATTTTGTGACGCCTCAATGCATTCACAATGCAAGAAAAAAGAAAAAAAACCCCAACATATTTTACCTGATCGCCACCAAAACAGTCTTGCGTCGGCTCAATGTTGTTGTTTTAAGTGCTCTAAGCCGAAAGCTCACGGGTTTTTTAATCTTGCACCAAAAAAGGTGTTTTAAAGAACGTGCTTTTCGTTTCGTGTTGGAACGGAACTGTTTGAAAAGAAATGTTTTCCGTTGCAAATAACCGTATGCCTTAGTGTGCAAAATTCGTTGAAACCTGATGGGGCTCTGTGAAATATCGCTCTAGATCTGAAAGTCTCTTCAGGGTGACGAAAAATCGAAATAAGTATAAATTTCAAATATCTTACCTAGGGTGTCTAACCTGTTAATTTCTCTCTTAAACAGGTTTATCAATATACATATTCTACGGGCTCCGGCACAGTGTGGAAGGCAAGAGGCAGAGCGAACAAGAAGGTTATGTACCCTTACAGCAAATGGACAGCAAAAAAAATGATCAAGGAGAGTAACAGGAGGATAAAACATAAAAAGTTTTCATCTGATCCACAAGAGATACTTCTTGCTATGTGAGGTCGAGGACTGTAAATGAAGTCTTGAGTTTTAGTTACAACCAAAAAACTGACGTTAGTATTAAACATACGTTAGTGACACGCGAAAGGACCAAACCAAAGAATAAAATATCGCATTCACCACTAAATACTGCAAAACAACTTTAAAAATTACAACAAACTTGAAAAGATGCATGGATAGACATAAAGGAAAAAGATTGAAAGGGATTTTATTTGAGTAAATTTTATTCTTGTCTTTAGAGCCCTCCGTTTCTTTGAATCATGTGTTCGACGAAACAGAGGGCTCTGGTCACACCTAAAAAATTATTTTTTTTCATCGGCTGATAAAAAGTGAAATATGGCGACCACGCTGAAAAAAGCTTGTACAAGTTTCCACGAAATTAGTCCATCCACTGTAACGATATCATTTCCAATCGCTGGGGAAGGAACTCTCCAACGTACCACAAAACGTTGTAAAAACATGAGGTGTTATTCTTTACATTTAGTTCTTACCATTGTGTAATGAAATGCGTCTCATTAATCATCACGGCTAAAACTCTGTTTTTAAAAAACGATCTTAAAAGTGTCCATAGACAAATTTTACTCTGTCATCGAGAAACAGAAAAGCATCTTGATTATTGCTTTGACCTTAAGCGCCTACACCTCATTCTTTGAACTTCTCTATTTGATCGGATATGATCACATTGAGAGGGGAAACAACCAGAACACAGCAGTCGCTGACTTTTTCTTCCACCTCCGTTTCACCGACCACGTGACCAAAGAACCGGAGAGCTCTGGGGACGAGATTTACGAAACTCACTGGGATGAAAATTATTTTTTTCTTGTTTGTGATGTAACGCAAGAGAGGACGATGGGAGAAAACACATCCACCATACATGGACCTCTTCCAATGATAATTTTTTTCAATGTAATTTAGCCGTGGTCATGATGCGCGGCTATTTTAAAGTGCACCATACTCAAATATTTTTCATATATATTATTAATCTCCCCACCTAAAGCAAACATGTTTTACCATTCTTACCTCACAATGTCGCTTTTTATTCGCCGGGCAAAACGTGCGAAGTTATCAAAACCAGCAGTAATTTGGACCTGCGACCGTGATGTGAGAGGTATGAGTCTATTCCAGATTTGACGTCACAAACTGCTTTTCAATGCAACATTTCTTTGAAAACAGGAATGCAAAGTAGTTTGTGACGTAAAATCGAGAATAGACCCGTTCCTCTCACATCAAGGTCGTGGGTCCAAATTACTTCTTGTTCTGCCAAGTTTACGTGGCTTGCAGTGCACAGAAAAAGAGAAATTCTGTGTAACAATTGTAAGATATGTTTTCACTGGATGGGGAGATTTATATTAGGAACGAAAAATATTTGAATTTAGGTGCAGTTTAAGGGAGACACCTGACTGGCTAGTTGCAATTGCTCAATGGACACGGGACCAAAATAACTTTCAAAGCATGACGAGACAACACGATCTCTTCCTCAAATAAAGTATTACCCTCCATTTTGATCACTCTGTCCCAGGACTTGTGGTAGCAAATAAAAAGAAAAAAAGTAAAAGCAGCCCCTGGACAGGATTTGAACCCGGAGCACCCACTGACTAGTCGAAGTCAGTTCCCACGGCCTGCTCCCGTCTGACCTTGTGGCTCGGTCGGTGGAGCGGCGGAGATCTAACCCGAAGGTCGTGGGTTCAATTCCCACCTTGGTCAGAGTTTTTCTCTGTCCTTGTGTGGGCCCAGTTCCATCAGTAGGGCTAACGCTCACATGGTTCCCATGGGATAACAATCTAGCACTTCACGTTACACTACACTCACTTCAGTTAATTCTGACTAGAAAATGTGCCGATTATTTACGAAAACTAATTAGCATATATATAAAATCATTGCTGAATAATGGTTGAGTCCGAAGCTTGATTTTAAAATGGTTAGCTTTCTCTTGAAGTTTGGTAACCAAAATTTTTCACCGTGTAAGCTTGCTTCTTTGCGGGGGTTAATACACGTTTACAGCGGCACATTTAAAAGAAAGAATTATTGACTTTAATAAAAAATAACTTCCTTGCTGTTAGTGATGTGTTCCCAGGTTCGAGTCCTGCGAGTTCAGACATTCGGGTTCGGCTTTGAAAAGAAATATATTCATTTCCCATGATCCCTATCAAGTTTTCAGTGTCCAAAATGAACGATAATTCTTCACTTGGAAGACATTGATCCTTCAATTGAGGGAGAGACTTGGTTGATAGAAACAGATTGAAAAAACTACCATGGGGCCTGGGAATGTGTTCTCTCCACCTATCCTCTCTTGTGTAAAGATAATTCATGAGCCAAGGGAATATATAAAACTGCATTAAGAGCGGAGATTTACAAACGATTTCCCCAAAACATCCCAAAGTATTGTGGCATAACCCCTTAAAGTGGTACTATGAAAAAAAATCAAATCTTATTTTCCTTTGAATTTCAAAACTATGTTAACTAAACAATAAGTGATCCAAGTTTTAAGCCTTGATTTCAAAAAGACACTTGTTTATTTTAACTGGAATTTTCCTATTTAATGGTCTTGAGGGAGCTGGATCGAGGAGAACATGACTTGAAAGACTCACTAGTTTAAGAATGCAATGCGTTTGTACGCGACGCAATTAATATGAATCACCTGGAGTTTCTAGCCTGCGAATACAGAGATATTTCCGGCAGACGTTTCTCTTCCCCAGAAATACATCTGTGTCCGCAGGCCAGGGAGATTCGGGCTTTCAGATTTTTAAACTCATGTTTTTTATACATAATAAACTGCGTTTAAACGCTGACATTTTAAGCTATTTAGTGGATGATGTCATGTTTCCCAAGATCCAACCCTCTGAGGTCCAGTTGGTCAGTTTTGAACATGAGTAATGGCGGACCGTGAAATCCAAAACTTACACTCGAAGTAAACAGCCTTTGGATAAAAATCAAAGCACAAGATTTTGTCAGGCAGGTGTTGAGCAAACACACTTTCAAAATTTGAAGAAAAAAAGGAGAGGGACTTTTTGATCATAGTACCACGTTAAATTCCTAAAGGAAATTACTGAAGAGCGAACGCAGCCTCAAAAGGGCAGTATTATTTCGGCCAATTTCGGCCCGTAAGATCACGAAAAGATACTCCGCGAATGAACCAAGTACAATTTGGTCGAGAGAAAGGACTTTAGTCCACATTGCCGCACATCGGTAAAATAAGAGTAGCCTTACCATATGAATAAAGAAGAATTGTCGCGGTCATCTCTGGTTGTCTGTGTTCTATAGCTACCTTGTATAATTCGACTGAAATACACCGTGTATTTAAGCTAGATAAATTGAAGTGGTTCATATCAAGACGCATTCAGAAACCTTTCCTCTGAACTAATTTTTTTTTCTCTTTCACGGATGCACTTGTTTCGACTGTAAAGACATACGGTAATATCCAGTTGTCTTTTTAAATTGTTGCCCTCTTGGACAGGAAAGTCATTCAGTTGCCGGATTGTAGATGTACACTATGCACAAAAGACGCTCATTTATCTTGATTATAAATTTCTTAAAATGTAATTTATCCCATGTTATTCACATTTGTTGATTTACCTATTAATCTCCGGTTAAGGCGGGGTTGATAAAGTGAATCATTCAAAGAGGTTTCTCTCGGTGTTAGAACTTCACAAATTTTCCATTTGTGTGTTTTTTGTTCTTTTTCTTTTTGCGCTTTTTGTTTTAGTTCCTTTTTTTTTTATCAAGGGGCGAGTTTTACTTATATTTAAACATACAATTGGCAATAAACAGTTTATTCAACGAACTCCATGATATAAACTAATCAAGAAGTTGTCTGAGGCCATGGCCTTAAGCTTAAGTGTACGGGCTTGACTCCTATGTTTTCAATATTGCAATTAATCCAGTTTGAACCATTTGCACCCTTCTTTCTACATGTGAACTTTAATGAATTTAGCACCTTTTCAGCTCTGAATCAAAACGGCTAAAAACAATAGACCAATAATTGCCAAAATCTTAATCAATTGATGACGATTTCAAACAATAGACCGCATAGGACTCAATAAAATGAAACGGAAAATAGAAGCATCGTTAACGAGTTTAATCCGCTGTGAATGATGTCCGTTTACGCGGATGTTACATTGAAAGGAAGTAAAGGCCAACTTCGTACTTTTGTTCAGTATATTTGCCCTAAGGAATCATGAGTTACGGTGTCTCGAGTGGATCATTATCAACGCGGGATTTCTTGGCTTCAATTCGAAATCAGTTGGAAGAGCGCCTTCTAAAGAACAAAATTAGCTCGCTCGAGCTCCAAGAAAAAAGATTTCTGAGAAAACATCGTTCTGACACCAGACTTTTGAAACTTACGCAAGAAGTAAGACTTGGAAATTTGGCACTGGGAAGAGTTATTGCTAATGAGAGCTCGAGAGCGGCTCGTTTGGAGGTTTGTAGCTTTATTAGCTTTTATATTTCGCCCCTGGTTGAAGATGCACCCTGCATTTGATAGTGTTCTTTTACCCTTAGATTTTTCTCAGTATCAGGCGTTCAGGCAATGAAAAGTGTAGTGCCCCCTTCCATTCGCCGGTTGCCGAAATCTTAGTTCTCGTCTTCTTCATAGGGGTCAATTTAACGCGTGCCTACACAAATGTTCCTGAATTAATTCTTTCCAACCAGGCAACTAAGTCCTGGATTCAAACTTTGAATAATTGAATTTCCATTTCGTCATGTGAACAGCGGTATTTCAACTTTGTATTTTGGGAATAGAATCTTGATGGGCAAATATTCAAGTCAAATCTGCTGATAAAACCGTCCTTCTGTTTCCGTCGTGCGGGAAAGTTTAGATCAATGACTCAGTCTTCAACGAGATCACCACAAAACAACAAACCAATTTATTTTTAGGATACTTCAACACATTGAACGACGCTTTACGAAATAGGCTAATTCCGAACCCAGAATCCCCAAAAACCTTACGATATTGCAAAGTTATACTTTGAGGTGACGTTTTCGTCGATCTCGCCGTCGTAGATCTTAAAGTTACTTTTGTCAACAAATAAGTGCAGTTTTTTTAAAATCAAAAAACAGGGCCAGTTCAAAGTAGGAAATGTGGCTACCTTAAAGTTTCGGATAATTTAAAGCAAACATTTTACCAGCTCGGATAGCAAATCGTATCCCGTATCGGGTCTTAAAGTGGTCGAGGTAAATTTTTTTGTCAGGGCTAATGAATAATAAACGAAATGGAAAAAAAAACTTCAAGTGGCTGAAGGAGGCTACTAAGCCTCAGAATATTCGGCCACCCGGTTTTCTTAAGTCGTTCTTAACGGGAAGACCATATGCCTATTTCCAAGCAATGCCAAGAAGCTAACCAGCGATAATCAGAGAAGGCTAAATGGAGATTTATAATCTGACCCACAGTTTGAACGTTGTGTTCAGTCGGTAGTACATCCCTGGTCAGAGAATTTTCACTTTTCTTGAGTGGATCCTATTTCCACGTTTATGGCGAATTCTCAGTTGGGTTTTCCGAGAATTATAGAAACACAAGTTACCCTTTGATAGTTAGTTCATTGGCCGTATTCTACACAGTTACTTCTGTTGAAACGCCACCTGGTAAGGTGGAGTCTGTTGGTTCTTTTCTCTGCACCGAGAGGTTTTTCTCCGGGTACTCCGGGTTTCCCCTTTCCACAAAAACCACTATTTGATTTGTCCCCAATTAGTGCTTTAGTGCTAAATCCATTGGCACTTAAATAAAGTTGTTATTACTTACGTTTCGTAGAAGAGTTTCAGTGGCCTACACTGGTTCATCTTGCGTTTATTCACTTCTTTACCTTCACAGGGTAAAGTTTGGTTCACAAATAAAAGAAGACAGATGTTAAAGTCCCGTTATTCGTCGACAGAGGCAAACAAAACGTCCAGTTCAGCTAACGAAGGATGCACCCAGCCAATAAGAGGGTTAGAAAAGTAATCTCTATTTGATTTAAAGAGTTCACTAAATATTTCAAGTTTATCCACTTGACGGTGTTTGGGAGACCTGATTTTATTATATTTTGTAATAAAGTCCGAAGGTTCTCCCTTTGCAAGTCTTGGCTTTTGGCCCTGCTTGACCCATGTCACGCCCATATTCTCACCAGAGGGATAATCAACATTGTCAAGAAGAAGGCCTCAACATTTGTTATTAGATCAAGTTTGGTGTTGTTTTGAGGCTGGAACAGTGCCTGAGAAACACGGCTAAATCAGTATGCATGCAAGCGTTACCTTTCTTTCCCTTTTCTTCAAAGATTGTTGCTGTCCTTGGTTTTCAAATTGAGTTGCATGCTATTACTGTACCTTAAATGGCAGCATCTAGTCAAAGGGTTTTTTATTAAGTGTCGAAAATCAAACCGCCCAAAGTTATTAATTTAGTCATTCACCAGAGTCAAAGACAGGAAAATGAGCTAGTCATAACAAAAAGCAAATACACCCGGATAAGGGTAAAGAATGCAAAACTCGTACGTGTTACTGATAACATTGAATTTTAGTTAGCGATTGACACAAAATTTGTAGCATGGCGTGGTCCGCTACTCAACCTTAAAGAAGTTGATATAATAAATTTTGGGCATTCTTTGCACAAAACGCCAGTTGCTATAGTGCCTTATCTCACAAACATGATTTGTTTTCAATCTGCTCTAGGATTTCAAAAATATCTTCAGGAAAGAATACTTTGCCACAAGAACTCATGCCTCAAACGTCAAAGATCAAATGCCAACCTTTTGTCTATCGGAGAGCTTTCTTGAAGGAGGAAATGACGTCACCAGGCAACAAACCAATCCTTGAAAATGAAGAGCCAAAGAGTAAGGGTATCATGAGAAATCCTAGTGACGCTGGAATGGTATTTATTACCGAAGTGTTAAAAAGGAAACACGCTAATTCTTATGTTAAACGACAAACTGGAAACGGAAAGCTGTTTCCTACTTTGCTGTCATCTGATCCACTTTCGATAAGAGAGAGAAATTGTTCTGAAAAAGAGAGAGGACACGATAACTTCATTGGTTCCAAAAAGGATACCCAAATTCATACTTGTCTCGAGAGAGGCAACGCTATTTTTGTCAATGACTGCAATATTGCAGCTGGCAGACAAGTTGACGCCTCCAGTATGGCGTTATCAGAAAGAGAAGAAATATCAAGAAGAAACTTACTTCTTCCTCGCAGTACCTCAAACCGGAATTCAAGCCCTATAAATTTCTTAAAGCCCGAAGATATTTTTACTCCAGTTTTTCAGAATCAAGAGTCTCCAAAAGAAAATATTGAGGCAAGTCATGGTAAAGGGATACATGATATCTATCTGCTCTCTGTCAGCTCCGCGGAAGAGACCATCCTCCGCAAAGATGCCGTCGGTTACATGGATCCCATTGTAAAGCGGCGAATTAAAGCTCCGAACAGGCAGCGATGGGCTTTAAACGATACCTCTGGATCCGGAGTTAATACTGAAACCATTACCGTTTACGGTCCCACACGAACACAAGGAGACGATTGTAAAAACAATGGTGCTTTTGAAAATTTGTTCGCTGAATGCACGGAATCTTTAACTCAACAAGGCGATGAGCGGATCCAAAGAAACCAGACTTCGAAGAATGCAATCTCAGAAACAAGCCAAAACCTTAGCTCAGGCTCGTGTTCTTCTCATCCGGCACGAAGCGCTAAAGAAGATAAGGTGAGAATGCGGAGAAACAAAAAAAAAATGGAACCGACATGTTGGTTCTCCGGATCAATTGGGTTTTGTTCATAGTAGAATATACAGATACTTCACTCTACTCCACCCTCTCCATCTTCTTTCTCTCACCATTCCATTCCATTCCACTCCCTCAACTCCGCTCCAACCCGGCTCTACTCTCTCCACTCCTCTTCACTCAAATCCCTGTTCTCCACCCCACCTCCTTGTCTCCTCGAGCTCCACTTCTGTCAACTTCAACTCCACCCTACTTCAATTTAATTCAGTTTACCTTACATTACCTTGAACCTCACAGGAATGTCTTGTTGGTCACAAGCTAAAGGGATAACACCCAAGAATTAATGCAAAAGACAAAGACCTTGCATACACGGGAGTGAAGCTTAAATGGTCGAAAGCCTTCAGTAAAGTTTCCACTGTGAACATGTTTTTAAATGAGATGGTTACTACGCCAAAACAAAGGGAAGGCCATCAGTTGCTGGTGGAGCAGAGGCAGGCTGCATTGTCCAAGATTTATGAAGAGCTAAAAACTTGTAGGTACATAAGATTGCCTTCCAAGGGAGACACCGATAGACAAGAAGATTCTTTAGTGCCAAGGGTATTTGATAAAAAATAAAAAAACTGCTTACTAAAGGCGTCATATGTATTGCTATTACTTAGAAGCCGAAATGAAGAGATGAATGTTTTCTTCGTCATGGGATCTCATAATAAGTTTAGGAGTAAATTAAATGTCGAAGACAACAAGGAGGATGTTATTCAAAATTCAAGTTGGTGTTAGTGGTCTCATAAATAACTGAATTGTTTCTCGTTGACTGTTCCAAGTTAATTATGGTGAATATGTTACACATTAAATTTAAATTTAGGTTAAAATGATTTTAACCTAGGTTTAAATTGAAAGTAGTAAACATCAACAAATATCCATCAGTTATTAGCATGTACGTGCGTGCATATTGGTAAGTTTTTCATGACTTAGTCTGAGATCTGAACCGGGCACCTCTGACATCGCTCAGTAGAGCGTCCTTCGCCGTAACTAACCGTTAAACCACACTGGACTTGGACAAGCAGTTGTCATTAATTTTAATAGCAAATACTTTTCTCGTGGTGCAAGAGGGCCCAGACTCTTCTCGGTCATAGTAAATTATGTGAAAGTTTACTTGTGCGCAATGCGTGGCCCTGTACGGTTAGTAAAATGGCTAACACTGCTGCTTTGACCGTAGCAGGTAGTCTGTTGTCCGCCAACTTTCACGCCATCAGCCCCGTACTGGATCCAGTGCTCTAGACTTGGGGAACAAGCGTCCAATGGTAGTCCGTAGTCTGTAGTCGGAGTATCTTAAAGTCCCTAATGTTTTGCCAGCCTCCAGTTTCCATCCTTTTCTTTGATAATTGCTATGTCTTGACTTGTCAGATTTGTCAGTTCTGTCCTTGCTGTCTTCATTACGTGCTTGTAACCACTTCACTGAATCGTTGTAAAAGTTGTCGTCAATAAATAGGGTTATTTTGCTTTCTGGAACCTTAAACGTCGCCCAATGTTTTTGTAGAATATCTCTGAATCAACAAAAATTGCAGTGCTAGCCTTTACAAGCAAAATTGAGCTGAGGAAATCCGACATGATAAATTATTCGACTTTTGGCTTCACAAGAACAGCCTATTACATGATTAGTAAAACAGGAAGAGTTTGCAAATCGCTTAAGTTTTAAAAGCACGCAATTTCCACCGGCCAATCGAGCAAGATGAGTTCAGGGGATCATCAAAATTCAGGCAAAATATTTCATCAAACCGAATCTCGAGACCGAAAGTAAGCCCTAAATGCATACTGGCTAAAGTACTGAGGCAGTATATAAAGTGACAACAATGAATCTATTCACTTGATAGAATTAAGCGAAAATGTATATGGTTTCCACCATTTGCCCTTTTCATTCAAAATCGAGACTGCCAAAACTCTTCGAAATTATTCTGCCGAAAACGTTGCTCGAAACGAAAATCACACCACTACAAATACTTATTGATTGAAAAAAGAAAACTATAATTCTCTTTATTTTGATACAATAATTTGGTTTTTCATCTACCTTTCTTTCCCACCGTTGTCGCCTTTGTTGACTACGCAAACTTGCATCAGTACTCACCGTCGTGAGCTCGCGACGGTGGCTCAAGGGAAAACCGTGTCTCGTCCCAGTCCCAAACACCCCCCGTCCGTAGTCCGAAGTCCGTGGTCGGCGTATCTTAAAGTCCCTATTTACTGGGTTGCCAGTATGGCAATCGCAGTCGGAAAGTGGGTGGGATTTGTTTGTTTTCCCTTTTTTTTTTTTTAATTTTCCGTGTCAGTAAAAGTCTTGCCTGTCACTCCCCTGGTAAGTGGTGTCTTTGTGCATAGAGCCTTCTGCGCGTATTTTCTTAGGATCGAGCGGATAGTGGAAATGCGTAGATTTCTCTGGTGGACACAGGAGAATCATTAACTTAGCCTGCAATGGCGTCGAAAGTCATGTAACGCGAATGGCGTTTTAGTGGATCCTTAATAAACAAAATACACCCTTATGGAGCTCAATAATGGAAAGTCAGTTGGATAAACTAAGCAGGCGTTGAAAAACCAACACCTGGAATCTCAACAGCGACGAGTAATGGACTTCGACAACAATCTGTCGCCCGTCGAGCCGAAATCAAAGTGAGCTGTATTTCTAAAATAAGTTTTACCAAGTGTGCTGTTATGTAGAACACTGAAACCAAATGGAAAATTCTCTGGTAAGTTATGGGTTCAACAAAGACAGAGAACGAATCGAACACCTTACGTGGATCTGTGATCAACTCTGCACAGTCTTAAGGTAAAAAAAATAACTGGAAATGTGACAGCCAAGAATTATTTGAAAGAAAGCTTGTCGTGTATTTTGTGCTTCATTATTCAAGGAAAAGGTTCTTGATGCAAACGGTTTGATCCTGAAATTTAGTTTGTTGCAATATTGCGCACATTTGACACGATTGAGTTTCTTCTCTTCACGCACGCAATGAAATAGGAGGGGTTTTTACCTCTAACAGCAAATATGTTGTTTGTTTCAAAAAATTGTTCGCTGGAAAAGGTGGCCTTTATGAATTCATCATGTTTTATGATATGCGAGCTTAACTTGATAGTCTTTCTGGTGTGTTAACTAAATTAAATCGCGAGTTTGTATTTGCCATCTGCCGCGTAACCTTGATTTCCACTCTCAAAATTACCTCTAGAACCTACTTTTTGCGTAGAATAAGGTTTTAGAATGATGTTCTTGTTTTGCATAAAGCAAGCTAACAAAATCTATACCTTGCTGAGTTCGCATTTGTTAGCGGTAATAGTATTTTCGGTCCGATGCTTCTGTTTTGTGAGGGGTATATTGTTTTGGTCTCCCATCCAGAAACTAACCCCGCCGGATAGAGGAATTAACTTCAGTGCATTTTGGTATTACAAAGCTGTCAGATGCTCAGAGGGTACACTTGTGGTGAAAAGAAGTTGTGAGGGAACTTGAAAATTATCAACATGTAAGCGCAGAAGCCAATGTTTCTCGCTTCTCTTTTATTTGTTATTCTTCAGAGACTGGAATGCTGTAGTTCAATACCACACAATTCAGTGCCTTCTGATTTTCTGTAACACGTACCACAGGCAACCCAGTGTATGCTTTACGGACGCATCTCGTATCCAAGAACGGAAAGGAAATTGTTCAAACGTGTCAACTACACCAAGTTCTTTGCCAAGCCCACTCGAATATGGCGCACAATGGGAGAGACAAGATGGACAAGTATATGAAAATAAATACTCAGTCTGGCAATGGACGGGAATTTAAGAATTCTCTGATGTCCCTATTCTGCAAGAACAACGGCATCACTCAACTTCATGGAGCTCCCAGAAAACTATCAACTCAAAGTTTGATGGAAAGGAACAATCAAACAGTAAAGGAAAACATCGGAAATATCTTAAAAGAAAAGAAACAAATCATGAGATCATTGGTGTTAGGTTCTAGGGGTAATTGCTTAAAAAGTGAACATTGTGGAATGCGAAGCAACAAAACAAAGAGGTATTGAATTGGTATTTGGAATATCACCACGGAAAGGAATTACAAAGTAACCCCAGTAAGAAACAGGATTAACATTTTACCATGGAAGAAGAAGAAGAAGAAGAAGAAGAAGAAGAAGAAGAAGAAGAAGAAGAAGAAGAAGAAGAAGAAGAAGAAGAAGAAGACGAATATGAAGATGTGGATGCAGAAGCTACACCTAAACTTGCTTGTTGTTCACTTGTCAAGTCAACAAAGGAGATAAAGACATCTCAACAGGTAAAAGCAAGAAACACACAAAGAACAAAATGACAATATGCAAACCTAATACTTTTTCATTCCAAGTCAACAACTTGTCAAAATAAAAATTAATAAAGTGGACAAAAGTCCATTACACCCAAAAACACTTGGCGAAGTAACTGAAAAAGAACATGGGTTTATGAAAGTTGTAATCAAATTTGGAATTATTGATTGCACAAAACAGACTACAAATTACAGAAGACATGAATTTGTCATTAGACACAACTAAAGCAATAAGCTTCACTGCCACATGCAAAAAAGCACTTGACCAGAGTAACACATGTACAAGAGTTGCAAAAACAAGGAAATGACTTCTCATTGTTCAACTACATACAAGTAATGACTGTTTAATAAAGGTTACAAACTTTGTGAACTACCAGAAAAAAACTTTGAATTTGAGATATTGTTCAAGTACCCATAACCACTAAGGGGTTTTCTAGTGAACTTCGTTTGTGCAAGTAACTGTACATCATTCAATAATCTACCCTATAAAAAGTCAATTTTCTGATGTCTTTTTCCTTCCAAAAACCAGAAAAATAAAAAAAAACAAAGTCACATGAAGGTAATTCTTATTCAGCAAGGTTCGGTTTTTCTACTGCTCTGTGATAAAAAAAGCAGAATCGGTTATCATGCACAGTATTCCTAACCCCAACCTTAATGCTAACAATTTAAAACCAGTGCTTAGACTTAATAACAACCAAAGGCGTTCTTACTGACTAACTTATGATTAACGTACGTTAACCACATCCCCTTACTTCCAGCACTGATTTACTTACCAATATACACGTACTTGCTAACAATCGATGGACTTTTTGTTAATGTTTCCTACTTTCAATTTCAAGCTAGTTTAAAATAAAAATTAGCTATGTTGAAATCATTTAAACCTGAATGTTAAATTTACCTGTAACATCAGTGACATGCAGCTGAATGTGCTTCTGAGATCTTCTATGCAATTCCTTTTCCAGAACAACATTTCTTTTGTCACTGTTGCCCATCAAGAGCCCCGGCATTCTTGCAGACAATTTTCCCTTTTGTTGGACCGGACAGATCTAAGCATTTTTGCTCTTTAGCCATCCTTTAGGTTCTTCATACAATTCACCAACTATAAATGATATTGTTTCGCTGGTTATACATTTTGTGGATTGCGTAAGCTAGTTCAAAAAAAGGACTCAGAGTTCGTAGGTAGGTTCATCGGTAGCCATAACGGATGATAAGCTATATTTTCTCCATCAAGTCATTTACGCACGTGCGAAATTGGAGTTATCGCGGGGGCTTGGAAATGGCTTAAATTCTTTGGTAGAAAAATTTCAGTTGTTAACCAGATGGCATAGCGGTAAATGCAGTGGACACGTAAGGGCAGACGTATAATGGTGCGAGCTTCGAATCTCACGAGTGGCATGAAAAGCAAAATGAGGTAAGTCTTTAAGATTGTAAGTAGCAACAGAGAAAGAGGTAGATTAGGGAGATAAGGTGTTTTCCTTTTTTTTTTTGTTGCATTCTTTTGTAACCTCCTTAAAATGCAGGCTCCAATTTTTTTATTACATCCCCTAACAAAGGGAAAACCCTTTTTTAGACAATTGATAAAAAACTGGATTGAAACATTTTAACCTTGGTGAATTTGTTTTCAAACAAGTTTAAAACAAAATGACCTAGGTCGAAATCATTTTAACCTCAATTTAATTTCAACCTGTAACAAATACATGAAAGGCATGAGAACGAGGGCACACGGTGACTATAATTTTTGTTTTTCCAGCCTATGCCAAGTTATGTTAAGTATTCCTTTTTTCCAGTTGCCATTATTTTTTTTACGTTAATGTTGTCATTGACTTAGGTCTGTAATAAAATGTTTAAAAGTAAATTTTATTTTTGTTTATTTTTTAGTTGACAGACCCGCTCCTTTCCAGAAGTGGTTGGAAGTGCTTGGGCTGACGCCTTTTAAAACCCTCATTAATAATAATAATAATAATAATAATAATAATAATAATAATAATAATGATTTTATTGACAGCATTTCCAAGTGGTGTCTCTTCATCCGTTAATATCTAACTAAAGTTAATTACAATTAAAACAAACTTAGAAAAGACTAGGTTAAAAACGTTAAATAATTGATATTTACAAAGAAAAAAATATATAACCAGGACCTGGCTTTATCTTGTAGCAATTTCTTTGTCTCCTTAAAAAATTAGATTGGGTCCATGCAGTTTCTTAAGGAAAGGGGAAGGTTATTGAATAAATTAGCAGCTTCATCTTGAAATGTATTGGCGATCAAGCTGTATACCCTTGCTGGAGCGTAAGTTTCGATTTCTAGTTTTAAATAATTTGGGCAGTCTGAGCTGTATAAACTCTTGTGTGCACTTTTAAGTAAATGCCAATTTGATTGCCTTCATAATCATCGACATGAACTTATAGTTTGTGAATTGAATTGTAAACTGGCTTATTTCTCAGTTTTGGCTCTGTTGGGGAAGTACATTTAAATAAAGTTTACAAACTGTCCCATTTAAACGCAATTGGTGAAAGATTAGCCGAATTGTCCCTATGTGCAGGAATTGTCTCCATTTCATAGCCAAAGTCAATAACGTCTGGATCATCTGCAAGAAGAACTTGTCTGTCAAATATCTTCTGCTCCAAGAGAGGGGACATTTGTTGCCGTTCTTGGCTGTTCCAAACGCTATATCCAAAATATAATAACATACCTAGAAAGAAAAGAGACGGTTAGAACTATATATCGCGCAAGTATTTTACCCCTTGGGTCGACTTAAGGGGTTTGACTGCGTTTAACTGTGGTTTTTGTTCATGTTCAGTACCATTGAAAGTAGTTTTTCGACCGCATCTCGGTAATAATCAAGTAATAATCTTGACTAATCTTCTAGATGTTTTCCAGAAATCTCAACAAAATCTCGAGCGGACGAGATACAGTAAAGATATAGATTATCTCGGATTTTCCCGAAATAAGAATACTGGGATTTAGGCCTTGCTTTGAAAACCGTCACCTGTGACTCAGAGCTTTGTAAATTAAAATTCCTGCGCTTTGCACAAGATGAAAAGAAAATCACAAATGCCGGAAAGGGAACATCAGTTGTCATTCGAAGAACGTTTTTCCAAGCATGATATAGCTCCTCCGAGTAAACTAATCTCTTTATTTTCAGAAGGAAACACACACAATCGTTTTCTCGGGTGTTTTTTAAACTGGCCAATCATGAGAAAGCTGTGGTACAGTCGTACATTTGAGTCATTACATATCTTTGGTATTGAGCGTCATATTCAGCCTCAGACTGAGGCACCCACCAATTATTCAGTTGTCTATAACTGAAGATATATTTTGTCTTTATACTGATTGAACTTTGCTAAATTTTATATATGACTAACCTAAACCCATCCAGACCCCAAAGCGAATCCATGTCAATCTGGACAATTTCAGCATTAGGAAAACATTGAAAAAAACGGCGAGTATGGGCAGAGCTGGTACCAATGGTGCCTTGAATGATATCTTGGTTGTGTTCTGAGGCTGTAGTAAGATCACGATTATAGCAAACATGCTCAAAACTGCAAAAATCACTACAAACAATATCATGACATGACTGTGTCTTTTTACAGCTTCAAATCCATACACTGTAGCACTGCAGAGTCCGACAAAAGATACGAATAGTAATGCTACTGCCCAATTCACTATACGAAAGCTTTCTGCTGTGGGACCCCTCCTGGGGTCATCTGGTCGATGTTGGTTTGAAGTTCCTTTTTTCATTTGCAGTGAATCGTAGTCACGAGATTGATCGCTTTTTGTGATAAATTCGGTCAACAAGATTCCAGTTGTAGAAATTTCAAAGTCCTCTGGCGAGGGGTCGTACATTGAAAATTGTTCATATCTCTCGGAGTTCTTTAAATGCCACAGTTCAATTGACGTGTCATTCGGAATACTGGGTTGATATCGCAGAATCAAAACACAGAGCGAAACAAGTGTGTAGGCAAGTAACGTCCCTATGGACATCATCTCAACCAGTTCGTTTAAGTCAAACAATAAAGCAATGACTGCTGTTAGAAGACCAGGATACACAGTGGCCAAAACAGGGACCTCAGTCCTTGGATTCACATTGGCGAAGAACTTAAACAGTAAACCGTCTGAGGCCATAGCATATATGATCCTCGGTAAAGGGAACTGAGAGCCTAAAAGGCTTGATGAAAGACCACAAACAGCTCCAACGCCTATAATGTACTTAGCAAGGGGAAAGCCTCTCTGAGCGAACGCATTTGGTATTGGGGACAGCTTGTCCAGTTGATCAAAAGGCACAATTAGCGTTACTATTGCAGACACTCCAAAATAACACACAAACACA